>NC_072016.1:13921613-14224280 GCF_027791375.1 Indicator indicator | reverse complement strand
AATTCTACAGTTTGTTCTTGGTTTAACAAAGTTAGTGAAAGTGATGCATACAGAGCACATACTGTCAATGGGTTTCAGTTTGGGGTGAAGCATAATTTTGTGGCCTTTTGTTTGTTGTTGTGTTAACAGCTTTGAACTGTTCACTCCTTTCAAGCTTCCCTTCTACTTCTTTCTGTTGCTGCATTTTGATCTCCCTTTTTACTGAAGGTTCTCCTTTGAGTTGTCCTTCCTTTTTCTGCTTTCTATGTCAAAGCTTCAAGTTGGAGGGGAAGGCCAGATAAACTCCTGTAGTCATCAGCTGAATCATGTTCAATTACTCTGTGGGAATTACTCCTGTGAAACCTTAATAACATGAGAGTGTTTAAGTAGGTTTAAAAAAATTCAAGGAGAATGGAGTTCTCAGAAGTATTAGGTAGAAGTTAAAAATTTTAGAAATTCAGAAATTGTAACCAAGTGACAATTTAGTCTGAATGTGCTGAACTTATTGTTTTTTGTTGTTGTTCCACATCCGTGCTTTCCAGAATGTGTGCTTGGGATGGATTTTCACACAGATTTACAGAAAAACACTTCTGACATAAAATGAGAAAAGCATTGTGTCTTTAACATGGACATTTTTAGTATCAGTAGTTTTCCTTTATGTCATTGTAAGTGGATGTACTGGTAAAATTAATCTTTCCTATGTAGAAAAATTATTGCGAAGGTGCTTATCTTAAAAAGATGCACACAAAAACGTTATTTATGGCAACACTGTAAGCAATTTAAAGCTGACCTTTTAATGAGAAATGTCAGGCAACTTTAGAAAGCAATGCTATCTATAATGTATTATGTCTCTAAATTAATCTCTTCTATATATGAATGGCTCTTCAAAACACAGAAAATCACCTACTGAAGCTTTCTTGATTTTTGTTCTCAGGGTGTAAAGACTTTATTTTCTGAGTACTATTTATTTCATAAAAGAAGACTTTGAAATTATGGCTTCTCATGGAAGTTGCTAGAAAAAAAAACATAACATTTTATTTTAAAACACTTGAATAGTAAAATATTCTTTTGGATTAAATGAAAATGTATAATTCCTTGTTGGAAGTTGTTCCTTCATTCTGCTTGAAGCAATGGAAATGTTTTAGGCTGCTAACATTGTGTGTGTGTGTGTGTTGAAGTGTGAATTACAGGGGTTTTACAAAGTCTTTCTTAAAATCCTAAAATTTTTTCTGGATATTCTTCAATTTTAATGTCACTAATCTCTTCCACTAACCTCAGATTTCTTCTGCCTCTGTTGACAGTTTTTTGTTCCCGGTTTTTACCGTGCTGGTAATATCAGTAATCGTCACGTTTTACTAAAATGTTCTTACCAGCCTCTAACTGCAAAATGCTGTTTAATTTAGTTACATGTCATACAATGTGTTTAATGAACAGTTCTTACCCTGAAAGCATTTAGACCACTAAACAAAAAAAGGCATGCAGTGCGCTAATAATTTTGCAGCTTACGCCAAGTGTTGTTGGACTGTCTTCTCAGCTCGGTTGTGCTGTTATCTGTTTTATATACTTCTACCAAGAATGATGTTAGTTCATGGAATTTTAGATTTAGCTTTTTTATGCCCTATTTGTACAATTGCTTTTTCCTGATGATATTTAAAATAGTATTTTAAACCTGTATTTATTTAGGCTTACAATGTTGCTCTATTAAATTAGAATATCTAAGAACAAGATGTTCTATGTTAGATCATCTCAGTTTTTCATTCCTGCTGTGTTTCAGTATGACTGTCATCATAGTCATTCCTTTTCTTTTTTCTAACATTCAAATTTTTTCTTTCTCATTAACTTAAAAGACTGAGAAGAAACAATTGATCTTTCTAGACTACCTAATTAAGTATCGAACAGGCAATGTTAAGCTGAAAAAAAATTTGACTGGAACATTTAACCCTTATTTATAAGAAAGTATTTGTGCTTTATTTCAATAATATTTATTTTTTTAAAATCTCTTATGCAGGTATGGCAAGCTCTTCATGAATTGCCCTGAGAAATTCTTGTTTGAGTATTACTGTTAGTGCATTGATTGAGGTTCAAGAGAACTTACATCTGCTTACTTTATCAGGCAGACACCTAGAATGTAAAAGACAGAAATCTGAACTTTTGTAAAGCTTATCATGTGTTAAGCAGGTGGAAATAAGGTAGAGAATTAGACAATCATGAAATGTTATATGATGGTAAAGCAGTCAGACTTCAGAAACCTTAAATCTAATATACTAAACTTCTATATTCTCTATGGTCTCAAAAGGAAGTGTTTACTAGAGTACTACTCAGAGCTTCTTTTTAGGCAGATCCTTTAATGCAGTATTTATTTTTGTGAAGATTTGTGGAAAGCATTAATGAATTAATGGGTAGGTAGTTAGTGGTAATACCATTTTACTACATAACCTTTACAGTAACCATATCTTTGTAAAGGGTTAAAAAATGATTCCTGTATTAGCCAATTGCTAGGATCCAGCATGTTGACATATGACTTATAACCAGATCTAATACCATCTATTGATGTTCTTAGTAACCATTAAGATGTGTAATAACCAAGTCTGTCAAGTGTTTATAATATGCCTTATGGTTTAGAAATTTTTCTTCACGCTATTTATAAAGCCACCTTTTTCTTTTAGATTAGGATTCCATAATATTTCCTCTTGTTAAATAATTTTCCTATTCAGATATCCTTTCTAGGATCATACTGTTTCTTGCTACAACAAATAAATCAAAAACAGGGAAACCTTTCACAGTAGCCAAAAAGGGCTTTTCTTAAAACTCACAAAGCCCTTAGTGCAGTAGGAAGGCTAAAGCAGAACAAGAAGGTGAAGCAAACAAAAATCAGGGATAAGAAGAAGTAGGAATTTTATAGTACAAAATGGAAGTAAGCCTTTTTCATATGTAGTAATCCAAGTTCATACTGTACCTATTCACTTTCTGTGGATGAGAATTTCTGAAGATAATATCTTGCAAGCCTTAGGCTGGGTTCAGCATTTCAGTGGTAAGGATCCTCAGCTTGGTGGCTTCTGCTATGCTTAGCTGCTAGTAAGTGATGCTGTACCAGTACCTTCTGAGTAATAAAATCAGGCTTAGTTGTCAGCAGACTTTACAAGCAATGTTTTGATGCAAGCTTCTGCAGACAGTTTTGTCTCCACTGTCTAAACAGGAACACGCTTTTCTGACATGGTTTTGAAAAGTAGAAATAGTAAATGACTTAGGTAACTTTATTTTTTCCTTGTTAGGCAAGGAAAAAGTAACTGACATTGCGTGCGCTGTTTAAAACTTCTTGAAAATGGATTGTAGTAAATGTTTACGTTTTGTTTGGAATGCTTTGCTTTCTAGAGAAACTGGGAAGTTTCCTTGTTATTTCACTTACATAGTAGCCTTGTTTGTGTATAAACTTGAACTGGTCAATTTTTCAAAATATGGCTGAGTCTTCAGCTTCATTTGACATACAGAATAAGCAGAATAATTTGAAAGAACAAATAAAATGAGAGTAGCGTATTTATTTATTTGTTTATTTTAAATTAATACCGATGTGGATAGAAGGCAACCTTACTCTACCATTTTTCATGCAGTCTGCAGTTTTGTTTATGTTTTCACACTTAATGTTTATATTAATGGTTTATAATTGTCCAGAAATTAACTATTTAACTCTTGTCTTCCTCTTTTCTATCTCCTTCTTTTTGGTTGATTAGATCCCAGTTTATAGTGAAAACTGAGTCCTTAAGGTCATGATTTTGTAGGTAGTGCTGTTAAATATCATCTTACTGTGCTGCAGTTCTTCAAATAAAATCAGTTATTTCTGTAGAATGAGCTGATTTCCTCTGTACTGATGATATCTTCTAAATATTATTAGCTTGCTCCTGCTCTAATAGCCAGCATTATTGATAAAATTGATTTAAAGAATTAGCTTTAAAAACCTCTTATTAGTAACTTTTCTTCAGCAGATTCCTTTGTTTACCACTATCAGTCTTTCCCTTTTTTGTGACTTACTTTCTTACTTCAATTGCACTAATTAATTTTTTTTTCACCCATTTCTGTCTTTACCTTGTTTGTAGCACCATATGAAATGCTGGATTGAAGTCCTTGTTGGAACAGCTATAACATACTCTTTCAAGAACCAGAAAACATACTTATTAGGATGTTACATCATTAATATGTGATGCTACATTATATGTGCTTTGTAGTTAATGAAGAGATCCTTAAGTTTGAATCACAAAAACTAGAAACAGAGTTTGTCATCTGTATTTTCATATCCTGCTTCAGCTGTTGCAATTCTTTTTATTTTGCTGGTTAGATATACATAGTACTGACATTCTTACTTGGACTAGTTTTAGTCATTTCATTAACCGTGTCTTGCCACCTCTGGCTTCTTCTGAATAGAGTGTTCAGATGCATCTGATGTCTGTCATAGAATTGGACGGATGACACGCTTTGTTATTACCTGTTTTCCTGCTTTTACTCTTGGTTACTTGATTTTCCCCTCTGTCTGGGAAGCCCAGTTATGGAAGCTGCCTTATGTCCTCCTGACTTCTTCCAGTATGTTCCCTGAATGTATTTAAATGACTGAACATCTTGGTTCTTCCCATCTAGCAACATTTCTTAAAGTGCCTGTCAATATTTACTTGTACAAAAAAGACGAATCAAGTAGGCTTTTATCTCAAGACATTTTCCTTGTCTAGAGCATTCTACACTAAATTTGCCCTGTGCTAATCAGTTTAGCTCATGTAATGTAAAAGAAAAGTGTTTTTCTTGCTCCTGAGTATGCTTCCCAATTTTCTTGAGGAGTTAACATAAAGAAGGTCTCCTTTTGGGTAATTGCCTATTAATACATGTACTTGTATATCTTGTACGTGATTTCTGAACTACTTTAATTCATTAAATCCAAATGTGCAGAAGTAATTTGAATGTGTATCACCTAAGTAACAATGCAAAAAATGCTTATGACTTTTTCTCTTTGAAGAGGAAGAAATATCTGCTCTGGTTCTTTTTAAGATAAGTATTCAGGCACTTTGTACATGAGACAGCTGCTTCTTTTCTTCATATCCTGTATGTGTTTACACTTCTTAGGTAATAAAAGATGCAGCTATGCATACTGTGATTCAGTTAATTTTAATGTATTTATTACATGAAACAATATATTGTTATTAAATAAAATTTTTTCATACATGGGAGGATTCAGTACTTGCAACTAGAAAAAAAAAATCCTTTTTTTTGCAAATTCAATCTGAAACTAAATTGCTTGTGTATATATGTTCTAATTAAAACATAATTTTCGGCTGGTTGTTTTTTTCTCTCCACTTTTGCCCTTCCATTCCCTTAGTGGAGCTTAATGCTCCCAGTCTTGTGATTGCTACTCTCTTGTTTCCCACATGGTTGGTATATAGGCAGTCTTTGGTAACTTTGAAGCTGATCAAACAGTTAACAGCAAATATTCTTCAATTAAAATTTCTAACATAATGATGCTTCAGGAAAAGGCTTGCCTTATCCTAGTGGGTATACAGCAGTTTTCAACTCATGTTTAGAAGCAAGTGCATAGTCTGAGAGAGCTGTGACAGCTTGGGATTCTATGATACATCATGTCCTTCATAAGGTCCCAGCTGCTAAACTATTCTCAATCCCTATTAAGAAGAAGGTGGCAGAGTGGATTTTTTACATGTACCTCTTTAAAGTACTTTTAAAATTCTTGTGCTGCGATTTGTCATGCATATTAGTCATGCTATAATAATATAAAGTTGGGACTTGGACAAGTTACAGAGTAATTTCAGTAATTAAGAGTATATGGCAGCGAATATATTAAACGTTTTCTTTAAATCCTGCTGGATGCAGAGTGACGTCACACTGAAAAAGTCACCTTGTTGTCTCTTGGAGCTGTTTTACATTGAAAGTGTTTGTGGCCTGGTTTAGTCATGTGCATAAATATTAGTCAGTGACTCTACTCCCTTTCCCCAAACAACTATTCCTACTAAGCATTTTCTTGTTTTCTCTTTAGAAGTAGTGGTCTGTATTGGCGTTCAAATGGCGAAATATCTTCCTTTTCTTGTGGTAGTTCTCCAAACCAGGAGGTGAAGACCTTGTCCTTCATGAACAGATGAAATGTCTTACCCCTTTTTTGTTGAACTATCTGTCTGGAGTTCTGGGATTTACAAGGTTTTTTTGCTCAGGTTTTTTTGCTATTTCCTGAGCACAACAGAAATGGAACAGGAGCCTACCTTGAAATATGCTGGCTAGGTATTATTCTAGTGACACTGTTCCACTGTTTTACAGAAATCTTTGGGGTTCCTGTAGTGTGGTGGCCATAGGGAAGAAGCCAATCAGCAAAGATGCTCAGACATCTGACAGTTATTACTTCTGTTCTTTTCAATCCTCCATTTTGTCTCATCCTGTAATACCATGAGACAGATTGCTCATGCTGTAAATTGTTGTGAGACAGCAGCTTCCTTATACAATATGTCTGTACTGTCTTTCACATTATGTGGTCCAGACTGTGAAGCATGATCTTTCAGACCCTGTCATGCTGTAGCATCCCTAATACTGTCTTCTCCTGTTTGTGGTATTTGCATCTTTCATAGTGCTTTCATCTTGTTTGAGGTTTGCACTAAATTGGTGCTGATTTAACTGATGAGGTGTTAGACCAGTGTTAGTTTTCCCTTGTTATGGGACATGAATATCATTCTACTGAACAGAATGGTAGAAGCCGAAAGGTAACTTATCAGTGTTGAACTCTTGCACAGCAGAACGATAAACCAGTTAAATTATGTCATTTTAATAGCTCAGGGGTATAATGAATGGCCTTGTAAATTCTGTTGCTGAATTTTTTTTTTCCCCCCACTTGCTTGTTTTTCTGAATTGATGATCATCTTGGTCTAACTACTTTAATCCTATATTTTGCAAGTGTTAGAACCATTTGTTACTGGAATCACAAACTATAATAGAAAGTGGATACATCAGCTTTTTGAAATGCGTTCAACAGCAGGACTGATGAGCAGATTTTTATCTAAAGTATCACATATGACTAAACACAAATCCTGTCAGTGAGTGCTCGGTCAGTTGTAATGTCTGCAGATCATTCCCTACAGTGGTCTTATGGGTGTAAGAATAATAGCAGTTTTGCAGAGTCCTTTGTTTTTTTGGTTGTTGTGAAGTTCTTGTTTGATTTTTTTTTTTTTAAACACATTGTCTAATTGTTTTGATGGCAAAAGGAAACATTAAATGTTTCTGTTTGCTGGCAATGAACAGCATTCCCTATTGGAGCATTAGGTTAGCATTTATCTAGGTGCTTTACTGCTTTTCAATCTGAGGTGGAAAAATAGCACTAGTGATCAGGTAAGCAGTTTGGCATAAAGGATCCCTTGTAGCTAAGGGTGCTTCAAAGAAAAGAATAAGTAGGCTGTTGTTTAACATAAAGCTCTGATTGTGTAGAAACACATATATGTGTGTGTGTATATAATTTTGTATCCAGTAGGGCCATATTGTGGTTTCTTTCCTGCAACCCCAAAACATGGGAAAAATGTTCACGTATTCCTTGCAGTCTGCCCTATAGCTACCATATCTGCTTAGGAAAAGGCAGGGTAAATTCTGTTCCTTTCCTTCCTGCATTTTGCAAATAAATATTGAATATTCAGTAATATGTCAGAATATTCTGTTTAAGTGACAGTGATGCCAAGTCTTATGGCTATGAAGCCTGAATATTTTCATATATATTTTGAGCATGTATTAGGTGTGTGAAAGGGAATTTCAGCTGCAAAGCAAAATGACAATGACCTTTAAACTGAATAATATAATTTGTAATTCTGTATAATGCCTGTCATATTTCTTCCTATTTCTGTGCTTTTTTTGTTTCATTTGAAATAAGGTTGCAAATGTTTCGTGGAAAGGTTTTCATTTTCTTGTAACATTTTAGAACTCAGAATTTATAACAGGGTCAAGTTTGGATACAACCTTTACTTTTTTTTGTGGAAAATTTGCTTGAGTAGGTCAAACTTTGAAGGCTTTTAGATTCAATCTGAGTCCTCTCAAGTTATCTCTAGAAATATATACAAGAAACACAAGATGATCAGATATTGTCAACTAGAGTTCTGGAATCTTATTTTTCAAATTATTTTAGAATATTTCCATAATTTGTATATGATACAGTTTTATATTTCTATTAAGTGTCTTTATTTTCCTTAGATGCTTTTTGAACAAGCTTTTAAAAAATTCACCTTTTGCCTAGTGAACTTTTGAATACCTGTAAAAGCAAAATGTGCTACAGTTGATAGTAAGAAAAAACAAGTGTATGAGAAGCTCATGTGTTTCTTCATTGGGCATTCCAATGGGCAATAATAACATAAGAAAGCATTCTCTTTTTTTTTCCCTGTTCCAGTAAAGGAACATAATAATCCAGGTTGGTTTAATGTTATCAAAAAATAATTCAAGAGGTCAAAAAACAAAGAGGAATTAAAATAAAATTGCATTAAGACAGTGCTAGTAGCTCCCTTGAAATGTTCTTTATCATGAATATACATTTACCCTATTTCCCACCCCCCCTCCGCATTTTATGTCATCTTATTTATTTTGTATTTTTTTTATAAAATCCAGTATATAAAAAAAATTACTGAAATTTCTTGTTATTCTTGTTCTGCATGCATCTGTGTTGTCAGTCATGTTGTTACTGGCAGCATTCCAACACCAAGCTGCAAAAGGAAGTGACACTTGATATTCACAGGTTTTGATTCTTTTGCAAAGTGCTCATCTTACTTTACCATGTGACCATATTTCTCAGATTCCCTATTTTTTTCAAAGCTGTACATTTTAAAAATCTTTACTGCGAATGTGAGGTTGCCTCACAGCTGAAACTGCTAGAAGCTAAAGACTGCTCAGTGATTATTTAGAGCTTGCTATATGTGATCATTCATGTGCACCATCGTGGCAGATTGAGCATGTCCCAAGATGAACTTCCGTAATACTGGGGGTTTTTGCAGCTTTGGATTCTGGAGCAAGACAGACTTCTTTTCCTTCTGTTCTAAGCCCTGCTGTGGGTGCTAGAACAGAGCAAGCAAGTCCAGTTTAAAACAGTGCTGGCATTTTACCCTGTATTTATTCAAAGCAGTGCTTCCATTGACTTCGGCTTCAGTTGGCAATGCTTAGCAATCCTGTGCAGCTAAATCCAGGCTTATGTCAGTCACAGAAGAATGAAACACAGCTGTGACCACAGTGAGGAAGTTTGCATTGATAAGAAGGTTCTTTAAGCTATAAGAATTTTAGATGTTCCCCAGGATCTCACTTCCTTCTGATCAAAATGCTAGAAACAATGTCCCAGAATCTGGTAAGTAAAAATGCTGAGACTTCTGTGAGCCTAACTGGAGCTTGGGTATTCTGTTGGAAACAGTTAATAATTCAGTGAGTGGAGGCCATCTTGTTGCTCGTCAGAGTTGGGCGGTGTTGTGCCACATACTGGTGCAGGAAGCTTGCAAATCTAGGGCAGCATAGAAATGTAGAACACTGAAATAAATTACTGACAGTGAGGTATTTTTCAGAATGTAGGAAGCTTGGAAGTTTAACAGAAAGTTTGTTAGCAGGTGAATTGAAATATGTAGACACAGGGAACTGCATCTTCGGAAGTGTCTAGGTACCTGAGGTTTTGCTGCTTGCATATTAAAAAAATAGACAGATCAGATGCATCTCTCAGCTCATTGTGCATGCCGTGCTACAGGTGCAGATGACCATTCCAACAAGGATTCAATGCATTGGAAATAGAGAGTTGAGGATTTTTAGTGTGGATGATCGCTAGGCTTGGGCAGTGTGTTAGTTTTCATGATGTGCTTTCTCAGGGCGAAACTTTTCGCTTTGTGACTGTCGTTGAATCAGCTCAATGGTCAAATGTCCCTGCTGCCATAATCCTCTGCAGAGACAGAAGTAAAAGGTGCAGCTTCAGGGTTGTTTTTGAGCAAGGAGCATGTTCTCAATGTCTCTGCCATGGGATATGTTGGTCATTTCCATTTTTAGTTCATTAGCTCCAATTACTTTGTGCTACCTGTTCAAGCTGAAAGAGGTAGTGAGATAGGTTATATTAAGGTCTACTTAATGCCTATTGTAGCCCTAGCTATAGATCTGGTCTTGGCTTTGTCATCCATAATGTCATCTATTCTTTGCCTTTCCCTTTTATCAGTAAAGACGCAGTCTGTACATCTACTGGGAGGAACCTGAAGTAGTACCTGGGTATGCCTTGCCCTTACATGCCCATGCTCTGAGTTTGAAGGAGGCAGGACAAAAGGACACCACATTACAGGGTATGACAAAGGGGAAAGGTTCTTTTGATTTCAGGTGATGGAGATACATGTCAATTACATGTACCACTAAGTCACTAAGTGGTACCACAAGTACCACTAAGTAGTCTTTGTTTCATAATCAAGGTAACTTAAAGGATGTCTTTTCCCCTCCTGGAATTTGCTGACATACTGATTACACATTAGCCTTCTCCTGGAATAAGCAATACAGGCATCTGTCCTAGAGATAAACAGACCTCTTCAAAGCACTCTTTTGATTATGTGATTATGTGTACTGGATGGAGACGGGAGACCTCTGGAAAATTATGGTGGTATAATTAAAGGCTATCATAATACTGATGCACACAAGTGTAAAATGCATTCTTATTTTATTTTAGTGTCTTGACTCTGCAGTTATTTTTTTTTCCAAAGTTACTGGCCTTTGATAGGTGTGTTTTTTTTTTTGTTGTTGTTGGTTTATGTATTGTTTTTTTAATTGACAAATGATAGACACTGTATTTTGTGACATTTTTTTATCATGCTTGCAAGTAAGACATTTAAAGGTAGGCAGTTGACACCCAACTGAAGGTCTGTCTCACTTTGTATCCTTCAAAACTTGGGTCCTGCACCTGCATTTGTAATTTCTCACTGTGCTTAACGTGTACATTTTGAGGGAGTCTGTTTCAGGGATGAACACATAGAAAAGAGCAAAGGGCTGAGAATGTATGTTCTGAGACCCCTATCTTTAATAGTTCTTATTAGTAAGCTATTTTTCTTTCTTTCAAGACGAGTGTATTGAAAGAACTGAAATATGTTGCTGCATACACTATCAGCTGGCAAGGAAGCAGTTGCTGCCTGTACACATCAAAAGTACAATCCAACATGGGCAGGCTGGACTTTAATCTAACTTAATGATTGCTGCTTAGCCCAAGACAGTGACTTTTAGCTGTAGATTTCATTTATCCATAACATGGTATATCTAAGTAGGTTTTAGGATCTTCATCTTCTCTAGAAGATGTCAGCAGATTTTCCAGGCTTGTTGGATTTTCAATTTTCTTTTCCAAAAAATTTTTTTTAAAAATCTGCTTTATCATTCTGTATTTTATATTTTGGTTTCCGTTCTTAGTCCTAGTACCAGAACTTCCCTGCAAAATTCTCATGTACTACTGAGGACCTTTATGAATGTTTCCATTGTTGGGATTGTTTGGCAGTAGATACAATGTTTTGAAACAATGCAAAAGGCAAATCCGGGAGATGGAACAGTATCAGTTTTCAGAGACCCAGGTGGACTTGTTCATGCTGAGAAATAAGGGAGCATCATCTTGTGTGTGTGCAATGTTCCAGGCCTCCTGAAGGAAACTGTATTTAGGAAACAATCTCCAAATCTATGGAGCACAACTGAGTTACTGCTGAAGTGAAAGCTACTAAGGAAAAATGGTAGTAGCCAGATGGCAGGAACCAGGTAGGAATTAGAATGTTAACCCTGACTTGTTTGTTTTATCACCTACGCTACCGAGTCTGTAGTCACTGTGCACTATGCTTATGCGCATGCCAGAACATACTTGTAAAAATCTGTTGTGCCTCGAGTTCCTTTACTTGATTTAGCTTGCTGAAGTACTGTAATGGGAAGTGTTATAATTCCTAGGCAAAGGGTTTTGATTTAAGTTGATCTTTCTGCATCCAGTGTAGGTCTGATTTAATCTTGAAAATATATTGCAGGTTTGTGTGTGTCCTGAAAGGTTAGGAAGATCCTGCGTTCTAGCAAACACACCCTGTGTAGCCTTGCCTTTGATGCTATGAATTTTTTTTCTCCCTGTTTTTCTACACGTGTCCCTGTGCACAGTTCCTTAGGAAGTTGTAGAACAAAGTAGGACCTCCCAGAAATTTGTTGCTATAGTAGCATACTTAAAATATAACACACATATGTTAATAAAGGACAATTAAGTTCCATTTGTAGGCTGCGTCCTCTTGTGAACTCTCTGCTTCTGACCTCTAAGACTGTAATCTCAGGAATGTTTAAAGCTGGAAAAAAAAATATTGTGGCAAAAGCAACAGTCCTGCCCTTTTGCTCTCCTGCTGGTGTTGGTTTTGCCAGCTCAGCTTTGCTACAGCTGTAAGACAAATCAGGGGACTGAATAGAATGAAAAATAGAAGTCAACAAAAATTCTTGCTTTAAGGGAATAATACGGATCCTGTTTAATAAGGTTACTAATATATCACAGAAATGGATTCTTGTGGTGCTTTTTGGTTTTGTTTGGGTTTTTTTTTTTTTCAGTGTTCCGGTTTTGGTGTGGGGTTTTTTACACTGAAATTACACTTTTTCTTTTTTGTCTAGCTTTGCATTTCTCTGAAGAAAGTGAATGAAACAAACTTCTCCTACTACATTTTACAAGTGGGTTGTTTTAACAAAAAGAAAATTCTGTTTAGAAAAAAGTTATCTTAGAGTTTTGTTTTGTTTAACGGGGGTGTATGGGGTTTTTGTGTGTGTGGGCGTGTGTTTTGTTTGGGGTTTTTGTTTGTTTGTTTTTCCCATGTGTGGTTTTGTTTGTTGTTTTGTTTGTGGGTGGTTGGTGGGTTGGTTTGGTTGGTTTTGGTTGGTTGGTTTTGGTTGGTTTTATCCCATCCTCCCCTCACACCCTAAGATCTATTTCAAATATCCTGGGCATAAATTTGGGTTTATATTCCGTATGTGTTGATCCGCTTGGATAGGTGAGCAAGTACTCTTTTGTAGGAAGATAGCAAACCTTTGAACAACTTTTGAGAAGGCTATGTTTTGTCTTTGAGTTGGAAAGAATGTAAACACCTTGCAACTGAAGAGAAAGACTAGGAAGAAGTTGACTGGATATGGTGAGAAGCTTGTTTGTCAATATTAACCTATTGTATGCTCTGCTTGGACCCATGTCAGTGAAAGGATAGCCAATGGGGATGTGGCAGCTCTGTATCAGAAAAGTATATAAGTTGACTATGTAACAGAGAAGCAGGCTTTGTTTTATGCTTAAGCTCTTGGTTTGCTTAGGCTTTTGCTTGTACTTAGTGCTTTGCTTAGTTGCTTAGGCAATAAATGCTTTTGCCTTTCACAATAAGATTCTTCTCATCTTGGCGTCACCTGGAAACGCCATAACACGCAGCCTATGAGAAGAACACTGCAGATACAATTATACTCTTTTAAATACAGTGTAAATGTTGGTGTACTAAGCAGCTGTAGAAGACAAAAATAGTCAACTATGAAAAGTGAAAATCAGTGAGCTCATTTGAACTTTAGTGCTTAGTATAGCTTCTAACATAAATCAAGTATTCTTTGGATTTCATGTTTGACTGCCAAAAAGTGCTCAATAGATTACATAAATGTGTGAAGAAAATAATGCCAGTCCACTTTTAGAAAATACAACATCAGCATGTTGGAGAAGGGAAGTTAGATCTTCAGTTTAGGGTAGGCAGAATGTGGGAACATGAGATTTTTGGCAGCAAGAAGATCTGTATTTCAGAGCTTTTCGTAACAGCAAACTTGCAATAACGTATGTTTACTTGAATTCCAGAACAGGGATATTAAAGTAAAGCTTAATTATACCAGCAAACTCATTCTCTCTTTTAGTTTTATGTAAAGACAGTGTAAGAAAAAGAGGGTTAAAGAAAAATAATAATTACCAAGACAAAATTTTCATTACATTTTCTATGCATACTGCTGCTTCTTGTCTGTGCATTTTAAATTTTATTCTTTCAAGCAAGACAATTATTTTGTAATAACCAGCATGAGTAAAACATTGTTCCAGGAATTTGGGGTGGCATATTACAATGAAGGTTTCCGTTGGCACAGTACAATGTATTAAGTGTAGCATGATATAGTGAACAAATTAAAAAACGCCATCTTTTGCATACTTGTGCTTTATTTTAAGTAAAGAAAAATAAGATAGTGATGAGATTAAGAAAAATAATGTTTTTCAGAAACTGACTAACTACAAGGGACTGTTCTGTTATGCTGTCCCATACATACAGTGATTGAGATACATGGGCATTGGTAGATTGTTCCTTCCATAAAACAGTTCCTGAACTTTGAAACTGATTATTTTAATAGAGCTGCCAAAGGTTGATTGTGGGGTTTTGTCCTTCCCCCCCCAACTCCCTACTGTCTGTCTTTCCCTCTCTTACTTAAAAAAGCTCAACTACAGCAAATTAAAGATCACAGAATATTAGGAGTTGGAAGGGACCTTCACAAATCATTGAGTCCAATCCCCCTGCCAAAGCAGGATCACCTAGGGCAGGTGGCACAGGAATGCATCCGGGTGGGTTTTGAAAGTCTCCAGAGAAGGAGACTCCACAGCTTCACTGGGCAGCCTGTTCCAGTGCTCCAGCACCCTCACAGTAGAGAAGTGCCTCCTCATGTTGAGGTGGAACCTTCTGTCTTCTAGCATGTACCCATTGTTCCTTTTTCTATCACTGGGCACCACTGAAGAGACTAGCATCTTCATCTTGACACCCATCTCTCAGATATTTATACATGTTGGTAAGATCCCCTCTAAGCCTTCTCAAGGCTAAACAGCCCCGGGTGTCTCAGTCTTTCTTCATAGGAGAGATGTTGAAATCTCACAGTCATCCTCATAGCTCTCCATTGGAGTCTCTCCAGTTGATCCCAGTCTCTCTTGAATTGGGGAGCCCAAAACTGGACACAGTATTCCAGGTGTGTCTCACCAGGGTAGAGCAGAGGGGAAGGAGAATCTTTCTAGACCTGCTGGACATACATTTTGAAACGCACCCTAGGATGCCATTGCAAAGAGAAGCACTGAGCGATGTCAGACAGAAACAGGAAGGGCTGCCATTCTCCATCATCAGACTGAGAACCCTTCTGAAACCAAGACTCACTTTTACTTGCAAGTACAATGTAGTTTGTTTGAAAATACATTGCACTTTTACATAGCACCCTTAATGTTTCTTATTCAAATGAGAGATTCAAACAATACAAACCAACCCTTGTTCAGGTTTTTGAGTGCCCTTGTGTGAAAGTGTTGCTTTTTTTCGTGTCTTGCATCTAGTACAATTTCCTTAAACCTGTGAGATTCATGTTAGATGTTTTTAGACTTGCTTGGTATTTGCAGGAACAAATGTATTTGCTGGCATCTTGAGCACTGCTTGCTTTGATGACAGAAGGTAGTTGAAGAAACTGTAAAGCAAAAATCTCTAAAGTTTGAAACAATTTCACTTCTCTCATGTCAACATTAATATTGCTTTATTTCTAACTCATTATTTAAGTGATAATGTTTAGAATTAACTTTGTGTATTTTTAGAAGTATTGCAAAGCCTCTCTCTGTAAAAGTATTGGTGAGAAGACCAGGTGCAAAATGGAGGATATAATTTTGACAACTTATATTCATAAAGTTCTGTAAAGAAAAAATGTAGAGTTGGATATTGGAGTTTTACTAAATAATAAATGAACCTATGTTGGAAAATGATTTTTTTTTTTTCTCTAACAGCCTTTCTTTCCTCTTTTTCTTTCCTTTTTCTTTTCTTTTAGGACCGGAATAGGCCCTATGACACTTTTAACTTGCACTCTTTGGAAAATTCCTTAATGGATATGATAAGGACTGATCATGAGCCTCTGAAAGGTAAACACTACCCTCCCAGTGGCCCACCAATGAGTTTCGCTGATATAATGTGGAGGAATCATTTTACAGGTTAGGAATATTCATATGTCCATGCTTGCTTGGTGTTTAAACAAAAATCAGCTTTTCAGTATTGCTATAAACTTTTTGCTAATGAATGAGTTGTCAGTTATGTAAAACTTCTGTTTTCCCATCATGAGATAATCATCTTTACTGTAGGAAGATAAGGTGAAATATTTATTTAATTATTCTGAGTGCATAATTGTAGTAATATCCAACTGGCACTTCCAAAACTTGGTTTTATATGTCTGCAAATTGCTCAGCTGCAGATCACCTGCTGCAGTTGCTCAGTTCAGAGAGTGTGTAGTGCAACTGGAGTCCACTTCTTATGTCCAACATCTTATTTGAAGTTAATACTACTCTTATTTTTAGATTATCTGTTAGTGTTCAGGATTCTAAACCAACTACTGTATCAAGCTTTCTCTCTACAGTTGTTTCATGTTTCTTTTTAAGAAAAAATGTACCTTGATTTGGATTTCAGTTGAGGGGAATGCTGGGGGGAGAAGCTATGAAATGTTTTAAGTGTCAGGAGAGCTTTAATTATTTGTGTTACTAAACTAACAGGTGTAGGTCTGGAAATGGAACCATTTCTTATACTTGGCTTATACTGCAACAGTGAAAGGTTGTGGCAACATTTTGATAACTAAATATTCCTGATAAGGCTGCACAGTCTTCTGTCTTAATCTTTATGGGTTCAGTTTGAAATACACGTTTTTGCTCACATGCATTCTTATCAACTTTGAACACTGAAACTAGTAAGCAAGCCATAGACAATGAAAGTATTGAAGTGATTTCCAAGCTCTAAGAAGTTGAGACAGAGAACTAACAGAAAAGGAACATTGTTACAGAAGAAATATACTTATGTATGGTACTTCCTGTGCTAATGCTTATATGCATACTTTTCTGATACCAGAACTGCCTCATTGGTTTCCCTCTCCGTTTATATACTACCTGTGGAAAAGTAGTTATCTTGGTCTAAGGTCTTCTGCCTTTTTCACCATCTCTCTGGGTACAGAGTTTTTTTCACAGCCATACCAAACTGGGTTCTATACTTTCAGCATTTTAATCTCTGCTTTCCACTTCTATCTTGAAATTTGCTGTGCTGTAGTCTTCATGTGCCCATGGCCATCATTCAGCTGCCTACAATGGCACAAAATGCAGTTTCATGTCTATACTGATCACAGTCCTCCAAAATAAGTGTTAAAAACAAGCTCAACAAAATTGAGATTTCTGTGGATATGCATTATGTATGGCTGATATTAAAAAACTAAATGAAACCCCTCTCCAAATTAGTAGTAAGTAAAATATTTATTTTATCTTATTAAATGTATTATAACCTAGGTAAAACTTGCCTTTTTTTTTTTTCAAATCAGTACTTATATATACACAGTGAAACTAATTTTTAAACATGGAATTTACATATGAACCTGAGCATGGAAAATAACTGAGAAAGGTTGTTAGCCTAGGAAAAAAAGATTTATAAGTGCAATTTTGCTTATGCTTCTGTTGTCTCTATTTTTTCATTGGAGTATTAGCACATAAAATAATTTTTGTTGCTTGATCATTCTATCAGCAATAGTTTCCAATACTCAGCTGAGCTAGTCTATGTAAGTGTTGGATCATATTCCACAGCTGAGTGTCATAATGCTATTTAGTGTTTGTGTTTTGCATGAGATAGAAATTAAATTCTTGGTTCCATTAAGTAGCTTTGTACTTTTAAAGAAAACTAACCTTTCCCAAACAAACTTCATGTTTTAGTCTCTACCAAGTTGTCAGTTCACAATGGAGACTGACTAATTTAAATGGACATTCGAAAGCAGTAGGAACTGTTAACTTTCTTTTCAAAAAGAGTTGGATATTGATTATAAAGTGTGAGTTGGTCTTTCCCATTCACCAGTGGGACTGTTAGCTTTACTTTTTGTCCAGCAAATATTTGTCACTTACTGGATGTACTTTCTATCCTGTTTTCTCAGTCAGTGCTGCTCATCTATTTGTCTTTGCTGTCTCCTTGCTTAGCTTCCAGTCCAGTAACTGTTGGAGAAATCTTGTTTACTATTAGTTATCTCTCTGTCTCTGCCACATGTTTGTTTGTTTTTTTTTTTCCATTTATATACTTATTTCCTTGTCACCCTTTCTTTTCATCCTCCCTCTGACTGTAGGGCTTGCTTTGCTAACCTCCAGCCTTGGTTTGACCTAGTGTGCACTTTCCACAGAATTGCAGGACGATAGGGTTTGGAAGGGACCTCTGGGGATCATCCAGCCCAAGCTCCTCGCTCAAGCAGATTTGCCTAGATCAAGTTGCACAGGAATGTGTCCAGACGGGTTTTGAAAGTCTCCAGAGAAGGAAACTTTCCTCTACTCCTGTTTTCACACTATGCAGCATGACTGGCAGTATTCACAGGAGTGGCTTTTTCAGGGCTCCTTTTCATTCTCCTTTGCAATAAGTTTTGTATTCCTCTGTGTCAAACTGATCTATGTTACTATTTTAACTGAATCATTTTCATGAAAACCTAACTAGTTTTCTACCAATATTGATCCACTCCTCAAATCACTTTCCTATTTTTGTTGCGTTTTCTGTGAACATTTGTCTTGACTGTTACCCTGTATCCTCTACCAAAGATGCGGATTTTCAGCTGCTGTCCTTCTCTGTACATTCCTCAGAGTTTACTTAATCTTGTCCTCTAAACTCACTTTTTTTTTCTTTATTTAACCCACTCTCTTGTGGCTCTCTCTTTTAAAGTAGGGGAGCACATTTTAGTCTGTAATGCTCTTGAGAAAGTGATGTGCTCTGCTTGCTTTTGGTTGTTTTCTAAGTCAATGTCATGTTTTCATTTATTATGAACTTGACTTTTTTTTTTAATACTAGTTATGTGGCTTGATTTTTCACTTCTTCACAGACATTCCTGTGTGAATGCCTCTTGTGCAGAATTTTGACTTCTGTTTCTTGAGTCTTATTAACTTAACCAAATCTCAGAGCAAAAGGAATAAAAGAATGAGTACCAAAAGCCTCTGATTTTGAAAATACAGAAATACTTAATTCTAGAAAAACTATAAGAATCTTGGAGCCTCTACTACATATTATAAAGCCACTGCCAGTATTTTGGGATCATTTCAGTCTGCCACTGGAAGCAATGTCTTCAGCAAATGTGCATTTTTAGAAGTACTGCATGTATTTCTTAATAAAATATTGCAGGTGCTTTATCTAAAGTTTGAAACTTTGCTTAGAACATAGCGAAGTCATATACTTGAAATAAAAAATAATTATCTGTGATATAGGAGCTAGGACTCTAAAATGTGGAAGGGGGGATTAACCATAACAGATTCAGATGTAAAGACAAAATTGAATTTGGGATACTTCATTCTCATTCAGGGGTTCAAATTCCTCATACTCTACATTGTTCAGTAGAGGTAGTGGAGAAGCTTAGGGGATGAGAAAGAAGAGAGTCTTTCCTCTTGTTTGTAGTAGCTGAATCTTTATACCTTCTCTGAATCTGAGATATGATCAGACTTTGTCCTGGAGGCCATGGAATTTGAGTTTCTTTCAAGGTCACCAAAGCAGAACAGTTTTTTAAAAACCATGATCCACTTGGCCTTGAGAGGGTGTGTGCTTAAGTGACTTTTTTTTTGGGGGGGGGGGGTATTGCTTTCAAGTGTGGAACACAAGAAAAGGCTGAAAGATTGTTAATACAGCATAAAGTAACTGATCCTTGGTCTTACAATGCTGAATTATTTTTGTTGAGTGAATGCTATCTTAGTCTAATTGGTAGGCTGACTTAGTGCTTTCCACCTAGGAGAGTTAGGGTCACTAAGTTCTTTTTCAGTGTTTCTTGCTCCAAGAGAGATTTGATACCTACCTCTGATGTTTCTGGGCTTGGATAAATTACCAACTTATCCATCTATGTTAAGTTGCCAGTCACCATGGGTTCATGAAGGGCAGGTCCTGCTTGACTAACTTGATCTCCTTCTATGACAAGGTGACCTACTTAGTGGATGAGGTAAAGGCTGTGGGTGTTGTTTACCTGAACTTAAATTAAAATGTTTGGCAGCGTCTCCCACAGTTATCCTTCTGGAGAAACTTGCTGCTCGTGGCTTGGATGGGTGGATGCTTTGCTGGGTAAAATAATGTCTGGATGGCCAATTCCCTAGAGTGGTGGTGAATGGAGCTAAATCCAGTTGGCAGCCAGTCACAAGTTGTGTTCCCCACGGCTCAGTACTGCAGCCAGTTCTCTTGCATATCTTTATCAATGATCTGAATAAGGGAATTGAGTGCACCCTCAAAATTTTGCAGATGATGCTAAGATGGGAGGGTGTGTTGATCTGCTTGAGGGTAAGAAGGCTCTGCAGAGTGACCTGGAGAGGCTGGATTGATGATTCAAGAAGGCTAAGTGCTACATCCTGCACTTAGACAACAACCCCATGCAGTGTTACAGGCTTGGGGGTGAGTGGCTAGAAATTTACCCAGTAGAAAAAGACCTGGGAGTGATTGACAGCTGTCGGAGTGTGAGCCAACAGCGTGCATGGGTGGCCAGAAGGCCAACAGTGTCCTGGCCTATATCAGGAAGAGTGTGTGAAGTAAGACCAGGGAAGCGATCGTCCTCTTGTGCTTGGCACTGGTGAGGCCACACCTTGAGTACTGCATTCAGCTTTGAGGTCCTCACTGCTTGAAAGGGCAGCAAAGCTGGTGAAGGATTTGGAGAACAGATCTTACAAGGAGTGACTGAGGGAACTGGGGTTGTTTGGTCTGGAAAAGTGAAGGTTGAGGGGAGACCTCATTGCTCTCTACAACTACCTGAAAGAAGGTTGTAGTGAGGTGGGTGTTGGTCTCTTCTTCCTAGTTAACGAGTGTTTGGATGAGAGGAAATGGCCTCAAGTTGTACCCAGGAAGTTTAGATTGGACAGTGGACAAAACTTGTGTCCTGAAAGGCTTCTCAAATACTGAATAGGCTCCCCAAGAAGGTGATTGAATCCCCATTCCTGGTGGTGTTTAAAAATGCAGAGGTGTGATGCCAAGGGACATGGTTTATCACCAGACTTGGTGGAGTTACAGAATTACTGTCTGTGGCTGAGGGTATCTGGGTGTTCCCTGTGTCAGTTAGAACAAGGCCTACATGACAGAAGTGTGCAATGGATGTTTTTCCTGAACTGACTTTCGTAGAATCATAGAATGGTCTGGGCAGGAAGGGACCTTCAAAGGTCATCTAGTCTGACCTCCCTGCAGTGAGCAGGGACATCCTCAACTAGATCAGGTTGCCCAGGGCCTCGTTGAGTTGCCAATAAAAGATATTATATGCTACGAAAGCGTGGGAGAGAGTTTTGCTTAAACGAGGAAAGGATATATTTGCAGTATTTTATAACCTGTGAGTATTCACATGCTGCTGCTTATCACTGACTAAAACATTTCTCTCCTCCATCAGTGTCTTTGTGTCTCCTGACTGTGGTGCAATATGTCACTGTTGCAATATGTTTGTCTGTGTCAAACTATTGCATTACAACACAGAGGCATTCTGATCTATAAAATATATTTTCATCAGTGGTAACTAGCAGCTGCCCTTATTCTGTTTTTAAATAATTGAAGTATTTAATCTGTATTGGATCATATGCTATGCATATGTACTGCTGACAGGTCATGAAACTGAATCAAAATATAAAATTGAGAGGAGAAATCCTGTCCCTATGAAATACTTTAAGTTTACTGTTAAGTGTGATATTTGGGTTTGATTCTGAATCAGGATGGAAATGAACATTGTAATGTGCAAATCCTGAACTAACAGAAGTTCTGAAGTTCTTTATAAAGTATCATTGTGATACATCTTAAGGAATGAGTCTTTGGAGACCACACATGTACAGGGAGAAGTTCAAAAGAAGACTTCATTAAAAATTATTTTAATAGATATCACACTGTAGAAAGATGTATAGAATATGTGTTGGTATGTTGTAGTATTTCAGTGGAATGTTCATGCTCCCTGACTATCTTGGAATTTGTTCTGAGATTGGTGGAGAATGAATACGAATGTACAAGAGTACAGAGACAGAAACAGAAACTGCAGGGAAACTTTTTTGCCTCCTTTTTTTCAATACTTAATGTGAATTACACCCACATATCTTCACAACAGAAAAGTGAAGTTACTTGGGTTACTACCTTTTAACTGTTGTAAAGAGTGTATCAGCTCATATGAAAACCAAGTGAAAGTTAAGATTTCCTGTGTTTAACTTTGTTTGAGACTTGACAACATAGTTTGAAGATTATACGGTACGTAGACAATATTGTAATACATATGGACCTTTACTTGTTCTTCAGTTAATTCCAATGCATGCAGCTAGATTGTTTTTAGCTCTAATTGTTCATAACTTTTTTGTAAGCAAGGCAATAAGTTTGCCTCATGACCTGAGAGACTGAAGGTGAATGGATCATATTTGTGTTTGCAGTCAGCAGCTGAACACAAAGGTCATGCAAATAGAACAGATGTCATCTGAGTCCTAGAAATGGTGCCACCCAGTTAGAGCTTTTTGCAACACTTTCTTTAGAAAAAAGTGCACCGTAAGAGCTGATACTTTTAATAGAAACAGCATTTCTTTTCCATTTGAAACTCTGCTTATTTAAGAAAATCCTCTTTAGTTTTTTATTTCAGTACAGAATATGACTATTAAACAGTTGATATTGCTTAAACTAGGAGCTTTCTTCAGTGATCCTGTTGGATGATCATGCTTTCTAATATTCTGCTAGCATCTAGCATGTGCTTTTCTTTGACCAGATGGATGTGTTTTGGGCAGGACTGGTCTATTTTTTTGTTATTGTTTTGCTTGATTTAGTGTAAGGAGTGGTGATACAGATATCTGGTTTTCCTTCTCTTTATTATTATTTTTTTTTAATTCATTCATTATTGAAGACTGGCATCACAGAATTGGTTTTTTCTTTTATTTTCTTCTTTTTTCTTTATAACTTCTCTTCCTCTTTTGAGCATTTTGTATATTTCAGCATAGATTGCTAATGGAAAAATTGATTTTCACATTGGTTTGTTCCTCCCAAACTCACCAGTAGTATCAATATTGCTCTTCTGAGTACAATTCTAGAACTACTACATGTGCACATACACTTACTGATCCCTTGTAAGTAAAGCCAGATTTCTTTTTGTGTACATCAGGTCTTGCTTTTAAAGTGCAAACATGGGCATGTATTTGGAATTAAGAACTCAGCTGTAGCATTAGGTTCAGGTATCTGTGTTTTTGGGTAAGAGGGAGAGAGAATGGTCTGGAGACTACTTAGGTAAAAATTAGGACAATTCTTACATACACACACACATACTTAGTGATTTTGGGCTGGTTGTGAATAACAGGGCAGACTCAAAACTGAGCTGCAATATAGGGATGTGTGTGAGTATATGTTAGGTTGTGCTCTAGGCTCCTGAGTGTATATGGGTCAAGATAATCTTGTTTCAGGTGTTTGAGGGAATATTGGTCTTGCTTTGAGTTTCACACTTCTCAGCTTTGCTCTACCCCACTTGCTATCTCTCTATCCATCAAAATACCTATTGCTGGTTTTTAGTGCCTTTCATTGGCACTACCTTTGACAGAGGAGATAAGAATGATAAAGGAGGTTTTATTACTAAGGAAGTATAGCAGACCTAGTTCTGCTGCCACTTTCATTTAACCTTGCCACTGGAACCTCTGGTCATAACGTTTAATTGATATCAACCATGATCTTTAGAACTATCTGAGAGGAAGTTCAGGACAGGTCAAAAGCAGGCCAGCTTTGCTATTTTCCAGCAAATCTTATGCCAAATACCAATTACTGAATTGGTATATCTTGTCAATCTTGGTGAAAATCATGAGGTATATAGACCAGGGAAAGAAGTTTTACTCAATATATAACCAATGAACATTATTTCTTAGAATGTTGCTGGTAACATGAAAACAACAATAGGTAACTGTAATCTTAAAAATTCTTAACTGAATGAGTATTAATTTCCAGAGGCTGATTAGGATTTCACAAGTTCAAAAAAAAAACAAAAAACAAACCATAGAGCACTTAGGAAGCGAAAAATGACTACAAAGATAAAACTAATTCAGAACTCTCTTAAAGACAGTAATGTTACATCTGTAACCGATTAATCACTGGTGTTTGTTTCAGAGATGGGAAAATAATGGTAATGCCAGCACCTATGTACAAAGATGATATCAAAGATCAGTTTTGCACTGAGTTGTAAAAAGATTGAGCTCATCAGCCTGAATATCAGCTAAGTGGATTTTAAAGCTGAGATTAAGAGACTGCTATATGCAAGCCTGGCACCTAGACAGTGTCAAAATAACTGCCATAGTGGTAAAACTGTGCCTGATATTCAGGTTTGTTATTTCTGGAACAATGTTCTTTCTGAAAAATCTTAATGTAACTTGGAATTATCTAGACAAAGGATTAAACTCCATGTATTTGCAAAGCATTTAATAAAGAGATTTATATGGGGGAAGGATATACGTCCTTAAGATATTGGAAAGATTTCAGAACTGTTTCAAAATCATGACTGTTTTTGACAAAGAATGCTGTGAAGTTCAATTCTATTTAATATCTTATTTCTGATATAGTACAGTGAGAAGATGCACATACTTGAGAGTCCAGCCAGAAAAGTCTTTCTAAATATTGTTATGCGAGAGAATCTAAGGAATTCCATGATACAGAGTATGCAGAAGTGCAGCTTGGGTTATA
Source organism: Indicator indicator (assembly GCF_027791375.1). Taxonomy (NCBI): domain Eukaryota; kingdom Metazoa; phylum Chordata; class Aves; order Piciformes; family Indicatoridae; genus Indicator; species Indicator indicator. Next base: position 14,199,669 of record NC_072016.1, on the reverse strand, counting down.
CAAGAGTCATTAAATCCTTATTTATACTCTGAAAATGTTTAAAGAGCAAGTAATATACAACTGAGATTTATTTTTTAAATCAGGAATTGAAAATACTTACATAAAAGAGTTATTATTGTTGTAGCCTAACTGCTAAGTGTGTGTCATAAAAGTACATAATGGAATATACAACCAGTAGATAGTCATGAAACCAAGACAGGCAAACTGAAAATGGCAGATGTACACTGAATACAAATACTGGGGATGTTGTTACTGGAAGGGTTTCTGGTTTTTTTTTTGGGTTTTTTTTTTTTTTTTTTTTAATTTAGTGAACTGCTGGTTCAGGTAGCATACATGTGCTTTTCTTAAGTGATTAAATTTCAGTTTTGCATTGCATCTTGAAATGAATAAATTTGTAATTTCTTTTTTGTGCCTTAGTTATGCAGTTTTGTAATCTGCAGATGGCCTCTTTTTTGTCCAGATGAAGTATTTGCTTCAAAGAGCAAGATATTCAAATGTAGTTAAGGCTATATAATTATTGGTAGCTAATTTTTCTTATGGTTAGTGCATTACCAGTCTGTTTTGAATGCTTTTTATACAGGTGTGTTTCAAAAATATTCCATGAATTTGTTTCTATAGAATTGCATTTGGGAATCTCTGAAGATACACAGAATTATCCCACACTGTTGCTTAGCTCAGTATGAGAACATGTCCTTCTGCTTGTGCTGCTCTGTATTTTCTGCTCCTCTTAAAAGAGAGCTGACAAGAACTGTTTAAAAATAGCAGGCCAAGGGCAGGTGACAAAATGTCACACAAGCAGCACCTGGTCCAGTGACAGCTTGGAGAGAGGAAAAAAACAAACCCAGATGTCACAGATATGATCCTATTTCTGAAGCTGGTCAAACAGCAGAATTTCAGCTTCAGCCAGGGAAAAGAGTAGGGCCCATTCAAGCATTATACATTCAAATTTTACTTGATTTTTTTTTTTTTAATAGCAGGATTGGGGTTTTTTGTTTGTTTGTTTTCTATTACAAGTTTACAAGTATAGATTATAACATAGACCCTTTCTCTTTACAAGTAATGCCTGTAACCTGAGGCTGTTAAGGAAAAGAGAATGTCAATCTGGCAAGATTTCAGAAATATTTTAGCACAAGCTTCTAACTGAAAAAAGAGCAGCTTTAATGTTTCTGCAGTGCTAGATCAATGTGAAAATGTGTAGGAGAATTACATCTGTAATTAGGAAATTTGAAGTAGTTAATGAAGATCTCTTTGCTCAAAGAGTTGGCAAGTAAAAATGGAAATTTTATTTACCTTCCTTCTGCCCCCAGTTATTCCTGGAGGTGCTGTTTGCTTCGTAGTCTTGCTGTGGCAGCACATTCTTCTGAAAGAGTGAAAAAATTACAATGTGAAGAAAATATATATTTGCTTAAACTGCTTCTGACTTGGTTTCAGAAAGTGAACTCAAACTTCCATGTTGCATCTATGCAGAAAGAATATTAATTACAGCACAGCAGTCTCTGTGGAAATAGAAGGCTTTAACTTACTAATAGGAACTGAAAATGTTGGAAAAGGTTGGCTTTAGCTCTGCTTTGTCAAAGCTTATTTATTAAAACTTGGTTTTGCAGAAGTACAGGAACTTAATGGTTATGTTGGTTCTTCAGTGTAGTGAGTGGGTCTTGAGCTCCTATATTTGAGTGCCATTGCAGTAAACATAAGCTGCCTTCGTGGCTCCTAAACTTCACCATAAATCTAGAGGTATGAAGAACATATGAAATGGATTACACCACTTGTAAGTAACTTAAGTTACTTACATTACTTAATAAAAATAACTCTTTATGTGACTATAACAATCCTTTTGTATCTTTTTCCACACAGAAGCTTTGATATTCATTTGGGGTTGGGGTGGGGGGAATGGTAGTTAAAGTTCTGTTACAGTTTCTTCAGGGTGTTTTCAATACTTCAGCTTAGCTAAATAGTATCTAAAATGAAAACTAATCTGAACAATAGTTGAGTTGGCTCATTTCTTGCTTTAGTGATAAAAGCAGATTTCTGTGGAGTAGTCTTCTTTGAAACAAAGTAACAGCATGTGAATTTATTCCCACTTGCTGTTCCTGAAGTCATCAGAGATCTTCTTAAATCAATCTTTCAGTTGTTAAATCTCACCAAGAACTGGTACTATATTGTATCTCCCTAGCTTCCTGGAAACTGGCACCAGCAGAGTTCATTTGAATATGGGTCAAGAGATAATAGATTTTTCAGTACATATGAATGTATTCCATGGCAACACTGTTTCCTCTAACTCAGTATCTGATCTCCAGTAGTAAGTGATGGCAGATTCTTAGAGAAGAATGCAAAGTCAGGGTAAGCACTCATGTCTTCAGTGAGAGCTTCTGGTTACACAGGTAGTATGGAAAACAGAGATTTATTTTTACTAATTAAGTGTAAATATTTGTAGATTTTCATGTATTCATTATTTCAAGTCTGCTATCTGCAGCAAGGTTGAACTTTGAGGCCATCTATTTATTTTTTGTTTTTTTTTTCTCTTTTTTGCATAATGGTAAAGGTAATATGGTGGTAAATATTATAAATGTATATTCTTGGGAAGTTGTCTTCAGCAGATGGATGATTTGGCTACCTTGGCTGTTCACTCCCTTTAGCAACTTTTCATATTAATTAATTTAATTCAGTTTTTAAATAAAAACATTTAAAATAGCTTTTATTTACATTGCAGGACGTATGGGAATAAACTTTCATCATCCAGGAACAGACAATATTATGGCTCTTAATAGTAAGTTGTTAATATCTAGTGACTAATATTGTCATTGTTTTCTTATATTTATTGTGTATATAGCTGTACAGTCAGTCATAAATGTGTAATAATATTTGCATAGAAGTTTGTGCATTAATTTAGAATAATTTTCATACTTCAATCATCTGATTTTTATTGCTACAGTTGGTGATTCTTTATATTAGCTTAATAATGACTTTGTGTCTTCCATTGAAAGCTTTATAATGCCTGCTTAGATAATACTTCAAGCCAATTTCTGTTGTTCCCTCTTTTGTGAGTGTGTGTATGTGCTAAATCTGTAAGTTTAATTTCTGATACCTCTTCTGATGTATTCAGGATGAGTAGTTACAAGTTTTGCATGTAATTGAATTGACTGATGGAGTTTACTTTGATTTCCCTAAATTGTTATGTAGACAGGCCTGGAGACAATGTTTAGAAACCTAAAGAATGAGGAAAAAATGCGGGGTTGCAATTCACTGAAAGATTATTGCTTTTCTTTGTGTTGGAAAAGAAAATAATTTTTTCAAAAATCCACTCATGAACATATATTTTGGGAGACCTTATTGCTCTCTATCTGATCGAAAGGAGGTTGTAGTGAGGTGAGGGTTGGCCTCTTCTCCCAAGTAGGAAGCAACAGAACAAAAGGAAATGGACTCAAGTTGCACTGGGGAAGGTTTGGATTAGGTCTTACAAAAAATTTATTTCCCAAAAGGGTTGTCAAGCCCTGGAAAAGAAGGAAGTGGTGGAGTTCTCATCAGAGGCATTTATAAGACATGTAGCTTAGCTTAATGATATGGTTTGGTGATGGACTTGGCAGTGCCTGATAAATGGTTTAAGTCACTTTTAAAAGTCTTCTGCAACATAAACGTTTCTGTGACTCTATGATATGCATTCCAAAAACCTGCCAAAATGGGTCTAGAAGCACTAGAGACGGCCTCGTATCATGTAGAGATGGGATGTTAGGCACCACCAGAGTAATGTAGACCTGAACTATGCAAATCAAAACATAGTTTTTGTCCATTTAATCCTAAGAATTGCTCACTGTTTGAAATGTCCTGTTTTCTTCTTACAATATAAGATAATACAGGTGTCAAGATTAATTTTGTTTTGCCTTTTTACTGCCTGTATAAATTATACTATGTCTAATTGAAAACTGTAGTTTATTGTGTAGTACAACACAATATAAAAACAATTTATACACATGAAGAATTGAAAGATGGTAGTAGATAAAATGCGAGGGCTTCAGCATTTGATTTAAGCACCAGCTTTTGGAATTTACAAGGCTCTGCTTGTGCTCTTTTTCTTAGTTTTACACTGTGGATGATAAGGTGATATTTTATAGACTTTCTGTTGTCATAGCATGTGTCCCACTTTTCTTGTGGGCACATGACATTATGTGAAATCAAGTAATTAACTGAGAGAAATACTCCATTTAATTAAGGAGTTTGTTTAAAAGCTTCGTTCATGCGGGGGTATGTATGTGTAAGTACTGCACAGGACAGGCTGCTGCTGTTGGAGGTGAATTCTGGTCTTGGAATGTATTTTTTGTTCTAACATGGGCATTTCAACAAGCTGGTTGCAGTAGTAATATAATTGTAAGGATAGAAGATTATAATTGAATTACTGAGTTATTTTTTATAAATTGGGAGTTCCTGTGGAATGTACAGCAGTATTTCTTACAAAGCCATATGGAGATTTTTAAAAGACTGGAATGAAAATCTGATACAAAAAACCTCTCCTGTATACTGTACTATATAAAATTGGAGTAGTTTTGGTTTGGACAACTCGGTTTTATCCTAGATGGATGAATATATTGTATTCTGATTTCTGTCACTGCTAGATAAACTTTTTTTTAAACAAGTTGCCTCTTTAATGGAACTATACAGGAAGAAATATTTTCTTAAATATTAATTCCTTTGGAATTTTTACAGGAACTATAAAATTGTTTGTAGAAAATAATGATCCCTTTCAGCTGTAGTCCTGGTGTATTGCTAAAATATTAGTATAGCTTATTGAGGGACCTAAAAAAATATATTTATGCATTTCCAGTATTTAAAATATTATGACATTATTGAAGTATTGTCTGTTTACAGGCTTATATAAACCTGGAATCATAAATATGTAATTTATATGAAATAGTTGTGATTGTTCTTTTGAATGAAATTCAGTGCAAATCAGAAGTCTGTATAAGTTCTCACATATTTCCCTCTCCTGCATCTCTTCTCCCTCCCATTCTTTACTAGGCAAGGCCATACTATTTTTGCTATTACTAAAAGCCTAGAAGATAGAGTTATTGTAGTGTGAAACCTGCCAGTTTTTACTCTCAAGTGTTTGAAGAGTTGACAGTAAAAGCAAGTATTCAAGTATAAAAACATTTAAGTTACTTTCAGTGACTTAAATCCTCTTGTTTGCAGCTGAAACTGAGAAATTTGGAGCTAAGCAATTCCTATATAATCCATTACCTTTGTTGTGGGGAAATATGCTAAGGAAAGTTAGTCAAATATTCTTTCCTGTGCTGGAATGGTTGTGGTTTGAGTTTCAAACAATAAAATAAGTAAAGCAAAATAAAAATTCCTGAAAGATACATACTTCCAGTACTTTTTGGAACAGTTTGGAGAACTTACATAACTTCTTTCAATTGTAATACTTGTAATATTTAGGTATAATTTCTGAAACCAAACACTGTCTGCTGAGTCTTCAAATCCAGCCTTCACATTTTATTTATAGTCATTGCTCCATAAGCATTTTTCCCTTTCCCTGCAAAGGCACAGTAATAATCTTTACAAGTTATTACTTAATGCTCAATTTCTCACTGGCAATGTACTTTGAAGCTGAAAGATGACACAGGCTTGTGCCAACAGCAATGCAAAAACCTTACTTGATGTGTTGTAGGGAAATCGAAATTTTTTTCTGAGGAGTTTTCACCTCTCTTCTCATTCCTGATGGCAATACTGTACTTCAGCTGGGGTTCTTACTTAGTGATTGCAGTAAACTCCTCCTTGAAACTGGGGATTTTCCTTACTGTCTTGAGCTGCTGTCTGTAAATGCTGAAGGGATTGATTGGTTTGTTCCTTGCTTAGTTGGCAGGGCTTAGTGTAGAGCATGCTACCACCATGCTACCATCATTGCGCAAAGATAGATATCATCATCGTCACAAAGCATTGAGCTTTTGATTAATGAAATCAGTGAGACAGAAGAAATTACTTCTAAATGTATAATTATTATGAATCACTTCTTGTCATTAATGGTGTAATGGTGTACACACACAAGCAGTTACCTGTGTATAATAAGCATGTTTGCATTGTGGAGGTACATGAAGTTCTCTAGAACTAGGCTTCTGTTGAGGAATGTTCAAATAATCATGAAGATCTGAGGATAATCCTAAAGAGCATTTAAATAAAAGGAAGGTGCAAATATGTAGAGGTGGAACATTCTGCAAATGGAAAAAGCTATAGCTTTTGTCTCTGCTAGCTCTAATTGAAATTTCTGTAATTGAAAGAGTGTTTCTAATCAAGTAGCAACATCAGTTTGTGAACTTTTTAATTATGTCATTCCTGCTGAGCTAAGCACTAGAAGAATGTTATTAACCTTCATCTACAGCATCTTATTAAATACAATTGATATTTTTCTAGGGGAAGTGTGGCATAAACTGAACTATTTGTGTTATTTACTAATAGTTTAAGTTCACGTATGAACTTAAAGAGGAACAATCTATTGACAATACTTTTAGAAGATGTTTACAGTACCAATTAAAAGTTACGTGTAGTTAGCAAAACCTGAAAATAAGTTAATTTGCCTTGCCAAAATTAACTCAAAGGTGTCCTTCATCCCCTTCTCTGGCTAATATTCACTCCCACCTGCAGTGATACATTTCTGCGGCATTTGCTTCTGTTTGGGGGATGATGGATGTTCTCGAGTTAGTATGTTCTCCTTTTTAATCAGCTGTACAAAAAGGACTAAATGGTTAGCATGAATACACAGTCAGCTATTGGCTAGGTAGTGAGCTATCTTTAATGCTTCTTGTGAACTCTAGTAAGCTAACAATGAACTTTAGTGGGAAAGAAATGTAGAAGATGAAAATGAGAGACGAGAAATAAACCAGAGTATGCAATCTTTCTAAGGAAGCATGCAGCTGTGTTGTTGGGATCCCAAATGAACTTTTGTATAATTTTAGACTAAAGGTAGTTTAACTCAAAAATGAGAGGAAAAAAAAACAAAACAAAACTTTGTAAAATGCTGAAATTCTATTTTTATTAAAGCTCCTCTGTACAGTGACTTTGCACTGCTGTTGAGCTTCAAATGTTTCATCTACTTCCAGTATTCATTCTTGTCTATATTAAAATGTGTATAATCTGTGAGGTATGGTACTATTTGCTCTCCATCTGACTGTCTTTCCTGCTTTTTGTTAGTGTCATTTAGTTCTGTTTGTTCTGAGTAAAATACTTCCAAAATAGATCAAGGCAAGGGTTTGGGACATCTTTTCAAATGTTTCTGTAAAGCTTTTCATTTTGTTTTATCAATAGAGACAATAATTATGTAGGGAAGTTGTCATGTCATGACAGAAACTGTAACGGGAACAAAACAATTTCAATTTCTATTTTCATGCTTCTGTTGGTTTTTAAACTGCTTTTTCTCCTTTAAGAGCTGTGCTACTTGGCTCTTCCTATGTTCTGATGTATTGTTTCCACATACATGTCGTGTTTAGATATAGCTGATAGTCAATTGGGACACCTTGAAATGAACCACTCTGAATAGAAGGTTTACTGAATGATTTTTTTTTTTTTCTTGCAGAATCTTGGGCTGGCAGTTTAATGCCTAATAAAAACTTGGGGTTTGTAGTGATACTATCCTGGGGCTAAATTTTAAAGAGATATCAGTCTCTTCTAATAGTTTGATACCTGCCTATAGGAATTTATGGAACTCATTAGCCCTTTTGCAACTCAGGTTGCTAATGTATTACTACCTTACTAATGTATAAGGAATAATAGAAAGGAATAGAATGCACTGAGTGAGCAAATAAGTTTGCAAAACTAGACCTAATTTCAGTTGTGAAGAGATCAGAGTTGATTTAGTTGAAAGGAAAAAATGAATGATGTGAAGCATGGAACAGAAAAGGTAACAGGATTCTGAAGCGTCTGAGAGTATGTGAATTGTCACTTTACACAATCTTGTTAAGTTTTTCAGAACCACCTGTACAAACAGTGTTGATGAGGCCTTGGGGGCTGTGAAACAGGCTAGCTGGTATCTCAGTCCCTCCTATACCTGTTTGATAAATAAATTCTTTAAAAGTGGAGAAATAAAGGCTGGAGAGCAATAAAACATGCTTTTTCTTCTATCTTCCCTTCATTTCTTTATAATAGCATCTGAAATTTCTGAGGTCTGATTTGGCTGTTGCTGAAGGCAATGTCTCTCATCAGTGACTGCTAAAGTCTTTCTAGTGGAGGTAGATTTCTGAAATTATCTTCCTTTTAATCCAACTTTGTAGTCCTTTACTCTTTCTTGTTTGTTTTATTTCCCACCACTTTTCCAGACTCATCACCTCACCAATGTGCTTTCCTTTCATCTATGTTATCCTCTCTATCGTGAGTGAGTGCCATCTGTTTCTGTAGAATTTTAAGAACAAGGTTTGCCAGCCCTACTCCAAAGCATTATGTATGATGCTAGAAGATGTGAGTAGTCCAGGATTAGGTAAATTTAGTATCTTACAAGCAGTATGAAGTTCAAGCAGGCTGTTAGAAATGTGAGTTATATCATCATAATTTTTTTAAGCTAAAACAAAGAAGTGAAAATAGATAAGCCTTCCCTCCTTGCTTAGATGCTTGGCTACTCAATAGGACTAAGGGAAGAAAACCTAAGCTATTTAAACTATAGTTTTGAGTATCAAATGTAGCTCCCATGTTTGACGAAGTGTTTGAGGTCCAATGTGTGGACCTTAACAGCACACAGCTTGCATGTCAATTGTGTTTTTCTGATGACAGGATTATATTGTACGTAAACATACGTTATCAGGGAGGTTGTTGTAACGCTTGCATTGCTGGCATTAGGGAAAAGTGAATCAGAAGGGCCTGTTGAGGCTAGTATCACCATATTATTGCAGTGCCCATCTTTACATCCAGCCCATAGATTAGTGGAAATTGAGAACCACCTTTTGAACCACTCAGATATGCAATAATCCATCCCCAAACCTAAATTATTTGTATTTAATGTTTTCTGTCAAAGATCTCTTTAAAGACCGAAGGTTGGAAGTTTTGTTCTTTGTGAACAGGTTTTTTCAACTATAGAAAAAGGGGAAGAATGAGCATTATTTTCTTCAATAAGCTGTACTGTTGCATTGCTCATCATGAAAAACAACCCCTCAAATCCCAAAGGCTGAAGTAAAGATCATTTCAAATCCTATCCCTGAAAAAGTAGAGTGAGTGTTCAACGAATAAAAGATTAAAGTATAGAAAGCAAATAAATTTCTGAGCACATAAAGTTCAGTACAAACACTATGACAAACAACACAAGAATTAATCTAGTGAACTAAATTTAATTATTTATTTTCTCAAATAGAATTCCTATTTTCCTCCTGACTTTTTATGTACATGATATACTGAGTCATGTCATATTCATTTATAGACTTGTTTTCTTATCTAGATAAAATCCAGACTTCCCCCACCCCTCCAAGGAATAGTATTTTATATGCAGTAAATTTGTGCTGCATCAAGCACTGGCCTCATTTTTGTATGCAAGCCATTCTTGTCAACCTTGACCCCTACTTTATTTAGTAAAAATGTTAAATCTAAACTACATTTAGGTGTATGTAATTTGTTTGCTACAAATTAAGTTACTCAAACTGCTTCCCCATCAGCTATTGCCTTTCATCTGCCTCCAACTTTTAAAAAGAAAATGTTCCTTACCTTGCTCTTATTCAGTTCGTTCTTTCTTCTCTGTTCTGACAGATTGATAACCTTGACCATTCAGAGTAGCATGGACTTGACAGAGTGATCAGTAAAAGAACTCCTGATTTGTCTTGCTGGCATTGCTACTATGATTTTTTTTTTTTTATGTGGCTAATTCAAGACAGGTTAGAGAACGGTAGATGTTTCAAATCAGTTGACAAAAATTTGACTGTTGTTGCATCTGTTTCTTGCTATCTACATTTTGTGTTATGCACACACAGTATCACCATAAGGGACCTCAAGAGATCGAGTGCAAGCCCCCTGCCAGAGCAGGATCACTTAGGGTAGTCCACACAGGAATGCATCCAGGTGGGTTTTGAAAGTCTCCAGAGAAGGAGACTCCACAACCCCCCTGGGCAGACTGTTCCAGTGCTCCATCACCCTCACTGTAACGAAGTTTCTCCTCATGTTGAGGTGAAATCTTCTATGTTCAAGTTTGACCTCATTGTTCCTTGTCTTATCACTTCCTTAGACCTGCTGGACACACCTTTCTTGATGCATCCCAGGATCCCATTGGCTCTCTTGGCCACAAGAGCACATTGTTGTTCCATGGAGAACTTGCTGTCCACCAGCACTCCAAGGTCTTTCTCTGTGGAGCTGCTTCCCAGCAGGGCAGCCCCTAACCTGTAGTGGTGCTTGTTGTTATTTCTGCCCAGATGTAGGACCCTGCACTTGTCCTTATTAAACTTCATGTGGTTTGCCTGCACCCATAGAAATACTTGATCTCAATCTTTGTATTTTAGTGACTTAAACGTAGATTTCCTAAACAATTTTTTTTTTTTTTGGAGCAGGGGACACACAAACAACATTTTAACAAAATAAGTTCTTAAGCAAATTCAAGGTATGTGCTAGAAAGATGATATTCACTAGCAGTGTAATTCACTTGTAAATTTCCAGAATTCTTAAGAGCTTCAAAGACCCATTATTCAAAAGAAAAGGTTTTGAAGTGTTTTTCTTTCTGGTCTTAAAAAATTATTGGAGAAGTCATAATATCCTAAAGCAAGAATTGTTCTGAACTGCTGACTGCCTCAAGATTACAAATCAATTTTCTAAGACAGAAAGATTCTGGTACCTTACAAATCAAGTAGATTCCAGAAGTGTGTCAAATAAACTTTCTTTAGCACTTCTAACTCCAAAACTTCAAATCTGGAAATGCTGATTTTATTTTTTTTTTCCTTCCATAGAGATAGTGTTCTTTTAGGTCAATTTAAGAAGTGCTTTTAAGAAAAGTACCATCAGTGAAGAAAGAATGTTTTTAAAAGTCTCAAAATACTTTCATTAACTCTTCTATAAAATGCAATAATAAAAATAAATGGTGTCACTTATTTAAGTGTGGGTTGGTTGGTTTGTTTTTTAATCAGATTCACCTTTAGTTATGGTTTGAAAATAATGTAGATCTAGCTCTTTTTTTGTTTAATGGCTTCACAAATTTATTATTTTCTTGAAATGCTGTTTGATCTGTATACAATGTGTAGATCTAATCCTGTTATAATTAAGGAATGAGAAAAAAAAAATAAGAAAGTCTTGCTGAGATCACGTCAGTAATTTGCAAGTCACATTCTTATTTGGCATCTAGAATGTTAGATTTAGACATTTTAGCTCATCTTAAATAAATAAAAAATGTTGAGGGATATGTCTGACCAGTAGAGGTTATTTTAATGGTCCAACATAATTTAATAGCACTATGATAAATGTGTTTTCAATTCCTTCATTATACAGAGTTCCAGTAAGGAGCACCATGCAATCTTCAGGCTCTAGCACAAATTGGTCCTGTCCATACCTTGCTGAAATGTGTAAGGAAGGATCTTTCACAGCTTGTCAGTTTTATGTTGCTCTTAGAATCTGATTTAAAAGACAAGTTAACAAATGAACTCGGCATTATCTCTTGTATGAACATACTGAAAGTACATCAGCTTGTCTGTAAGACAAGACTCTGGAGTTACTAGAGTTTTAAATAAGTTTTGATGCGTTTGGAGGGGATCTCCAAAAAAGTTCTTTCTCACAAGTTATTAATTAATCCATAATGAAGCTGCTGAAAGCTTTTGATCTCTTTGACGTAGGTGAGCAATGCTCAAGTTTCTATACAGAACATTTTCTTGATGCTAGTGATGATAACATGTTGAATAAATACCAGCATTTGGTTGATTGGCTTCATTAAAAAAAAAAATGTTTTAAGAAAGCAATTGTGTTTTGATCAAGCTTCTTTAATTGTTCTACTGACTTTCTCCCTTGTGTAGCCAGCTATCTTCCCAGGAGAACTTTTCCCCACAGCTCCTGATCCATAAAAATTGAACTCTTAACTAGTGATTAAGCTGCTAGAGTGGATACTCATTGTTTCACATGACTAATATCTATTGTCTCCAGGAGATGATGTAAGATGGGTTTTGTTTTTGCAAGTGTTTTGTAACTTTACGTGGATATTGAACTGTAAGTTGTTATTATGCCTTCTTGTACTTATGTGTTGTGTCATCATTTAATTTAATCATGTCAGATGACATGTTTCTAGGTTGAGTATTTGTGTAGTCATCACTGATACCTTCTTTTCCCACGTGTTACCAGTTTTGTAAATTTTCTGTTCTTATAACTGAAGTGTATTGTAAGCAGCACATACTACAAGCCTTGTATGAACATAGCCAGTTCAGTTACAAGTGTGATTTGAGATGAGAAGAGTAAACCAGTATGGATCCTAAAGCATGCACAGTTTCTGTGGAAAAGTGTTCTCATGGTCTTAAACCACAGACAGCACATAACTGTTTAAAAGTTTTAAAACTTTTTATCTTTGCAGCCTTGGCTAAAGCTGATGAGGCTGATAATGAACATCAGTTTCATTTATCCATTTCAAGTTTCTCCATCTCCTTTGGAAGTTTAATTTGTTTGTTTGTTCATTTCTTTGGTTTAGTTTGGTTTTGTTCTGGGTTGTGGTTTTGTTTTTTTTTTTTTGTTTTGGTTGATTGTGGGGTTTTATTTGCTTTGGGTTGTTGGTTTTGTTTGTTTTGTTAGCTATGTATTTTCTTATTTTTCCTTATCCAAATATCTAATTACTAGAATTTTCTCTGGATCCTATAATTGTTCTTATAGTCTATATCTATTGTGACTGTACCAAGAGATTAAGGAAGCTGAAACACTTCAGTTTGGGGAGGAAAAGGCTGAAGGTGAATGTGATGGAGCCTTAGAAAAACTATCAGGGAATGCAAAACTGCTGTTCTCCATAGAACTAGAACTAATGGGGAAATTGGTGAAACTTATAGTAGATCCCTTTAAAACCCACAAAAAGAATTGCTTCTGTGGTTTACAGTTGGAACTTGCTGCCACAGGAATTTGTGGAAGCAGATAGTATCATCAGGCTCAAAAAAGCATTAGAAAAACAAACAAAAGGCCTCCAGGCAGGTATTAGAAGTAGCTGAGAGTGTGCCTCCTAATGTGCTTCATACAATAATTATGAATGCTGTTTTAATAGGAGAGAAACAAATCATTGATAGTGGCCAGTCTAACATGCTCTTCCTGGTGTTACTATTGAAAACTGAATAGTTGTCTGAATGGTTCATTGGCCTTACTCAGCAGGGCACTCCATGTGAGCTCTCGTGGGCATTCTAGCTGAGCTATGTGGTCCATGTCTACATTTTTACATCAAAAGTAAGTTTGTAATACATTTTAGTCAAAGCCCTTCCTTTTCTGTAGGTTTTCACTTGGTTTCACCTCTTTCAGATGAATTGCAGAACACCTGCCTTACCAATAATAATTCTCAGAAATAGTTTGTGCAATTCTGGTATTTATTTACATGGTTTGCTTTTAGCACACAAATTACACAATGTCCTTTTTTTTTTTCCCCCCCCCCTAACCTTCCAACACAAACAACAGGGCAAAACAAAACATATTCCCAGCGTAAGTAATGAGCTGAAGAAGGAAGGTGGATTAGATCTCAATATACAATAAGCAACATTGTGTTGCTTGATTATGTTCTTGGGGTTTAGTACATACATCCAGTAAGTGAGATTGATTTCCCTTGTACATATAACCTTTTTGCTCTTGCCAGCAGTCACACTGTGGATGTTCTGGTCCTCTGCCTTTCCAGGACCAAAGGCAAGGGTTGCTGAGTCATGCCTTTCTTCGAACCCCTTAAGGGCTGTCTTGTGTGAATGTGTGCTTCTGTGTGCCACACAGTTATGGTCACCTCATAAACCAGGTTATGTCAAGAGTTTGTGAGTCTTCATAAAATTTTGCAAGTGTGTTGTTCTGCTGCTAGTAGATCTTTTCCCCTTTGACTTGCGAAGTGCAAGCCTTTAAAGTTCTTTTTCATTAGTTTCATACAGCTTTCTTTGAGAAATAGTTAAAATTAGAGCATTTCAGTTGAGTGTGTTTTGGTTTGTTGCAACAATAGGTAATCTTAGCTGCAGGCTTTGGGGGATTCCACTATCATTCACACTGAGTTTACTTAATTGCATTGCAAGATTTGAGTTTGGGGGTTTGTTTATTAAAAACTTAGAATTCAGTTCTTCAACATACAGTTTCACATTTGTAAAAAATATATTCAGCTTCTGAAATGGGGTGAGTTTCAGGAGAGTTATCAGGAGGTTAAAAAGAATGAGTTGTTCCTTTGTGTTTGAGTACATCCAATCTGGGACATAGTGGTTGTGTAACTTTCTACCTGTCAGTTAAAGAAAGCTGGTGAAGGAATGGAGAAACACTACCACGGTGGTGATCCTTTTGGGAGTTGCACAACTGATGAGTGCCTGCTTGCAACAGTTTCACATTTTACACGGGGAAAATGCACTAATGGCTTCTTAAAGTAGCCATCGATGTTCTACAAGGTATCTAGGAAAGAACCACTTTTGTGTTGTATTTTGCAACCTTTCAGGAGATGGCTTTCTGTGCAAAATGGCATGTGGCAACAAAAACAGTATATGGGAGGTACAATTTTGGAAGCTCCCAGTCTCTCTTCTTCTGTTGGAATTGCTCAAGAGAGAAAGTAACCTCATATATATAACACTGCTGATTTCAGTCTTTGTGATAATGCAATACTTTCCTTATTGGCTTCTAGATGTTTTAATTCAAGAATAAATTCTAAATTATTTACTAAAGTATTTGCTCAAACTAGAGGCATTACAAAATGCTTCACCTGATGAACCATTCCTTCTATTAATCTCTTGTGCTCTGAGCTCTGATTTAGGAACAAGATGGGTATTTTTAAGTAACCTATGTAAGCAACATAATAGAATGTGTTGACATTCCTAAGTTGCCATGCAGAATAACTGTCAACTTGTTGGAAAAGTAGCATTATGAAGTAAATCTTGGATAAATTTGAGTTAATTTTCAAATTGTGTGTGTGTGTATATATAAAAAAATACAGTTAACAATAGTGAGACTTCATCTTTGTTAAATATGGTGAAATGCTTTTAAATAATCAAGAGCTCATTAGACTGACTGGCCTCCTCTTTAAGTGAATTGCACTATTTCCCCCCTAGAATTTATAGGCAATTGTAAGCATACCTTCAGAAAAAATTTTTAAGGACATAGAGATTACGTATGTGAGTGCATATATAAGATTAAAGTAATATGCAGGAATTTGTAGAACTCTGTGGTGGATTTCTGCTATCATGTACTGTTGTATTGCTCAGAGCCTAAATGACTACATTAAGTATCTAAAGTTTTCTTTTCTTAAAAAGAAACGTAGAGGCTTTTCCCATCTCATACCAAAGTAGTGCTTTTATATTTAATTTTTGGATTGGTAGTATTGTCTTTGAGAAACCTCTTTTGAATGAAGTACTCTGAAAATGTGTTCACAGCTATACCTTGATACATGCTGTTTTTTTGGCATATAGGCATTTGTCAAGACAAGGACTTGATGCATGAGCTCAGGCAGAGACTCTTTGCCATCATAATAAGTAAAGAAATATGCTTTAGCAGAAACTGGAAAGAAAGAGGATTGATTTTGTTGCTGCAAAGGCAACTCTAGTATTAATTCTCCCTGTTGCTTTCCTGTGCAAGTAGCAGAGTTTGTTTCAGAGCTTACCAATGACCTCACTGTGGTTGAATAGTTGCCCACACAAACAGCTTTTACTGTCTGTATGTTAAACATAAATTTCGAAGCAGCTTTCATCATAGTCCTTGAAATATTTTAATCCTCCTAGTGAAGTACTCATGTGGTTGCTCTTCTGTTGCCTTGGTAATGGCAGAAGAAAAAGGCATAAGTGTGTGGTTTCTGATAACTGTTTCTTCAGGGCTTGGAAGAGGAAGCTACTTGGATAGAAGAGAGGTTAGTAGTGTCTGTGCAGGAGGTTCAGTCTTGCTCTGGGTAGCCCCTGGGTCCACTCAGGTGACAGCCAGGGAACCAGTCAGCAGATGAGTAGCTCCCAACTATCCACAACTTATCTGTCATGTGTGTAATTGCTGACCAAATAAAGTAGCTACCTACTGAAATCGGTAGCAGAGGGTATGGTGGGACACTTCAGGATGTGTATTTGAATATGGAAATAGAAAGCAGGGAAGAATGGAAGGTTTTATGGTAGAGGACATGGGATAGGAGAGGGAAGGGAGTGGGAATTAGATTGTGTGCTAAGGGGGATTGTAGGGGAGAGCTAAAGGAATCACACCTAAAATCTGAGTGTATAGGGTAGGTCTGAAAGACATTGTGTTAGTTTTGCAAAGAAGTGGGGTTGGGAAGGAGGCAGAATATAAATAGGATTGCAATGAAGAGGGAAAGAAACAAAACAGGACTCATTTATCACTTAAGGTCACTTTCTGTTGAAAAACTAGCTGATCTCTAGCTTTCCACATCTGATTACCTTGGAAGACCACAGATATCTTTGGTGTCAGATTGAAGTCCCTGTGTAGAAGACACTGTTTTCCAGGCGAATTTCTGGTATTCTAAAATTTCATCTCAAAAAATGCATTTTGCATTTCCTATTATATCACAAAATACACTTCAGACATGTAGAACATTGTGGATTTTGCTATTGATGCATGTCTCCTTGAAATGCACTGTTAATTCTGGGAGTTATAAAGACATTTTGTCAATCTGTTTTTATTCAGCTGAACATACTGGCTACTGAGTTAGTTCGTTTTTTTGTGATTTTTTTTTTTTCTTTTTTAGTAGGATTTTAACATTTGCAGACAGTTAATGATTTAAACTGAAACATAAACATGGTCTCCACAACTGATCAATTATTTTAGTTAGGATTACTGTTGATGATGTTTATGATGTTTCTTTCCTCTTAAAACCATAACCATTATTTGATAGTACTGTAAGTCTGATATGCCTGATTTTTTAAAGTTATGTAGCAAAACTTGCACTGGAGGTATGTTACTTTTTTCCCCTCTTTTTTTTTTTTTCTTTCCCCCAACTCCCCTTCTCCCAGGCTGTGTCATGATCAAACTTTTTCTCTTGTCTTGGGTTGTTTGAATTTTCTTACACTTTTTGAATGTCTTTTCCTTCTTTATGGTGGGAGGGGGAAAAGAGAAGAGATAGAAGCAACATTTTCTTTGCTTTTGGAGCTCAATGACAGCTGTACCGACAATTTTCTTCTGTGTTTACATGCAGCCAGGAGCTATGGGCGGAGAAGAGGTAAAAGTATTTACTAAATGTTTTGTTTGCTGAATAGTAGGAGAAATAAATATTTAGTTCTTTTATGGTAAGATGATGTCACCTATTTTAACAATATTTGATTGATAAATTGCTTCATATAAATCAATCTCATATTCTTCATTTGCAAAACATCTCCCATTTAATTGCAGCTTAAAATGATGATGATCTTGAGCTGGTGATTTCAAGTGTGTCCCTAATGCTAGCAAACTGGAGGATGACTGAATGGAAATACTCTTTCGTGGCATATATTTATGACTTTAAGTGCATAGCATTCAAAAAAAAAAAAAAAAAAAACCCAACCAAAAAACCTCAAACTTTTTGTTTTTTTTCTTTCTTATGTGAAACACTTTTGATTAAATATTACAATGAATATGACATTGGATTGCCTTGAGTAGAATATTGTGAATACTAATAACTGTCTTCAGCAGTGAATATTGATAATAATGAAAATAGACACAACATTTGAGCACATTTAACTTTGTTTCTTCATAGGCAACCCGTAAAAAAACCAAAAGCATGCTGAAAACACTTTGCAGATTTGTAGTGCTGCATATAAGTTTATTCTGAGAGATTAATGAACACTGATAATAGCAAGCTCCCTGACTACCAAAAAAGCTACTGGTGTAGCTTGCAGTTATGTACAGTGCTGTAGCTCATTGCAGTGAAGACTGCAGCTTTTAACAGTCAGAGTTGGGCAGTGCCATCTGCTTTGGGGTACTTTGGCATTAAACTTCATTTTAATCTTTTTTCATGTATGTTCTGTGACAGCTATGCATGTGACATCGCTTCCTTTTGAAAATGTAGAACTTGCATCATCTTTAAGAAGCTTGGAGACAAATCTAGACATACAAGCAAGCTGATGAAGTATAAATAACATTCAGTTTGCACTTACGTCTGCATTGAGGTAGTAGGCCATAATAACACAGTTAATATTACAGAGTTTGAGCTGATTTGCTCAAAGTTGGCTGATTTTAGTGCTTTTTTTGACAGCTAAACCAAAATTAAAATATTTTAAGTCTTCCCTACAAACTTACCTTCCTGTTTTTTTCTCTACTTCCAGAGAATAGGCTGTTTTTAACAGATGTTGAAGGCATCGTAATGCTTACACTTTTTTCAGTGCTATTATGGTACAGAAACAAATTGGAAAGTATGCAGAGGGTATCCTCTATGTGCTTGTGAACAACATTTAATTTTATTTTAAGATTGTGGCAACTATTTCAAGGTTGATCAAGTGGCACCAAAGTAGGGAAGGAGTGGGAATCAGTTGCAATTAACTATTAACTTCTTGCAATTCATATTTACTTGTAGAAGTAAAATATAGTAGTGTGACGGTAATCATGATGAGTACAGTGCAGGCTGCTTCATGCAAATTGTAGTGATGACAAAACAGGGCAAACAAGTTCTGAATGTGCTGGACTTTCAGATTTTTTTTTTTCTCTACCAGAAGGCATGATTCAGTCCATAGTAATTGTTTCCTGTGTGAAATGCAGGCTTTTCTGTAGTAATAAGTGGATTTGTGTGTGTGAGCGTCTTGTCGTTAATGTTAGGGATTTTGTGACTTGCGTTATTCATAGTACATTAAAATCTGTAATATTCATGCTTTTTCATTACCTTAAATTTTATAATGTTGTTTTGAGCTTTCGTAACCTTAAGAAGCATGAAATTCTACAATAGTCTCTGGTGTTTATTAAATGTTCTCATATATCCCTCTCTACTGCTGTTTTTACCATTTGCGTTGGGGTAATATGCAGAGTACCCAGAGTTGAATCTGTGCAGGGACACATTTCATTTTTATTATTGCATATCTTAAAATGCTTGATTCTGTCACTGTGGCTAATCATCTTTAGTGAGAAGAGGGGTTTTTTGAAACTTTTTCTTTTTAGGGCATGTCATAATCTATCAGTTCTCTACTTGATCTTTCAGATTTGTTGAGTAAAGAGGCAAATGTTTCCCTGTATCACACTTACAGCTGTTGAGTCATGTTCCTTTAGGTCCTTTGGTTTTAACTTTCACGACCATTTTTTTCAGGTACATGTGTAAGCACAGCTATGGGAAATCAGCCCAAAATCTATTTTTCTGCACTGACAGCTCAGGACATGCCAGATGAGGGGTGCAGGAGTATAAAAATACAACATTTAATGATATTTTCCTCATAGCACGCTCCCAGAGATTTGTCATACTTACTGCTTCAGAATGAGTTTTTCTCCTGTTCTTGCGCATTCCCTTTTCTGAACCCAAATCAACTTTTCAGCACCTTTAAAAAGCCTGTGTCAAAAGTTTCCACAGTTTGACTTGCTTTCAGCCTTGTCGTGTACTACTGATTGTGTTCAGTGCGGTTTAGCTTCCCCTTACTGGAAGAGTCAGTGAACCATTGTTCCATATTCCCTTGTCTGTATGCTGTCCATTATTTTAAATGCATACTTGATACATTTAACTCTTACTTATCTATAGAGGTGTAGGTCATCTTTTGCATTTACTTGAGTGTAATCCTTGTAGACTTTCGACGGGTATAAGAGGTGGTATCTTGCTTTTTAAGTTGATGTGCACATATTCAGCCTCCTTGCTAGACCTGTATTTTAACTGAATGCCTTGTTCTAGTATCTGTTCGTTTGACAGATCAGCTTCCACTAATGACTCACATTTGTTGCTTGCTTTATTTTTTACAAGAAAGTAGTTTGGAGGGG
This sequence comes from Indicator indicator, assembly GCF_027791375.1. NCBI lineage: Eukaryota > Metazoa > Chordata > Aves > Piciformes > Indicatoridae > Indicator > Indicator indicator. Next base: position 14,179,695 of record NC_072016.1, on the reverse strand, counting down.
GTAGGAATTAAAAGATTACCTAGCTTATTAGTAATGTCAGTCTCTCATGGATACTTTCAGATTTTCCTCTTTTTTTCAGTGGCTCTACTGATTTGATATTTTCACACAGTTTTAGCCTTCATAATTATTATTTCTGTCATCCATGTGTTCTCTTTTATGCTGAAAAGCACATGTTTAATAGACAGACAAGAATGCCTATCTGTAATGGAATACTCATCAGTACTCTTCTCTGTTTTATGCTCTAAATCCATCATATCTAACAACCAGTTTTACTGGATTTGAAAGAGTTGCGTATCTGACTCCTTTTCTGTTGGTGCTTAAAAGCACAAAAGGATTTTTGCTTCAGTGGATTTTCGTGTATATTCTTTTTCATCAAGACTTTTCTAGTGCTTGAAAGTCAGCACTGTTCTGAGTCAGTCAGAACATCTTTCCTGGTGTGGTTTGTGGTTTTTTTTTTCTGTTTGCCTGTTTGGTTTTTTGTGAAGTCATGTTCCATACATATGATTTCTTCTTCTCTTTCTAACCTGTCCTTTACTACTGGAGCTTCCGTGGCTGGTATTTTCAGTGTATATGTTTTTCTGACTGGTGTTCCTCTGCACGTCTTGAATTTCCTCCTTGCCCCTGTTTTTATTTCCTGTACTTTTCTATGCTGTTAATACCAGGTTGTATTAATTCTTCCTTAAGTCTTGCTGGAAGTCAGTTACATGTGATCCATTACCTTTGAATTTAATTATGTGCCCTGCTATTTATGTTTGTAGTTACCTCCTCTATGAGCTGTTTGTATCAATTAATTATTGATTCCATCCCTATGGGCAATCCTCCATGATATAAGGGGACAATTAGCCTTTTCAGAGTTGAGATGGGGTTCCTCTTTACACATCTGTCTGCATTTCAGGATTTATTTTTTGACTTGGGTATATGGAATTATTAAATTCTAAAAGTTGGTATGTTTTCTAGTGTTGCTTACATGCAGAGTTTGAAGATGTTTTTATCTTCTGGGATAAGAAATCTGTTTTAAAGATAATGTATGTATAATTGGGTATCAGTAGCAACAAGTTGATTGGATCGGATGATGACAAATACATTCTTTACCTTTATTAGACCAAGCAGCAGCCATTTATGTTGGGTTTTGCTGATTCATTACTGAAAGGGTGTTTTAACACTGCATAACAGCTTGAAAGGCTGTCTAGCTAACAACTTTTTTGTTATTTACTTAATAGGATTTTAAAGATTTTTTTTTTTCCTTGTTAGCTAAGTTTCTTTTTTCACCTACATGCTTAATAGCCACGATAAAAAACTTTCCTGTGTCTGTTTTGCTATTTGCCCTCCTCCTTGGGTTGACCCTCAATTGACTCCAGGAGGAAGTCATGGAGTCCTTGCGGTTAAGATCCTGTAAAGCACTCTGAAAGTGGCTGTCTTGCTCTGCAGTGCAGTGACTTGAGTGATCTGCTCTTTAAGGTCATTCCTTCAAGACCTGTTATGGAAGATTTAACTCTCTAAGAATCTATCTGAAATGCAAATCTTATAAAAGTTCTTTCTATAGCTATGCCACAATTTCGTCATATAATTTGTTTGTCATTGCTAGCCATTTACAAGGGTTTGTTTTAAGGCTAAGTTAAGTTTATTGTCTTGTAAGAATAATATAATCTTGGAAAAATAGAAACAATAGTAATGAACATAATTTGGGTAACTGGATCACTTAGCTAGGCCCTTTAATGTAAATTCTGACAAAGTAAAACAGTAAAAAAGAAAATATAGTGGGTTCTTTACTGAAATACATAGTTCTCCAGGAAATAGTGTTAACTATAGATACTGCAAAATCTTTTACAGGTCGGTCTTCACTCTTTCCTTTTGAAGATGGCTTCCTAGACGACAGTCATGGTGATCAGTCTTTATCATCGGGGCTCAGCTCTCCGACACGCTGTCAGAACGGTGAAAGAGTGGAACGCTATTCTAGAAAGGTGTTTGTTGGAGGTCTTCCTCCAGACATTGATGAAGGTACTGTGAATAAGCTACATTGGTGAGATGTGGGTAACTGGCTTTCATAGAATTACTTTTAAAAGGTCAGATTTTGATAAAAACAAATGTGTTTTCCCAGATATGTCACTTGTAGTGCTTGTGGCGTTATTTAAAACAAACACCACCACCCCTTGCAGCACCTGAGAATTTACTTGACAATCTTTTGTACTGTAGATAGAAGAAATAGAGACAGAAATGCCTGCATAGCAGGTATTCTAATCTGCAATAGCAGCATGTGTTCCCACATATGTAAAGTGGGAAAACTGAAAAAGGGAACTTACTGGGTACTGTCACTCCACTGTAGTTTTCCTTTGTTCTTTTTAAAAGATGGGGTTGACTTTAAGGGCTATGTTAACATAGTCCTTGCCCAAATAAACCAGACTTTAATTAATCAGCTCTTATATCCAACATATATGCATCGTTGAGTTGACAAATTTAGGGAAATTGATATGGTTACAAAATAGTAACCAAGTTAGTAGGGAAAATCATGTTTTTTTTTTTCTCAGTCTTCATCAATATCTGATCTTGTTTGTGCTCCCAACACAATCTGATGCCCCCAAAAAAATTGTGGCAGTTTTGATGTATTTTTCATATTATATCTGGAATCCAGCACTATCTAGCTTCAACTGGCATACATAAGGAATTTGAGAATACTTCATCATGAGAAGAGAGAGGTCTCTGAATCTGAGCTATTAAGTTGAAGTCTACACTGTGTGAAGCCTACAAAAGGGAATAGTATGAGTTCCCAATGTATGGTTTACAGACAGCTCAAATGAAGTTTCCATGTCACATGATGAGCTGCAGGACTGTTGATACAGGAACTGTTGGGTAATCTGAATCCCCAGTTGTAAGAAGCAGCAAGGCAACAGGTACAAAACAGTGAACACTGCTGGTCCTTCAGAATCAAAATGTATGCCTAGCCTATCCTGTAAGGGAGTAACATGGTCACTTGGGAGCTGATACCATGAGAGGTCTGCTCCTTTAACACTTTCTTCTTTTAGCTCCTGAGTTATTCAGTATGTGTTTTGTGGTTCTAGTGGCCTGAAATATCTGATGTGCAGCTCATGGGGTCAGATAAACTGAGCATGTCTCAAACAACAATAAAAAAAATGGGAAACCCACTGCCTTTATCTTCACACTTTTCTCCTGATGGATTGTTGGTCTGATCTATCTAGCACCATATTAGACACAATTTTAAACTAATTATTTCTTTAAAGTACATAAATAAATGCATTGGGGGAAAAAATGTTAAAGAACAACTTGAAAGACATTTTTCTGAAGCATTTGCATGTAAACCGAAACTGTCCTAGAAAATAGTTTGAGATGTGTGTTCCACAGAGTTTTGAAATGGATGCTTAAAAAGTGAAGAAATAACTTGGTAATTCAAGGCAGATTTCCAGAGAGGACTCAGGAAGGTGAAACCCCCACAGTCGCATGACCCGATGCAGCCTGCTTTTTAGGGCATGCTACAAGGAGTGGCTATGCTGACATGTAGCTCCTCCGTCAGTCCCATGTGGCTGCATCTGACCCTGCTTTGTGGCTATAATTAGAACTAGACTGCAGCTGAAGCGTATTCACTTCTGATAGATCATGTTTAGTCCTGCTGCAAATTTGCATTAGTGGAATGTAAAATTACTTTTTTTTTTTAAGCAACCGTGTATAGCATAGAGGTGAAAGAATATTGAGGCATTCTCTATGTGCATTATTGCAGTTTTCACTATTTTTAATAGACACAGAAAATAGTTGGGTTTGGGTTTTTAAAGTAAGAATTCTTACCTTGCCACTGTCAGTCTTCAGATTCTCTCTAAGGTGCCTCTTTTTTTTTTTTTTTTTTTTTTGTAGATGAGATCACTGCCAGCTTTCGTAGGTTTGGACCTCTTGTGGTGGACTGGCCTCACAAAGCTGAAAGCAAGTCATATTTTCCACCTAAAGGTAATTAGTTTAAAATACATTTATACAGCCTGTTCTGGTAAAAGGAAACTACATCCGCAGTGTGGCAATCCATTACAAAGAAAAGATTGGACTCTTTATGACAGGTTTTGTCTTTCAACAAGCATATTGTCATCAGTTGTGATGCAAAAAAACCCCAGGAATCAGTAACTGAAATATGGTCCTGTGTGTGCACTTCTTCAGCAAGCCTGGAGTCCTTGATTCACGTGCTAGTTTATACCAAACTTACTTCAGAATGCAAGTTGAAGAAATTTCCTACTGCCAATTCTGTTTCACTTTGCATATTGTAGAAACTGTAGGAGTAGGAGCTGGAAGTCACTGGTGTACACAGTATTTGTAGAGAAGCATGAGTCAGCTTTATGTGTCTTCTGACCCAAGAAGCTGTGAACCACAGCTCAGAACCACAAGGTCTGTGTCAGGTACTGAATTGCAGAGAGGGCTGACTGGCATCAGGCAGAACACTCACAGAGTTTCTAGGCTGGAGCTCGTTTGTTTCAGGGTGATTTAGAGTGCTTGCAAGTGGGGCAGTTGCATATCTGTCAACAAAATGTTATGCTGACCTGTTTTGGTTGATAAAGAACAGTTTATGGGAAATCTGTTTGGGAGAGCTGCTTGGCTAAATCAAGATGCTTTTATTGTATCTTAGTCCCTCCTGTGGTTTTTGTTTTATACTATATGCATTCTATTCTTAGTCATATGTGCCTCTTGCATGTAGTTCAGAACTGAAACAGTAGCATGAAATTATATAGAATTTCTGATCTATCTGTTAAGATTTTCTGTTCTCACTGCCCCTGAAAGCTTTTAATTGCTCATTAAGGCCACTGATTATTTTGGCAGAACAATGGACCGTTCAGTCAGTGAACTACCTAATCCTATGCTATTTTGATAGACATATCTGGACTGTAAAAAAACACCACAAATAAAAGCCAACCTCATTTATCAGGAAGCTTACATGCTGGAGGCAGGATAACTCTGTGACAAATGCTTGCCCTCTAAAAAAGTATTTGGGGCACTTAAAAACAGAACAAAAGCCCTCTGCATGCTCCTTCTTTCCTGTTCCATTCTCACAACTCAGCCTTGCTGTCAATAGTTATTACGCAGCATCTGTTCTGGGATATAAAACCAAACCAAAGCCCCCAAACCGGCAACAAAACACTTCAAACCTCAAGAAACCCCCATATATTCCAAAGGACAGATGGCAAAATATATGATTTCCCTTTTTTAATTATGTTTTTAAAGGTCTTTAGGGTCCATCTAGCTAGTGAATTCTGATTTGTACCTTCATTTACATTTAAAAATACCCCAAAAGTAGTAAAACCAGCTCCTCCGTGTTCCTAGTACGTCCTAATGCTCTCCACTTACTTTTAGGATTATTTTCTTTTCTTTCTTATTAATTCACTAAGTAACTATTCCTAGTAAATCAGCATGGGACTTCCAGTTATCGTTTCGTTCTGTATCTGACAGTGGACTAGTTATGCATCACCAAACTTGTAAAAATGTTTTTGAGTAAGATCTATTTTAGCAGAAGACAAGGGAATGCAGCCTCACTTCTATTTTTGTCATGGTTCTAATACAGGAAACAGCTTTCAAAGCCCCTGCCAGTTGCCCTGAACGTCTGTCTGAAAGTGCTACACAAGAGTCAATCCCAACTGTTCCGCATGTATTTATAACTGACTGCTTAGTTGTCAATCAGGGCTGCAGCACTGTGTGTCTTGCATTGCTGTCTTTGAGATTCGCTTACAGTCGTGGTCAGCTTGGTAGGTCAAATGTGTATGATCCACCATGATCCCATGTAGGCAGCATCTGCATGGAAGACAGAATGTTACTGCTAGGAGTCAGAGTGTAAAGTTTGACTCTGCATTATAATTTTTTTGAACAGCTTTTTAGTCTATTCCTAAAGAATACTTCTTTTCCAAAGTTATTATGGAGCCATTGACAGAAGTACCACAATAAAATGTATTCCACTGCTGTTTTTCACTAGAAGTTCCTTTGGAACTAAAATTATCTTCTTTTTTAAAAAACCTCATTTTCTTATTTGAAGCTGTTTTTATGCATTATCAGGCTTTTCTTTAAAGAATACAATTAAATGAAAAGAGATATTTGAAATTATGCTTAATGCAAAATTCAGTGATGTGACTTATTCATCTGTCAAATACTCATAATTTCAAATGTGTTCTCCCTTCATTTTTCTAGCTATCTTTTCTTCCATGGTGCATTGATAGTCTGTAAATTCTCTGATTATGAATATGAGTCTTTCAGATAGTTTTGGGGTGGTTTTTTAACATATTTGCTAAAGAATGAATTGGGGAGGTTATGCTAGCAAACTCAAAGGAAAACAAGAAAAAAGGGATTGCTGGAATGCGGTGGGGATCATGTGTAGGCTAATCTTTGTTCACATGTTTATAAAGACTGACCTTGAAGGCTTCTCCTACCTACTTGCATGCACCCCATTAGCAGTGAAATGGAACCCTGCTCTTTCTGAAAATATGCCACTACCTCCAGACAGACTTTTGATGGAATAGCCTTTTTCATTATTCTTTCATGTCTGCAGAGTCAGACCAGTGGGCAGTGTCTGGACTTCCAACAAAGCTCAGTATTTGTTTGTTTGTTTGCTTTGATAACTATTTAGTTTGAGGTTTGGAGTAGTCAGCATCAGGAGTCAATGCCAATGGTCAGCATAAGTTTTACACTGGAGATGTTTTACATCACAGTTTTCTCTCTTCATAGTTGTGTCACGGTGTCCTGAGTGTATTAATACAGATATCCAGTAACTACTTATTGATATAACATATTGAATTTGTGGACTCTCTGCTGTGTTGGTGCAATATATGAATTCCCTCTAGTCTGAAGGATTAAAATAAAACATTGCTTACCATCTAGAGACCTCCTCCACCACTGCCACCCTTTGAGGGATTTATCTGCTTAGTTTAGTGAGCAATTCAGGCCATAGATGTGTAGTCAGTTCTAGCAAGCCTTATTAGCTTATTTGTTGGTTGGTATGGTTGATTACCTTAGGTGAAGTGGTGTATAAGCTCTTTTCAGGACTAGCAGGATGCCAGAAACATTCCTGGAATTATGGGTTAAACAGAGATGGTTTTCCTGAGTTAGGCATCCTGAGCAGGGTGGTGTCATCACAGGTCCCGCTCAGACACATTACCTCAGATTTAGTGCCAGACCTGATGGACATAAATGATGGTGTGTGAAATATACTGGACTGCAGTCACCAGCATAGTTAAGTTACACAAGGCTTGTCTCAGAGCAGGAGCAACATTATTATTTTGGAACTCAGAGAATCACAGATCAACACAGATATGTTTGCACCATATTCTTCAAGCGCCTCTGTACTACCTGTATTATGTAGGGTTTCCTGTTTTCCCTTGTTTTCTAGGGTTTTGTTACCATGTAACAAATGTATTTTAGAAAGCCATCTGGCTTGGTCAGTGGTTGAGTTTTGGTTATTGTAATAACCAAAATCATCTGACAGATCAAACAGTCCTTACAGGATGCAATGGTTGCCAGTGAGTTCCATATTTAGGTTGCTGAGATCAGGACCAGTGGTACCCAGCTGTTTTTCACTGGAAGAGTATATATTGCACTTGGGCAAGAGAAGCTGGAAGCAGCTAACACGACGTGTATAAGAGGTTCCTATTTTGCATTCTGAGCATCTCTGTCTTACCATTTCTCTTTACCACTCCTATTCATTGTAAAGCTTAGCACCACGTTTTTATGTTAGTGTCATCCAGGAGGTGATTTTAATGCTTTGCCTCTGAATAAGGCCAATTCATTCCTGTTGCCTGAAAATTCTTTGGATTACTTCCTTTGACATGCCTTTGAATATGTTAGTAGTGAAACTGGCAAAGCTATAAATGCCATGTGTTAGTCTTGGGTAAGCAGATGCCCAGGTCGTAATGTGTTTATTTGACTTTCAGCAGAGAGTTTTGGGAAGTAAATGTGGTTTGTGGTAAACTATTTTTGGAGTACTAATGAGATGCTGAGAAATAACGAAATATTCACTGAAGAATATTATCAAATGTAGTTACACATTCCTATGATACAGTCTATTTCTGTATTGCAAAATCCAGGTAATTCATATTTTATTGAAATAGAACTCTTTTTTTTTTTTTTTTTGCTTATTTGCTGCCCTGCTGAGTTAAGCAATGCTTATGTTAGCTACATTTTTTTATTTATTAAACAGATGGTGCTGTTCCAAAACCTTTTTTTCCTTTCCCTTGATTGCTAGATTTAAACCAACTTTTAAAAAAGTCTTTACAGATTACCCAAAAATCACAAAGAAAAAAAAATAAAGATGAGATTGAGTTAGGAAATGAAACATGGAGATAGGACAAGTTTGAAACAGGAGAAAAGCTTTGGGTTTACAGAGTGAGATCTGTGGTGCAGCAATCCGATTCTCTTACGTTTTCCCTGTTCTTCAATAGTTATTCTGTTGTTTTATAAAAATAAACACACTTGTCTCTGTTGCTCCACAAAGGACACTAAAGCTGAACAAGATCTCATGAAGAAAAAAGTGTATGCAAAGTTGCACACAGTAGCATTGTGAAGTGATTCTCATGCTTTAATTTAAAATAGCTGGTGAGACTGTATGAGCCTTCTTGATGATCTCTAAGGTGATGTTAGATGGGAGCACTGTTGTTGTGAGGCTGCTGGCTCATCTTGATTTCATGGAGGAGGACCATTTGCAAGGTTAATGCCATTGCCACTGCAGTGGCATTAGTAGCTTCGGCCCGAGGAGCAAAAATGAACGGTTGCAAGGAAGAAGTATGGCATCATAATGCTGATTTGCTCAGCCATATTCACCAGAAGGTGTCTGGTTTGTCTGAATATTGCAATCATCGATTGTACCAAAACCGATTGCATTGGCTTACTGCTCTAATACCATAGTACCAATGTCCTGCATAAAATGTCTAGTAAGTTTTTGTATTTTAAAAGCTGAAATCAGCTATCATTATTTTTGCTAGAATGGAAACTGAGGTTCATTATCCAGAAATACATCATATGGCAAATGGTGATTAAAGATCTTTTTAAAGCTTTATTGACGTATGTTCTGACACACAGGTGCACAATATCAGTCTTTTACCCATTGACATCTCAGGCCATATTTTATATTTACATTTATATATACATATAAATTTGTAGTCCCTGTGTCTTCCCACAGCAGACAGCATAATCCTGTATCAATGCAATTCTCAAAATGTGTGGCAGCAAAATGCAATGTGTATGAATCTGCTTTTCTGTAGCTGTGTAACTCAAGGTTCTTTTTGTGTAGAATTTTCTTTTTAGGATTTCGATGACTTTTTTTTTTTTTTTGTTTAAGCCTCCCTTTGTAAAGCTCTTCAAACTGTTTCCTGTCTTCTCCTCAGTGTTTCAGTATTCTTGGTAGTAGTATTGATTGTGATGGTTGGTATTATGTATATATTATTGATAGTGATGATTGATTTCAAAATCTCTTTGATAACTGGCACGGCAGACTCAAAGAGCATCCAAGGAGTTTGCTTCATATAAGAGAATCTCTGTCCCTAAAACTATGCCATTTTTAAACTCTTTTTCTAGCAGTAAATGAGAATCTTCTATCTTCCTTGCTACTGTGAACCACTTGTTCCCTGATTTCTCCCTTTCTGCCTACTCCTATCTTTGTTCTTACACTGAAAGCTTCTTACAATCAAGCCCACAACTACTGGATCAGTTCCTTCCCCCTCTCCTTCCCCCTCTCCTTCCCCCTCTCCTTCCCCCTCTCCTTCCCCCTCTCCTTCCCCCTCTCCTTCCCCCTCTCCTTCCCCCTCTCCTTCCCCCTCTCCTTCCCCCTCTCCTTCCCCCTCTCCTTCCCCCTCTCCTTCCCCCTCTCCTTCCCCCTCTCCTTCCCCCTCTCCTTCCCCCTCTCCTTCCCCCTCTCCTTCCCCCTCTCCTTCCCCCTCTCCTTCCCCCTCTCCTTCCCCCTCTCCTTCCCCCTCTCCTTCCCCCTCTCCTTCCCCTCTCCTTCCCCCTCTCCTTCCCCCTCTCCTTCCCCCTCTCCTTCCCCCTCTCCTTCCCCCTCTCCTTCCCCCTCTCCTTCCCCCTCTCCTTCCCCCTCTCCTTCCCCCTCTCCTTCCCCCTCTCCTTCCCCCTCTCCTTCCCCCTCTCCTTCCCCCTCTCCTTCCCCCTCTCCTTCCCCCTCTCCTTCCCCCTCTCCTTCCCCCTCTCCTTCCCCCTCTCCTTCCCCCTCTCCTTCCCCCTCTCCTTCCCCCTCTCCTTCCCCCTCTCCTTCCCCCTCTCCTTCCCCCTCTCCTTCCCCCTCTCCTTCCCCCTCTCCTTCCCCCTCTCCTTTTTTCCTCCAAGAACTTTGGTATCTGAAAATGAATACAAGTCTCCACTTTCTCATGACTGCACTTCTGATTTTCTAGAGAAACAACTTTTTTTTTATAGTCTTCTTCACTAATGTACTAGTTCTCCGAGCTTCCAGATGGACACGCAGTCCATCATTACAATTTCAGGCTCGCTGTGCATCTGTCCACCAGCCTCTTTCATATCTGAACCTATTGGAAAGTGTTTTATATAATCAGGGGGTTAAATACAATTAACCATGTAACTTAAATTTACCATGTGAATAATAAATTTTTCTAGAAGAGTTTTGTAATCATGACTGTTCAGAGGCTCTTCAGGAGGTTTTGAGAGAGGCGAAATACCTTTTTTTTTTTTTTTTTTTTTTTTTTTTTTTTTTTTGCTACACAAGTCAATATGAGAGATCATTTTGCTATATTCAAAACTGTATTAAATTCTAGACTTCTCCTGTTGGACTATGTGATTATTGGAAGAAGATGGGTTGTCTCATCCAAAGGCTTTGAATTTCCCACAGAAACAAAATAATCAGGCTTCTAAAAGACCTAAGAGATTTGTTGGTAGCAGTTAAAGGAGGCCTAATTGGGGCACCACATCATGGTCTGCAGTTTAGATATCACTTTTGTATTGTATCCAATGGTGTTCAGTTTTGTTTTCCCTGATGAGCTAGGTTACATGAGGAGAGAAACTCAGGCCACATCCATTGCTTCCAGCAAAGCCAGTTTTGAAGTTCATACACATCACACCTGCACCTCCTGATAGAGTTTTTTCATAAGTCTTCTGACTTTTTAGGGAAAATTAAAGGTCATGTGCTGCAGTTGCATAATATTCTCTTTCCAGAAGAGTCTTTCCATAAATCATCTATATGCTTTTCTCTTGGTCATATACCAAAGATTCAGGCTGTTTTCTCTTGCTCATGGCTGGGAAGGATTAAGATTGCAATGGCATTTCTTATACTTTACACCAACTATCTATTTTGTTAGAGTACATTGACTAAAATCAAAGTTGTTATTTAAGGCTTGTCTCAAGGGGATTGCTGCTTCCAAAATCTAAAGAGCAGCTGATTGAAGTCTGTTTCATGCACTGACTAATCACCACTTGTCATCACAAGTTTTCAATCAAATGCTCTATTCGGTGGGTTTTGTTTAAATAGCAATTTCAGGCATCTACTTTCTGAGTAACTGTTGCAGTAAATTTGTTTGGGCTAGGATGTTTTTCAATGAGACCTAGTGTCTAGTGTCCATATTTTTGTTCTTCATTGTTGTACAGCTGTTACCTGTCATGAAATTTCTTGAAGTTTGGACTTGTTTAGACTAAATACATCTCTGAGTTAAATAGAAAATAGACAAGTGCATGGTTAAATGATAGAGTAACTGAACAATTGATGGTGGCCAGAATAAAAATCAAATTCCAGACAAGTTTATTGATATCTCTTTGTTCAGAAACAGGAAATCTTACAGATAGTTCTTATTAAGAATGCCTTCTTCTATGAGTTTTCTGAGTATTATATGTACTCTCAGATTTTTCAGGAGTAATGTCTTGGGAATTGAGTGTTCTGTAGCATATGGGTAATGACACCAACTTACATGGAAATTGAGTTTGGAGGGTTTGGTGGTGGTGGTTTTGCTTATATGTTTTGTTGTTGGTTTTAGTGTGCTTTGTTTGTTTTATTGGGCGGTTAGTTTTAGTAAAGCTAGACTTGGTTGTGATCACAGGTTTTAATTCATAATGTTCATAACGGTAATCTCAAAGAGAAAAGGGGAGCCCTATGAACTTACCTTCTAATGATTAAAGAGCATCAGCTATCCAAACCAGGATCAGGGTTAACTTCAATATTTTAACTGTTTTAGCTCTTACTTGAGCAGATGCAGATTCTTTTTAAAGAAAGCTTTGTAGTTAGTGAAACAGAAGCACATAGATCTTGATGACAGTTCCTAAATAAGAGATCTGAATCATGCATCTCTGTCCATTTCTGTGGATGATAAATACATTAAACTGTGATAGATGGTATGTATAGGATACTGCTTGTATAGAACTGAATAGCTTGCACATCACAAAATACATCTGGCATAGGTTCCCACTGGATCCATAGGTACTATAAAATGGTTGTATGGGGAAGAAAATATGAATGCTGATTGAGAAGGTCCCTATTGATGATATATTTAAGTAGCAAATGGATATTTAAGCTAAAATGAAGTATGTTAAATATAAGAATTATTCAATAGTTCTATGTAGCTACTGTTTACACTGGAGTTTTGCATGGGATAATGGTTAAAAGACTCCTAAGCAGACTGAAAATATGTTCTTTCCTCACTGTTGTCACTTCACAGGACACATGAAAGAAAATTTGCTAATTCTGATTTTAATTACTTTACAATATGTAGCTAAATTTTCTTTCAAAACTCACTAATGCCCAAGACCCTAAAGACAGATTTAAGACAGCAGAAATAGAGTGGGCTGGTGAAAGCCCTACCTGGAGTACAGAAAAAGCTTTCCATCACTTATCTGTAGGAGGTAACCAGACCACCGTTGTCACATAGAAGCAGTTCAGTGTTTATCTGATGAACCACTTCTAATGCCAAGTAGGTTTTACTGTGCTTTGTGGCCCTTGCCAGCCCTATCTAAATACTGCTGTCATTAAGTGTTGCCTTTTCTTCTGTTTTGTAAATGAAAATATGTGAATTGATCTGTATGTGTTTTGAGCTCCAGGATAAAAGCAGTCCTTTTGAATAGTGATATTGAGGGTCTGATAATATTTTGTGCTTTGCTAATAGCTTGTGCTGTGTCTTGTTTTATTAATAATTTATGAAGCACGAAATTCTTCTTTCAAATAACTGAAATAAGTTCAAGAGGGTAATTTGGTGTAGTGGTGAAGACAGAGATTCTATACTGGCACTGCAGTGTATCAACTGTTCTTGAGGGTCATCTGAAAAGTAGTTTGTTCCCTACTGATCAGTTGTAATCATTTCATGCTTTCTTTATAAATCCCTGTAGGCATTAAATTTATAATATTCTATTTTCTGTTCCCAAAATCACTGCACTGATGCACAGAATCATAGCCCTAAGATAATGATTCAAGTAACATAAAATTAGTGCAATATAATCAGAATATATAAATCAGCAATTCATTAAAGGTAATATCCCACATTACACTTCTGCTCTCTCAGAGGTTAGGGCTGGCAGTGGAAACACAGCAGGTGCTGGAATGGAAAATGTGGATGCCTCTGCCTATATGCCTCTCTCTAATTTCAAAAGTTTAGGAGCATCTGAGAACTGGTATGTGTCTCAGATATGTCAGTGCTGTGGTTGGCACTTTTAATCTACTTTATATCATGCAAGTTCTCCCTAGTTTTGAGACTGGTGATGTGTGTGACTACTGATTATATTGAAATAGTATCTCAGGATAGTCGGAGGTCTGTTGTATTTCAGTGGACGCTGTGCAGATTTCATTTAACAAAGTAAAAACAACATTTTAGAGGTTTTGATAAGCCCAGCATTTCTTTTTTTTTTCCTGGTAAAATGCATTGTTCTGGGCTCTCAGGCAAATGCATACTCTCCACTAGCCACAAATTTTAAAATTTTGTTTCTGGGAGAAATAAATTCATTCTGCAACTATGAGTAATCAAGGTTTGGGGAAACCTTCTGTTATTAAGGTATTTTGATGCTGCATCTTTTTGAAATAGGCAAAAAAGACAAGAAACGTGAGCAACTATAACCTGAATACAATCCATGTGAGTGAACATTTAAATCAGTTATTAACCAGCAACATGCCACAGCAGCAACTGACAAACTGACTATTTGATTAAAAGAAGAAAAGTCAAAGCCTATTACTGAAGCTAGAAATGTCTGACAACTTCAGTTCCTCTCCAGGCACAATTCACTCAATGCAAAGTGCAGATGGTCTGTCTGCCTGCTCAGGAGAGTTAGAATCAATGAAAATCAGGAAATATGTTGCTGGCTAGGTCTGTGTAAATGGCTTTGGGACATTACTTTGAGTAAAGCTGCTGGCCACAGCTGCAGGTGTTCTGTCTATCACAGCTCTAGTAAATGCTGTTTCCTTTTTATTCTAAAAAATAAATTTAAAAAAAACAACATAATTTTAAATGAAAAGCATGTATATGGTAAACCCCAATATCAAATTTTATTAGTTAGAAATAACTGACTTCAGCTGAAAAGTGGCCTGGATTTTTGGAACTTTCCTTCCTTATATTTCTTTTATTTCATGCTGACGTTATGCATGAAGCAGAAACTGAAATCAAGCAGATTATTTATATTTATCTAGAATTTTTTTTATATTGATGTCGTAGAATGGAAATGTAGTAGGATTGTTAATGAGTAGGGTTGGAAGATATCTTATTTGCACAGTAAAGTAACAGGCTTTGTTCAGACTTGGAAACTGATCTCTCTTCAACTATGTGTTTGGAGTAAAAGCAGCAGCAGCAGATCTAACCCTCTCCAGATGATGACAATGAGCTGCTCTGCCCCAAGAGGTCACCATTTCATAATGCCCTTGAAAACCAAAATTGAAAAATACAATTTTGCGTTTAGTTTGCTGTTGGGTTATTTGTTTATTTGTTTTTTTTTTTCTCCTTATATTTATGAATGTAAATGCACGTTTTTACTGGGTCAGCAGCATGACAACTGCACAAAGAAATCTCTTGCCTCATCAGGAGATAGTCTTTGTCATATGATTAATTCACATGACTATTCTTATAACTGCAATAAACCAAAGTGTGTTACAGTCTTTCTTTTATGTTTTTATACTCTTGAATTCTATGATTTATATCTGCTCTAGACCACGTTGCAGTCCAAAGTCTAAAGTTTTTAAATGGCTGTGACCTTTGAAAGAAGAGACAACCTTATAAATTTGTTGTTGTAATGTTTTAGAGTAGTGTAGAAGTAAAACACTAGATAGAGAGAGAGAGGCTCTAGTATGCTTTTAGAATATTTTTATTTTAAAAAAGGGCATTTCAATGTTTTTCAATACAGGTGGGTAGGACTACTTTTACTGCGGGACAAACTGAGATGGTATATGTATACTCTTTTTATTTTATTTTATTTTTATTTTTCTCCATAAGCAGTGAAAGCCTTGAAGCAGTGATGTCTAGCAAATCCTTTTTGTTTCTTGATGTGTTTTGGAATTGAAAGAACTTCATAAATCTTTAGCTGTGTATGTTCACTACAGGACAATTGAAATATTGTTCTTTCTGCACTGAAGTGCAAGGGAAACATTGTGGCACCTCTCCCATGTCCCCAAAACAATGTGTGTCTTCATGGAGCAAGCAGACATTCTGTGGGTGGGTTGTTGTGTTTTTTTGGTTTGGTGTTTTTTTTTTTTCTGTTTTGTATCTTGGTGTGTCGTGGTGGTTTGTTGTTTGTTGTTTTGGTTTTTTCCCATTTAATTCAAGATGTGGGGGAAAACTGTACCTAGCATTTATGACAACATAGGAGGGTTCCAATTTCTCTTGGTATTTGTGAAGTGGTAAGATCATTAGTTGTAAAGGTGAAATGTTAGTTTCCATTCTTTTGGTAGTCTCAGTGATGTGGGCTATTTAATGATAAAATTGGAATTAGAAAGATGTACAATTTATCGTGCAGAAGCTGCTGGTAACAGAACCTTAGTTTTCATTCAGGTCTTTTATATGATCTGCTTGCTTTTCTTCATATACATCTTGTCCTTCATTTAACTATGTATGCTTCATTTAATTGCTATTTAGATTTGGGATCCAACTGAGGATATTGAGTACAAACCTTTAATTAAAAACCAAACAAAACCTACCTTAAAATCTGTCTCTGTGGCATATGGGGAATTTCTTACGTATCAGACTACTCAGACTTAGACTGGTACTCATAGGAAAAAAAAGTAACAACGTTTGCATTTCTTAAACACCTTTTGTTTTTTAGAGAAGGGAATCAGCTGACAGGGTCATATGCTGCCATTTAAAATTAGACTGACTAAAAGAAATTGATCTTTGCAGCCCTGACTAATACATAATTTCACTCTTCTGCAGTAGCTAAGTGAGATTACAGCCCTTTCTATTTTGAGGTTTCTTAAGTATTTAAAGCCTTTGATGTTTTCAAAATCCAGTCATGTTACTGCAATGCTTAAAAAGAAAGTCTGCATTTTGTTTAACACCTCGGATTTTTATTTTTCCAAAATGAGCTCCATTTTTAATAGTCATTTTGTCTTTGGATTTAGAAACGTGTTTTATTCATGTTCAAAGCATCTACTAATAAGATTACTAAGGGTGACTTTGAGCAATGACCCTTTGTCAGCACATGAACTAATTTAGAAATTTGGTTCATACTGTTTCTAAATGTTCCTTTCCTGTACACTTCTAAAATAAATGTATTCTAAAAGTTCTAGTAAATACAACCGTAATTAAGTTCAAAACTTAATTGGGGGGGGGGGGTGTGTGTTAGGAAGAAGAAAGTGCTATTTGTATTTAATGAAAAATGAGAGTATTTAAATCTACTTTTTTGTGGTAGCCATCTTAACCATCTAAAATAAACCCAGAGATATGAGACTAGAACAGTAATTTTCTTTGCCAATTTAATTCCATCTTTTCATATAATAGTGTGAAGTGGATAGATATACTGAAAAACTTCTGTAGGAGATCTTAGGTGGATGGTAGATTTTATTGTAATCTTGGAGCCTGTAAAAACATCAAAAAAAAGCTGTCTAATTTTTTTTAAAGATAGAATGAAATAAAATGCTTTTAAAGGTAGCTTAACGTTTGGTAAGTGTAAGTAGTCTTTCCATTTTCATATGAAATCAATATATGTGACTACCCAAAGACTTCTGACTTGCTTTGCAGTATGTGAAGAGAAAGTCTTTCTCTTGTCTTAGTTCTTTCAGCCAACATCAGTGTTATAAAACTGAAGGCACATGACCCTTAGAATATGATTTCTATATCTGATTTTTGAGAATTATGGATTAGAGATCAACGGCATAGAAAATCAATAGATGATATGCAGGCTTCTGACGTATTCAAGTACTCTTTGATTTTACATACAATTCATCATTACAGATTTTTTTTCCTTTTTTAAAAAGTAGCCCTAATGCTAACAGCCAGAAATAGGTTAATCCTCCCTGTTGGTTATATAACATTGGAATGGCAAAATGCTGGCTTTGTACCAGAATATGAAGCCCATAGTTGATGTATTTGCACAGCAATTTATATATTGCTTTGCTCAAATGCATAGAACTTAACTTATAAATTGCTTTTTGTATTCAAAAGTTGAGCACAAAATTATAAACTTCAGTTAATACAAAGACATCAACCTAATTCACAATTAACTGAAATTTCTAAAGAAAAACATGACTGAATTAAATCCACTCTGGACTTCATTAAATGAGCACAGTGTAGCTACTTCATTAGCACCTTTCTGAAATATTCCTGTATCATTAAACAACTAGAGACTGTTCACACAAGCATAGGACTCATACAATTAATCACTTTCATACATAAAGGAGTGTTAAGAATTCTAGTATACCAAACTTCTTTCCTAGTACTCCTATGGGTTACAAAATACAACCAATGATTTCATTTCACTCCACCAAACATTGTGCCTAATGGTGGGGGTGTACAAGGAAGGTCTTCAGAGAAGAGCCTCCACCACCTCCCTGGGCAACCTGTTCCAGTGCTTCACCACCCTCACAGTAAACAATTTCTTCGTAATGCCCAATCTGAATCTACATTTCTTTAGTTAATAGTGTCGCCCGTGGTCCTAGTGCTACATGCCTAGGTAAGTAGTCTCCTGCAAGTACTGGAAGGCTGCTGTAAGATCTCCCCAGAGCCTTCTCTTCTCCAGGCTGAACCACCCCAACTTTCTCAGCTTGTCTTCATAGGAGAGGTGCTTCATCCCTCTTGCCATTTTTGTGATTGTCCTCTGGACCCACTCCATGAAGTCCATGTCCTTCTGTGGAGTGCCACAGAGCTGGACACATTACTGCAGGTGAGGTGCCACCAGAGCAGAGTGACAGAATCAACTCTTGATCTGCTGGACGTGCTTCTTTTGATTTATGGATTGTCTAGACCAGCAAAAATGCTTATTCCAGACTATGGCAACATTATATGGTAGTTTCAAGCGTATTTTGCATTTTAAGGAACAACTTTGTTTCAAGCTACATTTTCAAGTTTGTTCTCAGCAAGGTTAAATGAAATGAGACCAACTGGACTAAATTATCCTTTCATAGGGAATTGTGTCACTGTTTAGATGTCAGAATGGGATATATACAAAGGAACTTAGTTCTTGTACTGTTTTCCATAAAATAAGGAATCCTTGAGCTTGAGGAGTTCCTAGGCTGTGCTTCAGAATCTAGGGAAATTCATCTTCTCTTTGTCTTTTTGCCCAGATTTCTGCTAGGCAATTAAGCCGCAATAAACATTTCCCAATTTCCATTTTGATTTTATGCTAAAGAAATTTCCAATATTTTGCCGGTTGAAGATTTTGAAAACCTGAAATAGACAATATTGTAATTTTTAGAGTTCAAATCTTATGGGCTGGTCAGAAGATCAATCCTAAATGTTTTAATCTATTTAAATATATTGTAAACATTTTTTTTAATGCATAAATGTGCATATTTGAATTTCATAGTACCAGTAGAATGATCTGCACTGCATCTTCTGTGAATTTTTCTCACAAGTTATTTATATAAAAAATAAGGCAAGGATTGTGCTGAACTATAAAAGTGTGGGCTTTGGAGGTGTAGTTGCCATGGTAGCCTTTTCCAAGAATCTGGTTTTCTCACTGGGGTACTTTATAAGACTGAAAGAGCTGCTAAGCTAAAGATACTTTAATTTGTATATAGGTTTTCCTCTGACTATTGCATATAATCAGAAGGAATGGTATGGAGTGAGGAAGATACAAAAAGTGCATGAATGGAAAATAAAGCTAAAAGTGATAGTGACTGCAAGCTCATTTTTATTTTTGTACTCAGTTAATGTCATTATTTTTGTAAAGTCTGAACCTGAAACATTGAAGTGTGCTTGTATCTTTAGGGGATTGTTTTAACAGCGTTACATCTACTAGGGAGGAAACCTTTTCGGTTTTTTTTTACTGAAGAAGTTTTTATTGGGACCCGTTTGGTACCTTTAATCTACTCTAACTCTAGGTATGCAAGTTTCTTGTTTGCTAGCAAGATTGATTACCAAACTATTTTGTTTTCTTGGAAAAGTAACTATTTCTAGATGTGTTCTAGGACATAATTGTTAAACGTTTTTTCACCTCAAAACAAACAGCTGCACAGAATTTTTAATACTCTTTGTGAAATCGTACAGGGCTAGAGATAGCAGAGGAAGAGGTCATTTGGTAGATAGTAACCATACAAAGGAAAATACTTCTTTAGTGTCTATCTTCCATTTTTTTTAATCTATCAGTGTTTGCATAAAAAGGGCATGCCAAATAGTATTCACTCAATACTCAGCACAAAATTAGGATAAATCACTGCTGTGTATCAATGGCAAATAGACTATGGAAGGCTATATCAAAGGCTGTCATCATTTAAATGTGGTGTCTTGTTGCATGGGCTTTTAGTTTGTGTCAAGAGTCTTAGTTGGACAACGTCTAGCAGTCCCTGCTTAAACTCCAGCTGCTTCTAATTGCTGCAGATTTCCCAGAAAGAGGTAGCCTGTAAGACAGAGAAGGCCAAATTATGAAGGTCAAAGCGAATGTGCTCACATTCTGTGAGAAAACTCTATACTGATTATGGAGCAAAGAGCAGTGCATGCTCAATAGAAAGTTCTCTTAACCAGGCAGCTGTATTCGGGTCTAGTGGCCATTCTTTAGATGGCTTTGCTTAATGTACAGGGTGCTGTATTCGTTTCACTTCTGAGGTAGGAAAAGCATGGACTGCTTGGGTCAAATCTACATTCAAATTTAACAGCATTATGTAAAACCAAAGAGAGCTTTCCTGGCAACTGCAATCAGAAGATTTTACTGTCTGATTTAAAGTCCTAAAATTCTGAATAATTTGGAACCATTTTTACTGGACTTTCTTCTTTCTTTTTTTTCTTTGGAACTGCTTTATAGAAATATAAATAACAGCAGGCCTTTGGCACATAATAAAACACAACACATTCTCTTTTTACTCATGCTTATTTTTATTTAGGTGAGCTTTATTTTTTTTTTTCACAGTTAAGTATGTCATCATAGAAGTCTATTTATCTGTTTACTTGTCCACATTTTAGATCCTGTTGTATACAGTAACCAGAAACTCAGTGCCTCGTTTGTGGGATGATAATCACTGATACCAGCAGATACCACTGATAAGTAGCTCTTCATGTAGTTACTGGATAATATGAACCCCTTTTCACCAGCCTATACTCTCATTGCTCAAAATCATTAATTAATCAACCAACCATATGCAGTGCAGTTGTGCTGCAGTACTGCATGAGGGTATTTGGTGAATTTAATTAATGAAAACAAACTAACAGCTTTAATTATTTGTAGTTTGTATACCAACAAAAACAAAAACACACTTTATAAATTAATCTGTTCTTTTTCTTTCTTTCCAAGGTTATGCCTTTCTGCTGTTCCAGGAAGAAAGCTCTGTACAAGCTCTAATAGATGCCTGTCTGGAAGAAGATGGGAAACTTTACCTGTGTGTGTCAAGTCCTACAATCAAGGATAAACCAGTAAGCAGCTTTTGCCATGGTTGCTAACCCATTTGCTGTTTTCAGATAATAAATAAATAAATACTTAGAGTTAATTGACTTGTCTATTTCCCATTGCTGTCCGTGATGTTACACTGAGTTGACTTTCTGTATCAGCATAACGTGGTTTTAACATTTGCTTCTTTATGATAAAGTCCATATTCAACTAACTTTAATATTTGGTACTTCTGGTACTCCTTTTTACAGGAGTAAGTGCCCTTTTACAGTGTTGGCTGTCAAACAATCGGATTATAGTTTTTCCCTCTCTATTATTTGACAGAAAACTTAGCCTCCCCAAATTAAAATCCAGATCACTTCTGCATCTCCTGTACTTCTTTAGACTTCTTAATTATTAGGTTTTTTCTGCATTCAGTAGCTAGTCAATTTATAATTTAAGTCTGATTTACCTTATATAAACTGCATACAAACAAGTAATGCAGACAGCTATAGCAGAATACAAGACATACAGTAACCTGTTTATAATTGTTCACATCTCTGCATTCTTTAATGCTCATTTTTTTGTGGCTGTGGATATGTGCAGATTAGATGAAAACTACAGAAAAGTATGATTAAAAGTGTGCTGCCCTGAAAAAATACTATTAAAAAGCTTGCAGAGATAAATGAACAATCCAATGTCACAGCACAGTGAATGTGCTTTATGTGATTTCTAGGATGAAAAAAATGGGTGGATGAACAGCTTTATTCAAATAACTTCTGAGCAGGCTTTTTTCTGAGTAATCTACAAACTTCTTATCATCTCTGAGGCCTGCTTCTTAACAGAAGTGAGCATTCACACATAAAATCTCTTTTGTATCAAAGCACAGACATTACTTTTATCTCCACGCTATCAGTGCTTTGAAATTCGTGGACCAGTGTATGTCATTTCAGGAAAGCCCAAACTGAAACAGTAAATGCACATACATGATAAAATGTTCTAAAAGGCCTTTCATAGATTTCTCACTATAAAAGCGATTAGGGGCAGGGAATTGATGAGGTAGAAGTTTGCACGATGAAATTTAACTCAAGCCTGGCCTCTAGAGGTGGTAGATGAACTGTCCAACTTCTTTCAAAGGCTTAGCTAGCTATGTTCTCAAATAGTTTTGGTGCTTATACCACAAATTTACCATTTTTGCTAAGTTAAAAAAAATTATATTTTTAATTAGAGAAAGGTTTGACAGTTGTTTTTTAATTTTGAGTTGTCAAATTCCTCTACTGAGATCAATCTTTAATACAGGTGCAAATTCGACCTTGGAACCTAAGTGACAGTGACTTCGTGATGGATGGGTCTCAGCCTTTGGATCCAAGAAAAACTATCTTTGTTGGAGGAGTTCCACGGCCTCTCCGAGCTGGTGAGTAGACAAAAAATGTAGGCCATGTAGCAGAGGGTTTCAGATTATGCAGAAAAGATGAGAAAATATATATACTACATGTACAAGAACAGAACATTTTCAAAAATTCATAGCTCGCTTTCTAAGTCTGTGAGCATTGTCCTGTCTGCAAAATACAAACCATGAACATATTTGGCCTTCTAAATAGGTTACTGATTGGGATTGCCAGAAGAAACAGTTTTCCCCACATTTGTGGAATATCCTACGATTTATCTGATTTTTTTTTTTTTTTTAATAATGTATGCCATCTTAATTCTTATTTACTTGCGGAGGTCCAGATTCATTCCCTTTTCATTTGATTAGAAGACAAACTTTGTCCAGCCCCTTTCCAAAATAAATCCAATTGCAGCTCTTTCCTTTTTTTTCAACCCTAACCCTGATTTTTCCAGTGGTCAAGGCCTCTCAGCCATTGTCCAGAAGAAAAATTTCTCCCATCACAGCTGTCTTGGTGGCCCCACTGTATGCTGAAGACCACCTTCCAGGCCCAGTCGTGATGTTGCTCTTTTTGTCAATCCCTTTTCTTGACCCTTAACTCCTGTTCTTTGCTTTTATTTGCAGAGCCATAGACAAGACTCTTTAGCCTTTGAACAGATGAAAGATTTATCCCAGCCCAGATCTCCTGACAGACCCCCACTTTATTTGAAAGCCCATTTTCAGCACTCTTCCCAGCTGTAGCTTGGCACTGTTTGGTTTTTTTTGGTTTTTTTTTTTTTTTTCCCCTAAGCCTGTTATTTTTGGTGAGCCAATGACAAGGTCATGAAAACAGTTGAAACGTTTCTCTTGGATAGGTCTTCTGGCAGCTTGCACTTCCGTTTAGTAGTTCCACTTCATCCTCACTCCAAGTCAGCTGCATGGTTTCTCTTTTTCATCCTCTTAACTCTAATGCTAATGTTCCAGGGCTGTAGTAGACAAAGCTCCTCAGTCACTGTCTGTAAGAAAGACTTCTGGATCTGGTTTCCTGGTAGCCCTTACTTTCCTTTGGCAGCCACTTTCCAGCCCACTAGAACTTTAGGTCCTCACTTTACCTTTCTCCTAATCCTAACTCTTTTCAGAAGCTGTACACAAGGTCCCACAGCCATTGCTGACATCTCCCAGCCCATGTTTCTTGCCATCTTTCACTTCCCTCACCATCTTATCATAAGGCATGATTTTAAGACAGTAATTATGTAAATAGTAAGAATTAAACATTACCTCATTTCTAATTATAGCCTTTATAAAACTTTGTGGCATTGGGCCTGTTAGAGATCACACTTGAAATGCATTGCATTTGAAAACCAGGGCATTTGAATTTATCTCCAAAGCAGACGAATAGTTTGAAGTTTTTCTTGTTTGCAGCTTTAAAGATCTGATAGAGAAGTTTTCCCCAAAATATCTGAACACTGCATAGTTTCCTTACTAATGTCTTTTCAACATTAGTACTTAAGGCAAAACATCAGGTTCTAAAGACAGGAATGTCTTTAACTGATTTTATATGTAAACTAGCATTAACAATCTTGACTGGAGCAGGGATGAGATCCTGAATACCTAATCCCAAATACCACAGATTTAATTTACAATATGATAAATTCTAAGCCAGTCGATCTGATATTTCAACAATGTAACTCTGCATTTTTTTTTTTTCACCCTTCAGTTGTGACGAGTTTCTTTTTACAGAATCTGATTTTTTGCCTTTATATTTTACTGTACTTCATGTAGGGTTGATTCAGTCTGTGAAAACCAATTTGGATTTGCTGGTTTAGACCTTGTACAAGTACACAGAGGCAAATAGTGCTGCTTTTTTTTTTTTTCTCATATTGCAACAAATCCAACACAACACTATCGTTTATCTTAAACTTCTAATATTTAACAATTTACTTCTTGCAGTTGAATTGGCAATGATTATGGACCGTTTATATGGAGGTGTCTGCTATGCTGGCATTGATACAGACCCAGAGCTGAAATATCCAAAAGGTGCTGGCAGGGTGGCTTTCTCCAATCAGCAGAGCTATATTGCTGCTATCAGTGCTCGCTTTGTCCAGCTCCAACATAATGACATTGATAAACGGGTAAGTAAAACAGCATGAAACAGAATGGTTGTTACTCACAAAACTGCACCAAAATGAAAAACATCCTTATTTTAATATTATGTTGGAGAATGTTGTAACAGCTGTCCTTCGGATGACATGTGTTAATTATTTCAAAGCTTTTTTTTTTTTTAAGCAGCTAAAGCAGTATGGGGAAAAAAAAAAATCAATCATAAACATCTTAAATGACTGTTTAGCACTAAACCCAGAAAATCATTGGCTGTAAGATCATTTTTTCTTGTTTTTGCTCTGAATTCTGAAGGTCAAACACTGTAGAATTTCCCAGCTTCTTTCTCCTCCTTTAGATGTTTGCTTATTGTGCATCAACTGCTTTTAGTTGGTGACTACTTATATAGCCTCTGGCGCTTCAGCTATTATTAGGCAAAATTTTCTTTCAGCAATGTACGTCTAGACTTGAGGTTCCTAAAACACATTTTTGTCCTAACAGGCAATGCTGACCTTAAAAATCTCGATAATTATTTAACCAAACCGAAATGGCAATAGATGCTTAATGGACAAAAGGGATAGTTTGTTCAGTCCTTGTCAAATCCTGGTTTCTAAAGGGCTTGTCAAGTATAGAGTGAAGTGATGGTATTTACAGAAATCTTTAGCCGAAGACATTGAAAGAAAACATTACTTAATTTCCAGATATTTTTTTCCTTGCTTTAGACCTTCTGTCTTCACCTCTTGATTACATGTACAAATAACAGCTGTGTTTTTGAGGACTTGGCATTTAGAATGATTCAAAAGAACGTATAGCATGCACTGCAGCTGTGTATTTTCACAGTAGGAATGGCCTGTATTCTACTTAATCTAATCCAAATTATTTCTTTAGAAGTCATCTTGACAGATATTAGGTGTGTCTGTTCTGTGCAGAATACATACAAAAACACACAGCTGTGAAGCACAAAGTATATTTACTTTTTCTTAAAAAATCTAAACTGAACTTTTTTGTCAAATTAGATGAAGTAATGGAGATGTAAATCCTCAAACTATTTTTTGTGGTGCTGTTATAAATCATGATTCTAACAAGGCTGTTCCTAAATATTTCTTGTTCATTGAATTCTGAAAAGATGATGATTAATTTTGGAGTCTTAATCACAATGGTGAACCTTTTGAGATTTATATATCAGCTGTGCTTAAAACCTTGGGGTTTCTTCTAAGCTTTAGGATTGGAGTCACAAATAATGCTAGCTGGTAGTTTTTTCCATCAATCAGTACTTTTCCCAGTTGGTTGGTTGATAATTTAAGTTTACTTAATTATCTTTTATCTATTTTAAGAAGATGTTTATCTGTGAGTTTGAAAGAAGTATGAAGTCTCTTATTAGTCCTTAAATATTAGTTTTTAGATCTAATAGGTTGAAGTCTCTGGATTATACAGCATACAATCTGCACATTCTTTCACTAGTAACAAAAAACAAGCAAAGTATGGGGAAAAAACCCATCTATTTCAAACTTTCAGAATTCATGCTTTGGAAACGTTGAGTAGGTTGGAATCTAGAAATGTGCTGGACATTGGACCTGCTTTCTTCCAATTTAATTTGAGATGGTGCTGTTTTATTTTACACGATGCTTCTAATTCTAGCAGTAGGGCATCTGATATGCAGAATGGCAGTTACTGAGACTTGGTCCATGCACTACAACTAGTACAGTGTGAGGAATAAATAAATAAAGAGGCAATTCTAGCTGTTCCATAGGCAAGAAATATAATTCCCCATGTAAGTTTTACTTCGTTGAAATATGATCAAGATAAGCTGAAGTAAAATTCAGTACCAACCTTTTTTTGTATAACGTTTCTTATTTCTCAACTTATCTCGTTCTGTGTTTCTTCTATGCTGTACGTATTGAAGCATAGTTACTGGAGGCAAATTTTGCTCACAAGATACCAATTTTACCAGGCTAGCACTTGTGCACTTACAGCAAAATTACTTATAATCAAAACATAATTTTTTCCTCTTTTAGTGTACTTGACTGTACTTAAACTACTTAATAGACAATGTCATAGAGCTGTGAGAATTGCATATCCAAAAACTGATGATTTCCCCAGAATAAAGAAACACTCAAATGTGTAGGCTTGGTTCTTAAAACAGACACATGGAAGAGAACTGTTATGTTGTCAGCTTCTATGATAGTATTATTGCAAGTGCCCAGACACATCAGAATATTGCTGTATTTGGCACAAGTGCCAGTTCTAAGGTGTTTACAACTGAGCACAGGACAAAGGCTGTCCAGTCTATTTGTAATCGATCCAAAAGGCATATTTGGAACAACTATGAAATGTTCCTATTTAAGATTTAAATCTTACTGTTTCTAAAGCTACAGATGTTTAGGCAGTGATTTTTTTGCCAGCGTAACACAAAGTATTTAATACAAATGCATTTAGTCTTGTTTAATTTGGCTCTTCACTTATTAGTCTGGTCCTGCATTTTAGAGTTCACCAGGGGAAAAAAAATTAATCAAACAAAACATCAAACAAAGAAACAAAAATTTCTGGAAAAAAACCCTCTGAAACTCAACAGACCTCTGAATTTCAGAACTGTAATTTTGTTCTTTTTCTTCCTAAATGCTGCTTTCTGGCACCCTGCCCCCATAACAACTGTATTCCTGGAGGTTTCTTAGACAGCAGCAAAATCCTCAGAGATGCTATTTTTACTGTACTTCCATCTTAGCACTTTCACATACCTAACTTCTCCAAGGAACGTGGAATAGTTACCAAACCACTCACTTCTTTCTTGAGAGTTTTTGACAAGTGAAGTGCTTGGTATGAAAATTTAACTACCAGCCATTGTTGAAAACCTCTAATAGAGTCAAGAGAATTAGAATGTTGTACCTTCTGTTCATAGTTAGCAAAACTGTGCAATCTTCTAACAGTGATTTTTTTCTTCTTCCTGATGCAGGTGGAAGTGAAGCCATATGTGCTGGATGATCAGATGTGTGATGAATGCCAGGGCACTCGCTGTGGTGGAAAATTTGCTCCATTCTTTTGTGCCAACGTTACCTGTTTGCAGTATTACTGTGAATACTGCTGGGCAAGCATACACTCTCGTGCTGGGCGAGAGTTCCACAAACCACTGGTAAAGGAGGGAGGTGACCGGCCCCGCCACGTCCCGTTCCGCTGGAGCTGAACCCCAGGCCTCGCCCAGCAACAAGTACTGGAGTAAATAAAACCGAGTGAAAAGAGAGCGCTGCCTCAGGGCTTAGTGTTCTGGAAATCTGTGCATTCGTCCTCGACTTTACTGAAGATATGGGTCTCTATATTACTATTATTATTATTTACAGTCACATTACTGAACTCAGTGTCCAGTATAATACAAACCGGCAGAGTGTAACTGTACTGATTTTGCACTTTGATTCACACAAACATCTGCTTGGTACCTTAATTTCCTACACAAGACTTGTCACTAGTGACATGTAGACTGCCATTCTCATCAGCCTTCACTGGGTTGATGTGTATGTGATGAAGATTTTTTTTATTATAATTATTTTTATTTTTGAACTGGAGCATGCACTTATTTTCAGAAATTTAGACTTGCCCCTAGCAGATGACTTACCAAAGGTAATATTCACAAGTAGGTGGCAGATGTAGCAAAAACTTAAATGGATATTCAGCAATCATTAGTTTGGGTCATTTAGAGTAATAATAACCCTTAAAGAAAATAAGCCTTTAGTTGCTCTCCATTTTGACTTGTAAGGATGATACCTCATAAGCTGGATCAGACTTTTTTCCTTTTGTTTTGCTGATTTTTTTTTTATATATTTTTGTTTGTTTTGGTTCTGTTTTGGTTTTTTATTTGTTTGGTTTTATTGGGTTTTGGTTGTATTTTTTTTGTTTGGTTGGGTTTTTTTCATTTTTGTTAGGTCTTTTAGTGTTATGTAAATGTATGCTGCAATAGCTTTTGCTGCTATTAAAATGGTATTACTAATACCGTAATACTCTATTCAGGCTAGGGTATCAATTAAAAAATGAATATGTGATTAAAATAGTGATGGCTGCTGAAAGGAGATCAGTATAGCATACAGAAAAGCTTCCAAGGAAGGTCAATATTTTTTGACTGCATGTTTACTTAATCAGGTTGCTGCATGCAATAAATTTTATATATGTTTAATATAAAACCTGCCCACAATGCACAAATTATGAATCTACGTAGGCTACAAAATACTCAGTAACAAAGAAAGAGAATTGATTACTGACTGGAGGAAGGCATGCCTCAGTAAATGTAATGCTTCTGAAATTAGGATCAGCCCATTACAGAATGACCTATATTGCAACAAGTATAAAAAACTAGCTGTAGGATATTCTTAAAACAAATTTGTGGATGGTAGATGAAGTACTTTGCGGTGCTCTGTTATATATTGTGCAATTTATTTTATATAGTAAAGTGATTAAGTCTAGTACTGTGATCAAACTTAACTGTTAAAGCCTCTATATCCAACATTAACACATTTTTGACAGTTCATAACAGGTACATAAACAGAAATGAGCTCTAAGTTACAATCTCTCTCCTAATGCTTGCATCGTTTCCGTAGCTGCAGACCTTCTCCAGAAAACCAAAGAGCTCATGCTAGCACACGTACACTACCGATTAGATAGTCTGTCAAACTAATAAACTAGGCACATTTAAGGAAGGTAGGGGGAAAAAGCGGTGCTAAAGAAATGTCTGCATATAAAAGTAACATGAGATGTCTGCTCTGTGGATGTGGCGTTATCTCTCTAATACCTGGATGTATCCTGTGAAGCTTGAATACAATTGAGACCTGCTAACACAGTGGACATTTTTTTAGCATGAACTATGGGCCTGGAGATAGCATATAAATATAAACACACTTGGTATACTAATGATTGTGAGAATGTCTACACTATTTTTTTTTTCTGTTTTTCCTCTGTTTTTGCAGTTCTGGGGACAATCTGACTGGATATGACACCGCATAGTAGATTTAAACGTTCTGGGTTTTGTTTGTTGTGATGTCCTTGTTTGTGTCTAATTTAGTAAGTTGGTTTTGTTTTGGTTTGTTTTTTGGTTTGTTTTTTTTTTTTTTTTTCCCCAATGTTTACTTGCGAGTATTGGCTTTGAAAAGATTGACTTTTTTTTTTTTTCTGTTTTTGGAAAAAAGAAAAAAAAAAGAAAAAAAAGAAGAAAAATAGTTTTTTACTGGTTTAAAGTGCTTATTATAATTATCCCTTTTGAAATTACTTCTGGGCGTTTTTGTGATATTGCTTTTCCTAGCCCAGCTGTCTTTTCTGTTTGTTTTTTGTTTGTTTTGTTTCTTTCTTTATTTTTTTTCTCCTGGTTGTGGTTTTTGTTTTCATCTGTACAAGACATTTTGTTATGCACTACTTTTTGTATCTAGACAGTTTTCAACAGTCGGCTGATGATTTTTTTTAAAGAAAAAGGCATGCTTTCTGACTGACATGATCTTTTGCAATACCTCAATTTTGAAATATAGGAAAGAAAATGATATTTTCTAAGTAAGTTTATTCAGAAAAAAAATATATATTAATTTAATTCTGCAAGAAAAAATGATTTAACAGATGGGTAACTTTATTTTTTTCATGCTTATTTGAGTTTTTTTGAAAATGAAGAAGTTAGAGCTTTATAACTATAATATTAAAGATCAGAACTAACTTACAGAAATCTACCTAATTATGTGAAAGAAGTAAACCTTTTTGAAGAAATACCCCTCTTTCATGTAGAAAATTACCCCCAGAGAGAGAAAGAGAGAAGCTGGAAAAATGTACAACATAGCATAATGTTGGATTAAATCTAAAAGAAAGTCATCATAAAGAAGAGGTGTAAACACAAACTCCATTTGGTGCTGAAAGTTGTGAATAGAAAGTGGAAAAAAAAAAATCTTTTCCCTGATTTGTATATTTATAATCAAGTGTGATTATGCACGACTGACCAGAATCGTGAGAGTTCTTCTGTTTGTATTTTTTTAAAGAGAACTTTTTTTAGTTTATTAAATTATGACATGCTCCCTTTTGTTTTGTAAATGAATGTGCCCCTGAGTTGTTAATATGTTATATTAAAAGAGGGTCCTTCAAAAAAAAAAAAAAAGAATAAAAAAATTAAAAAATTTATTTTTTAAAATATGGAGTTCTGAACTGCAACTTGACTAAGAAGCCCCTGGGTACAACAGGTCCTATTGTGGCCTTTTCTGATGTGAGACTTGAACTAGTCGATTTTTTTGAAGGCTAACCTAACCTCGACTATTTGTTGTTATGTGCAATACTGTTTGTACTGTTTGTATAAAAAAAAAAAAAGAAAAATGAAAAGAAAAAAGGCATAAATCTTTATTGCAGATTTATTTTCATTGCAGACTTTAGACATTGTGATTCACTAAAATCATTTTTCTACTGTCAAATATGTACCTTTTCTTCATGCTGGTATTTTTTCAATAGTAATGTAGCCTTTGTACTGAGACAAATTTTCATTGTTATTTTTAGAAAGATTTTTTGCTAAGAAAAAAATTAAACATATTTACATATTTTTCATTTTTATTTCGTATTTTCTTTAAGGAGTGCTTTCTCAACCATTAATATAGTTGTTTCTGGGAGAGACTTTCATATCTGGTCAATGTCATTAATATTATTTTGTATTTTTACTTGGAATAAATTAATTTTATGATGCTAATTCTTTAAAAGTTTATTTTTTTCATTTTCAGTTATTTTTGAAGCTAAAAATCTTTGTAATATTGTTACTAAAGTGTCTAGTTTTTTGAAATGCAAAGCTTTATGTATTAACTTGCTGATGTGGTTTACAATAGTGTGGCAATGATGAAAAAAATGGTTGGTTATGTAAAGTGATTGGAAAATTGTAACAAAGAATTGGGCAATAAAATGACAGAATGAAGCAGAAAAAAATGTGATATTTTGGAAAGCCTTTTCCTTTATCAAAATGATTTAGGGAGATAATAGGGATGTCACAGTACCAGTTCACTGTCTAGATTTATACACCACCAGTGTTGACGAGATGCTATTGCCATTATAAGGAACTAAATCTATTGGAACAATGGGTTTTGACCCTGCCCATTCAGCATCATGCTCCATTACTTTTCTCATCATGGACTCAGACTCTCTTTTCAATGGTCTTAGATTGAACCTCCCTAAAAAAAATATATATGTATATATATTTAGCCTTCATTCTATTTTGCCACCATGTTATTTATTTAATTAAAATGACCCTTTCCTGCACAACTTCCTCCCAGCATACATTTATCAGTGGCAGCATGGAGCAGTCTGTAGGTACCCAACATCATTTTCTAAGCAAGTTATCACACAGTGTTGGTAGCTGCCTAGTTAATGCAGAATAATGTATGTCCATTTCCTGGTAGCAATGCAGTAACCCATATTGCCACCATGGCTGAATATCCATTCAGCTTCTTTGTCCTACTCCATTCTTCTCTGCCTCTCTTGTGTCTTTGTCCTTTTTTCCTTTTGTACTGGCAGTACCAAATGCCAGTATCAAAACACCTTTCACTTCATGGCCATTTACATCACCGTTGTTTCTCTCTGCAGCCAGAAGAAACCCCTTCCTGAAGCCAGTGACTCCCTGTTCTGGCACCTGAAACAATCCAGACTAAAACTGGTGTTGCGTAAACAGGGCATACAATGACTTCCTCTAGACAAAACCGTTACCTCAAGTTACTGATGACCTTTTTAGACTAACTTAAGAGAGAGTGGTGGAGTGGCTCATCTGTAACTTGTGAACAGAAACGTGTCCGGGGGTGGTCTATTGTGTATCCTCTGTGTGTTCAGTTCTGTAAGTAATGTATAGACTAGATCAAATAGTGAAGTAAAATTTAGACTCAAATTAGGTACTACTGGTTGGAATGTACACAAATTGCAAACAAAGGAGATTAAGGAATGAAGAGGGAATAAAAAAATTCCTGCTAAGTGGTACAAAGTTTATGCTTATATTTCTGCCTACATGCTTGTATTTTATAGCCTGCTAGCAAGGCATGGGCTAAAACAAACCGTATTGCAAATACGCAGTTAGCAAATAACTTTGCCGATTTCACTATCTGTTAGAGTAGTAAAAAAAAAAAAAAAAAGGAAAAAAAAAGAAAAAATAAAATAAAGGCACTTAACTGGGAAAAGCTCCCATGTTAATATTTCAGTATTGTGACATCTCTACTTGCAAGGTATGAGTGAAAGATTAGTCACAGATTTGTAGAAATGTCTCTTTTGTTTAGTCTGGCTCGTATGTAGTTGCTTTAATGCTAATTTGTGTGATGTCAGTTAACCCTTTTTTCTTTTCCTTCCTTTCTTTCAAACCAGACAAACTTCTTAATCTTTGCTGCTATAGTGTTCTATCATACCACAGAGTATTTTATATTCATGTTAGTGACTACTCTATACCCCAAATGGGTAGCTGGTCAGAAGTCACATTGGTCACACAATTCTGACACACTCAGACTTACATGAGAGAAGGTTTAGTAGTCAGTAGAAAACCAGGGCACTAATAAGAGATAATTTGGGCTCTTTCCCCCCTTTTTTTTCTTTTCTTTTTTTTTTTTTTCCCCTCCCTGGACATAGTTCTGTTGGGGTATAAAGTATTAGATATTTGTAATTTTACTGTCAAAATAATGGACATAACTTTTAGAGAATTCACAGCTAAGATCTCTGTACTTGTTTTTCAACTAATTTTAAATGTACTGTATCTTTTATTACATGTTCTCTTAGATTGTTTTTGCTAGTAATTCTAACAAGGCTTCTTCCTTTTTGGCTTGGACTAATGCTTGTATGGAACTGCAGTACTGTGACTAAACATGGAGCTCAATGCTGCTATCGCTTACAACTGCTTAAACTTTGTAGTTTGGACTTTATTTTTTTCTGTAATAACTTATTAAATATAGTTGTATGAAGTACTGATACTTGTCATCCTTTGCACATGCTAAGGAAACCTTGGGATATGCATTATGGGAAACCGTTAATACTAGGAAAGCTTAAGCAAATACACATCTTATTCACACACACACAGAGAAACCATCTTTTCTAGTTATTTTACAATACACGTATATTGTCCACTTATGCTTTCTCTCTAAAATGGAAAGGCCACCCCTTTCATAAGGTATTCGTTGTGCTAAGCCAAAAGTAAATACAGAAACATATACTGTGGAAATACTTCTGAGAATGTAGCTTTTCCCGCCAAATTCAGTGTTGAGTGCCTTGAAAAAAAAAACAAACCAACAACTATCGAATCAGTCTCTTTGAATTTAAGAAAAACTGCTGCCTGACTTGCACTTTTTTATTAGCAGTTTCAGAATGGCTCTGAGCTACAGATGAGACTGGTCAGTTTAAAAATTAAAAAGCACCACTAGCTTCTAATGGTTTCTACTTTAAAGAATAGGAGGCAATTAAAGGTCAGTGATAGAGCTGTTCAGAACTCTACACAATACTTCCTTGCTAAAATGTGAATTCTGCTGTGTCAGGGCAAATGAGGACTACAAGAGCAGTGTATGTTCTGTGTCACTGCTTTCTTTCAGTGTCTGCATAAATGCAGCTCAACAACCCTGCTGGAAGTATCAGCACTAGAAATTACATGCTGACTTCAATGTATGTGTTCCACTTAAAACAGGAACTGCCTAGGATTACCCTAGTAATTAAGTGCCCTTTGGAAACTATATTAAAAGCTGATGAGGTTATGTGTGCTAAGTATTGTGCATTCTCCCTTAGTGTTCAGAGCCCTGTGGCTTTCCTTATGCTATTTTATCCTTATGTTACCATGAAACATACACATGAAAGAAGAAAGCCTGAATGCAAGAAAACAAACAATGCTTCAGCAGGGACTTGCTTTCAAACTGGTAGTGAATAACTAACTCCCAGGAGAATTGTTCTTTCAGGAGAAGTGGTTTTACAGTGATCTGTAAGAATCAGGTAGTAAATAAATGTATGAGAACTTCAGAATTAAATTTGAGAAGGGCTTTCTTATAAACACCTTTTAATTAATGAGTGTTACACTGCTTGTAGCCTCTCACCATACACCATTCCATCTGGACAAAACAAGTCTGGATTTACCCCCATCCTCTGTAACAGAGGACGGTTGTGGGAGGAAGTGCAGCCTCTCTGGAACTGCTAATCCCCAATCCTTCCATTACTGCATTACTACTAAAAGCGAGCTGTGCCACACGTAAGGTACTGACACTGGCAATTTGCCTTGTCCAGCTCCTAGCAGCATTTAACTCAGCCAGCACTTGCATTAAAAAAAAGGAAAAAAAATAAAGGTTGCACTAATTTAAATATGTACAGAA
Organism: Indicator indicator; assembly: GCF_027791375.1. Classification (NCBI taxonomy): domain Eukaryota; kingdom Metazoa; phylum Chordata; class Aves; order Piciformes; family Indicatoridae; genus Indicator; species Indicator indicator. The sequence goes on along the minus strand of NC_072016.1, from coordinate 14,145,036 downwards.
GGCTGCACGACCTCTTCTGCTTCTGGTTTTATGTGTTACTTTTGCTAGACTTAAACTGAACTGAAATGGCTACCTCCATGACTATTGAAGCTGTTTAGGCACACCTCTAAGCAAGACATTTTTGTACTCCAGGCACCAAATCAAGGGACAGACTGACAGAAAAGCCAAAGCTTAGCTCTGAAACACCATAACCATAATTTTTTTCCACCTGCAGACCTAAACACAGAAAGCACTTGCAAATATAATTATTGCTCCAAGTTTCACATAAAGGAGAACAGAGCTGTATTTCTCCTTCTCTGTCTGGTAGTCTGACTTTGGGAATTTAAACATTTTTTTTATTTTCTTTTTCCAAATTTCCTGCACTGTGGGGCAAGGAACAAAACTTTTTTTTTTTCCCCTTCACTGCCCCCTCCCTTTTACCCCCCCGTTGTAGCAACTACTCTATTTTATAATGCATACTTTGGTCTGTAGCAAGTGTAATGATCTCTGAACAGCATAAGCACAGCCACTAAAGTGAATAATCAGAATAGCTGTTTATAAAATTACGTGTAACAAGATAGTGCCCTCTGATACACCTTCCTCCTTGCCAGCCTCAGCATGTACGACAGACACACTGAAATAAAAGTCTGAAAGAGAGGGAGAGCTGGTACAGTTCATATGCAAAATAATTCTGCAAAATACTGACAAAAATCATGGCAAATATACAAGTCATGATCTCATCCCATCTCTCCTTCAAGATCTTTGCCTTTCCAAGTTACAAAGATGCCTATAACCTTATTGTCAGACTACAGAGGATGACCTGAGTCAAATAAAAAATGCATTAAATTCTAAGAGCTCAGCAAAATCTTGTTCATCATGTACCTAATCCCTCCAACTGTGCCTTGTGCATATGTTGAAGTCAGAGCCTGCATCACAAGACTACAGCACACACATGTGCCAGACATCTGCTATGCATTCTGCCTCTACTTTTCTTGCTTCTGACAAGAGTTGCATGCTCTTTGTGGGGGTCTCCTGTAATTTTGTACATTATCATTAGTTTATGAATGGCCAAAAAGCAATGGCAATGTTTCTTTGCTCTATTTCCATAAGGTTAACCTGTCACAAAGCACCAAAGTCATATTGGCATGTAAGGAGGATGTTGTGCAATGGGGAGAATTCATTAGTAAAGGGTAAAATTTAGAGTAGTTACAATTTACTGTAGAAGGCAACTAGATTCTCACTTAAAAGACAGCGTTAGCGTGACACACAAGTATTATAGATTGTAGGTTGTTGTTTATTGGGCTTTCTACACCTGATCACTACCTGTTCTATAGTTTGTCACAGCTCAGAACTGGACAATTTTACTACTGCAAATCTACCTTTACATCACTTCATCTGCTGCTTGCAATGACAAAAAGAAAATATCAACAATGAACATAAACCAGAAGCACTTTCCTCCTTAAGAACTTGCTACATATGCCACAGAGTGTAAATAACTTTAGGCAACACACAGACAAGGTTACCTCTACAAAAAAACTCCTTACAGGCTGAACACAGGAGTGTGTCATCTCTTGGTGACACATACCTGAAAACTGTCAGCAATACGCAATATGCCAAAAGAATGCAGAGAAGGGATAGAATATTGTTCAATATTCAATATCCCTTCAATAGAATATTGTTCAAATACTAATTTGAAGTCAAAATTCTATGTTGGAGACTCCAGCGGGCTACCACTTCATCAGAAAACATTTCAACTTTCACTCAGTTCTCATCAGCTTTAGGCAAAACATTAATGTTACTTTGCTTACTTTTTTATGTTACAGTCTATCTAAACATGTTCTAACATAAGAAATGCCTAATTACTCTTTTCTACCCACTGATGAACTTACTTAATTGAACCTAATGACCTGCAAGTGCACATAGGGGTAGGGGGCAAATTTAAATAGTCCATTTTATCTCTATTTTAATTAAAGTTTTATCTTCAGTCACTCTGGCAGAAATAAGTAAGAGTATTTGATGCCCATTACAACATAAACTCAGAAATAGGCCTGAAACCAGAATGAAGAGCTCCTCCCTCACAAGTGGGTGTCCAAGCCTTTCATTCAGTGAAGGTTCTCTCTTAGTGCAGAGTCTTTATTAATTTCATCTAAAGTGGAATGACAGAAATTAAAACTCTTCCTCCATCTTAAGGCAGCATAACAGAAGCTAAGTCTACTGTCATGCACACAAAATGCTCCATGTCATAATCCACCCTGAGAAGCCACTAAAGCAACTAGATTAGCCAAAGCTAAAGCACCTTGGGTACCTCTGCACCACAGTTGCTGAGGATTATTCTCTGGCCACCACAAACTAAACAACTGGACACAGTGATGCTCAATTTCACACCACCTACATAACTTCCTGGATTTGGCTTTGTGACCTGGACCCTTTTATCCTCTTCTCAGCTGAGATTTTTTTTCATCTGCTGAAATGTTAGCGTTCAGTGTTTATATTGCTCTGTTCCAAGATGCTAAATATTAATGCTTGGCTACAGCAGAAGAAATGTACTGCAGCCAGCACTGAATGAAAGACCTGCCACAGAGGAAAATGACAGCAAAGCCTCAAAGTGCTGAAGAACCTGGCATCCTATGAGGTCAAATACAAAACAACTGATAACACAAATCACACACACAACCATAAAAAAGGACCAAAAAGCAAATCCAGAGCTAGCACATTCTAGCACTTTTCTGTCAAGACAGTTTAGAAGCAGAGAATTACCATTACTTTATAGTCATATAATGAAAGTACTAATGCCATGGTACATCAGATACAAACAGCATAAACTGCAACAATTTCTCTCATTAAAACAAAGTAAAATTCTGCAGTTGTGATTCTGGGACACATTTTCCCAAAGATCAGCCAGAAATGTGGTAATGTTTTATTCTGGGAAAATCCCTAAGCTATCAGGGAATTTAAATGCTAAAATTCCTTTAGTAATACTACTTTAGTCACTGCTCTGAAAAGAAAAAGTTTAATATAGACTATATAGCCAAAAGGCCAAAAAAACCCCCAAGTCACAAGGAGATATGACTTACTGAGTCTGCAAATCTTTACATCATTATATAACTCAGTAAATCTTGTTTCTGCTGTGTAATGGCTGTTGAGAGCTAATCCTCAGTGAAGCTATGTGGGATATGAGACAAAGAAAAAGGAATACAAATGTTAGGATATGTGGAATTCTCTGCATTTGTCAGACTATTCACACAGATATATATCACCTCCTAAATCTTAAATCCATACCACCCTGTGAATCTGGGCTCCACTATACAGAGCAACAGAGAGTAGAATAAACGTATAAAGTGAGAGGAACAGCAAAGTGTGGGGGAAGATGAATCTCTCCTGCAGCTTTACCCTTTTGTTAATACAGTGTTTGACACACACACAAAAAGGACTCTTTATAGAAATTATGGTTCAGCATGCCTTCGACAGAGCAACTGTAGCCCTGAACTAGCGACTGTTCTAACATAAGACAACAATTTCTATTTGGAAAATGATTTTAAGAAACATGATTTCTGCCTTGTTCTTGATTTCTTGTTTCGGAATGACATATGAAGTCAGATGGGTGGCAACGGCCTTTCCACTGAGGAGCGAGGCCAGAAATAGGACAACACTACATGAGATTCTCCTTTGGCTCTTTTAAATAGTATTCAAACTCGTGCTGTCCTAACCTGAGTAGAATTTAGAACTGTATTTATAGCAACTTTTCCACTTTGGAAACTGCCTTCACTTGCGGAAAATATATTCTGTAGGAATTAAGTTGTATATTATAATCTGCATTGTAGGCCCCCCCCCCCAACCATTTTGGGTTAAGCCTGCCTCCTTTAGATCCCAATTTTCATAATTATTATGGATCAACCTCCTCACTTGTGTCTGTGTCATGTGTGAAGAGTTCATGGGGATTGGTTGCGTCAGTTCTTTTTGCAGAGGAACTAAGCTGCATTCAAAATGCTGCAGGAGCTAGTGCAGAGTCAGCAAGTGGCAGTGCCTTTCTGTCAGAGTCCTCCTAAATCATGCTCTGAAGAAGGGATGTAACAGAAATAGCATTAGCCAGAAGTGAGTGCTTCATATCAAATACTCAAAATGAATTTTTGCTGAGTTCCTGAGCCAATTCCAAACACAACGCCAGATTAGAAATTCTAGGGGGAGGGGGCTGGGTCCTCTGATTCCTTGCAGAAACAGGACTGTGAGAACAGCTCTCTGGCCTCAGGAAAGGGAGTCAGTGTGCTGTAGAGTCACTCAGCTGCAATATGCACATTCTGAAATCTTTGCAGTGTCAGCTTCCTCAAGCTCAGGCTGTACAGCTGAGCCAGGGCCCATGTGACTGTGTCTGACCAGAGCCTGCTAAAATGAGTTCTCCCTGGCTATCTCCAGCACACATACTGTTCCCACAGACTGAGCCTGTCATCACCAGCTGTACCACCTGCTTGGACTCCTGGGGCCCTTCTGCAACTCCTATTACCAAGCCATTTACTCATTATAGCCTCATCTTGGAAAGGGGACAAGGCAATCAGTGAAGATGCTGCTTCACTCTGGATCTGAAGAACATGATATCCTTTCTGAGGTGTCTGATATCACCTCTCTGCCAGTTCCACCTCTCCCTGTGAGCATAGCCCTAGCCATGCTCTAGACCTTTACACATACTGCTCCTTGGATCATGCTCAGTCAGAAGTATGCACAGAAGCCTTAACTGCAGGACTGTACAGCTGAGGAAAGGAGAGAACAATGCCAGGCTGTGCTGTCTGATGCAGCCCACAGAGCTACATGTGATCCCATTTACTCTATAGTAGCCAAAACAAGCTGTCATAAACTGCACCCCACTTCTTGGTGTTTTGCTTGGTGACATTTCATAGAATCATAGAATCAGTCAGGGCTGGAAGGGACCACAAGGATCATCTAGTTCCAACCCCCCTGCCGTGGGCAGGGACACCTCACACTAGATCAGGTTGGCCAAAGCCTCATCCAGCCTGGCCTTAAACACCTCCAGGACATTTGGGCTGCACCTGGGAACAGCTCTGGATTTTTTGACAGAGAAGACAATAGTTACCTCTGAAAGAACTCCCCAGCTGCTTGTGGATTTTCCCAGTGCTTGAGGAAGAGCTGAAGATATGAGTCGGCTAGGATGTAGTGGGGAGGGTGGTACCCAAGGCTACAAAGCACTCATCTAGCCAGACCAGCTCTAATGTGAAGTTGCCTTCTATAGTTACAGACAACTGAAAGGCCCAGGAAGTACTGCAGGATCTTAGGAGCTGCCTGTACTGATCAGCCAGTGGCCCTCTAATTTCACATCCAACTTCAAACTGTTGCCAGTTGCAAATGCAAATGCTTAATCAGGAGGCCCCATAGGAGAATTATGCTGGTATATGTCAGAAGTTCCAGCAAATGAGAAAGGCTTTGATGCATGCTTACACCATGGTTTGGAAAACCTACCACTGAGCAAGACTCTTGTAAAAATGTGTCCCAAAACCTTAATGGTAAAGGTAATGTCAGTTTTAAAACCAGGAAAGAGTTAAATACATATTTAATGAAACAGCAATTAAGTTTACCTGACACACTTGGCTAATAAATGGCAAAAGTGCAACCTCACAGTAAAAAGAAGTCTATTGTTGCTTTTGCCATTCTCCCATTCTGACCTGGGCCAGGCAGGGCAGGCTGCTCTTCAAGGGATGGATGTGGTTATAAAGGAAGGGAAAGGCCTGCTCTGTACAACAGGGTCTAAGTGGCAAACAGTCTGGGGACTTTTCCTAGTACAAGTGAGTACAAAAAAACAAAACAAAACAAAACAAACCCCACAAACCAATAAATCACTGCCCAGAGGAAAGGAGAATCTCCCTCATCCATCTAGGTTAGGGTACAGTGAAGTGAAATATCGATTTATAAAAACAATCAGGACAAGGAATAGCAGCATAGATTTAAATACATTTCCCTTACTTACAGATGTCCCAAACAGTCCCTCCTCTCCCCAAAGAGTTAAGCTGCTGTATCTTCTCTTTTACAGCCCTGAACAATATTTATCTCACATATAGCATTGAACTGATGTAGCTTCAGCTTCTACTTCAACTAGTTCGAAGAAGCTTACACATTTCTTTCCTAATCCCAGTGGAAAAGCAATTCCATTTCTAACATGTCTCTTGGTTCTTATTCTGTACTGCTCTATTTAGGCTCTGTAAACTTCCAAATTTTGTGAAATAAGCACCCAACTTTATAAAAGCTTGTGTAAAATTCTTGCCAGTTGGGTAGGTTGCACTTTCATGCAAACAGCTACTGAGTATCAGCTCTAGCAACACATACTGCTTAGCCTCTCAAATTTAGGCATAGGCTGTTCATTCCCATCAAGTTATCTGCCCAAAGCATAAATGACACATCCTCACAGGATGGTAGCTAAAGCAGATTTGCTGTCTGTGCTGACAGAGCAAAGCCGACTACCACTTTTCTACCAAGAGGCAGTGAAGTAGAATTGCTGTTAAATTTGGAGGAAGACTCCCGGGAGCCAAGATCTGAACAGCTACAGGAGACAAAATCCCCAGACAATTTAAACACAAGTCTGACTGACTGCAATTACTTACTTGCTTGCTTAAAACTGCATACACACTGAAATACTTGTCAAACTGGAGCCAGTGGCTGTATGTGACATTCTGAGCCAAAATATTTCGTACCCCAGTATGTTTCTGCTGGTGAACCAGCATAAAGATACGTACCATTATCTGGGGTGGATTAGAAGGGGTGTGACCAGTAGGTCAAGAGAGGTTCTCTTCCTCCTCTACTCTGCACTGGTGAGGCCACGTCTGGAATACTGTGTCCAGTTCTGGGCTCCTCAGTTCAGGAAGGAGAGGGAGCTACTTGAGGGAGTCCAGCACAGAGCCACGAGGATGATTAAAGGAGTGGCACATCTTCTGTATGAGGAGAGACTGAGGGAGCTGGGGCTCTTTAGCTTGGAGGAGACTGAGAGGTGACCTCATCAATGTTGATAAATATGTAAAGGGTGAGTGCCAAGAGGATGGAGTTAGGTTCTTCTAGGTGATGTCCAATGACAGGACAAGGGGTAATGGGTGGAAATTAAGGCATAGGAAGTTTCATGTAAACATGAGGAAAATTTTTTTCACTGTGAGTGTGATGGAGCGCTGGAACAGACTGCCCAGGGAGGCTGTGGAGTCTCATTCTCTGGAGATATTCAAAACTCGCCTGGATGTGTTCCTGTGTAATCTGGTGCAGGTGATCCTGCTCTGGCAGGGGGGCTGGACTAGATGATCTTTCGAGGTCCCTTCCAGCCCCTGAAATTCTGTGATTAATACATAAGTAAAGCCCTTGACTGAAAGGCCATGGAGGACCTAGCACTAAACATTAAAATGGATATTTGTTGACCTAGACATAGGTCATATAGGTGCATTTGCAACACATCAAATCCATAAGTAACCTGGGAAAAAAAGAGATCTGGCCAGCAATCCTTTCAGATTTTCTGGACAGCTCTGTCTATGCTTTCACAGAATCACAGAATCAATAAGGTTGGAAAAGACCTCAAGGATCATCAAGTCCAACCTGTCACCCAAGACCTCATGACTATTAAATCATGTCACCAAGTGCCACGTCCAATCCCCTCTTGAACACCTCCAGGGATGGTGACTCCACCACTTCCCTGTGCAGCACATTCCAACGTCTAACAACTCTCTCTGTGAAGAACTTTCTCCTCACCTCAAGCCTAAACTTCCCCTGGCGCAGCTTGAGATTGTGTCCTGTTGTTCTGTCACTAATTGCCTGGGAGAAGAGACCAACCCCCTCCTGGCTACAATCTCCCTTCAGGTAGCAATGAGGTCACCTCTGAGCCTCCTCTTCTCCAGACTAAACAACCCCAGCTCCTTCAGCCTCTCCTCACAGGGCTTGTGCTCAAGGCCTCTCACCAGCCTCATTCCCCTTCTCTGGACACGTTTAAGTATCTCAATATCCTTCTTAAATTGAGGGGCCCAGAACTGGACACAGTACTCAAGGTGTGGCCTAACCAGTGCTGTGTACAGGGGTACAATGACCTCCCTGCTCCTGCTGGCCACACTATTCCTGATGCAGGCCAGGATGCCATTGGCTCTCTTGGCCACCTGGGCACACTGCTGGCTCATGTTCAGGCGGCTGTCAACCAGTACCCCCAGGTCCCTTTCTGCCTGGCTGCTCTCCAGCCACTCTGACCCCAGCCTGTAGCTCTGCATGGGGTTGTTGTGGTCGAAGTGCAGCACCCGGCACTTGGATTTGTTGAATGCCATCCTGTTGGACTCTGCCCATCTGTCCAGCCTGTCAAGGTCCCTCTGCAGAGCCCTTCTACCTTCTAACAGATCAACACCTGCTCCCAGCTTGGTGTCATCTGCAAATTTACTGATGATGGACTCAATCCCCTCATCCAGATCATCAATAAAGATATTGAACAGGATGGGGCCCAGCACTGATCCCTGGGGGACACCACTAGTGACAGGCTGCCAGCTGGATGTGGCACCATTCACCACCACTCTCTGGGCTCTGCCCTCCAGCCAGTTCCTAACCCAGCACAGTGCTGCTGTCCAAGCCACAGGCTGACAGCTTGGCCAGGAGTTTGCTGTGGGGGACAGTGTCAAAGGCCTTGCTGAAGTCCAGGTAGACTACATCCACAGCCTTTCCCACGTCCACCAGGCTGGTTACCTGATCATAGAAGGAGATCAGGTTGGTGAGGCAGGACCTGCCCTTCCTAAATCCATGTTGGCTGGGCCTGATTCCTTGGCCATCCTTCAGGTGCGCAGTGATTGCCCCCAAGACAATCTGCTCCATGATTTTCCCTGGCACTGAGGTCAGGCTGACAGGCCTGTAGTTTCCAGGTTCATCCATCCATCCCTTCTTGTGGATGGGCATCACACTGGCCAGCTTCCAGTCATCTGGGACCTCTCCAGTGAGCCAGGACTGGTGGAAAATGATGGGGACAGGCTTGGCCAGCTCATCTGCCAGCTCTTTCAGCACCCTAGGATGAATCCCATCAGGTCCCACAGACTTGTGAGTATCCAAGTGGCTCAGAAAGTCCCGAACTAATTCCTCATGGAAGTCAGGGGTACTACTACCCTCCTCCCTGACCCCATCTACCAGTTCAGGAGGCCAGTTATCCTGATGTCCTCCTGCCTTACTGTTGAAAATTGAAGCAAAGAAGTTATTTAGCCTTTTCCTCATCTTTAGTTACAATGTTTCCCTCCAGGTCCAATAATGAGTGGAGGTTCTTCTTGCCCCTCTTTTTAGTGTTAAAATATTTATTAAAATGCTTTTTATTATCTTTCACGGCAGTGGCCAGTTTATGTTCTAACTGGGTTTTTGCCTCTCTAATTTTTCTCTGACATGTTCTAACAACATCCTTAAACGTATCTCGAGTTGCCTCCCCCCCTTTCCAAAGGTAATACGCTCTCTTTTTTTCCCCTTAACTCCTTCAGGAGCTGGTTGCTCATCCAGGCCTTTTGCCTTCCCCGCCAGCTCGCCTTTCAGCACATGGGAACTGCCAGTTCCTGTGCCTTCAAGAGCTCCTGTTTGAAGTAGGTCCAACCCTCCTGTACCCCTTTGTTCTTAAGGGCTGCTACCCAGGGTACTTTCCTAATAAGTTGCTTAAAAAAGCTGAAGTTTGCTCTCCGAAAGTCCAAAGTGAGGGTTCTGTTACTGTTCCTCCCTATCTCCCTGCATATTGAAAACTCCACTATCTCATGGTCGCTGCACCCTAGACAGCCTCCGACCATCACATCTCCACTACCCTTTTCTATTTGAGAACAGCAGATCAAGCAGAGCCTGACCCCTGATAGGCTCACTTAGCAGCAGCATTAGAAAGCCGTCCTCAACACACTCCAGGAACCTTCTGGACTGCCTCCTCTCTGCTGAATTAAGTTCCCAGCAGGTGTCTGGCAGGTTAAAGTCAACTACAAGCACAAGATCTGATGATTTTGAGACATCCTCCAGTTGCCTATAGAATATTTCATCTGCCTCCTCGTCCTGGTTGGGTGGTCTATAACAGATTCCAATCAGGATGTCAGTTTTGTTAGGCCTCCCTCTGATTTTAACCCACAGGCACTCAATCCTTTCATCTGCAACCTCAAGTTCTGAGGCATCAAGAGATTCCCTAATGTACAGGGCCACCCCTCCTCTTCTTCTCCCTCACCTGTCTCTCCTAGAGAGCTTGTAACCCCTGAGTGCAGTACTCCAATTATGTGAATCATCCCACCATGTTTCTGTAACGGCAATTATATCGTAGTCTTCCTGGTGGACCAAGACTTCCAAAACATACTCAGATGACACCCAGGACAAGCAGATTCCAAATCTAAATCCTGAATGAGAACATGAACCTCAGACTGAAGAGAAGTCTTCTGGTTTGTTCTGCTGAGCATTTCATCTGCATTTGCTCCTGGCTAATGTAGTGACACCTCATCAAAATGGTTTCTAAGAATATCAATAATATGCATTACTTACTTAAGAGTGCCTTAGAGTGCCATATGGTTCAGAGCTGAGCGCTATGGCACAGGGAATTAACCTCCCATTTCTGTTTGTGGCCCTTAGAAGAAAGAGTCAGTAATTCAGCAGCTCATTTCAGAGAAAAATCTGTCTGCTCCTTTTCAAATCAGGTGAGTAAGTACAAATTCAGGGTTGGCAGATCACTTCATGCAGAGAGATTGCACATGGAGTCAGGATGTTCTCTAGCATGATCCTATTTATGAACACTAAACATGGAATCCTCCTTCTGTCAGTAGAAGAGAAAGAAGTGAAACACAGAGACAGTGTATGAGGTCACAGCTGCAAATACCTTTGAAGGTGAAATTGTTGGTGTGGAAAACCTTTAGCACTGCTTTAGTCATATTTCACTGTAAGGCCAAACTGAAAAAAATTAAAATGGATCTAATTAAAAATTAAACCCCCAAACTGTTCCTGAAAACTCCTACTCAGCTGCTGCATAACCTTGAAGCTGTCTGAACTCTCTGTCTGACTAAGTTGCCTAAAGCCAGCTCTGCACAGGTGTGGAATTGGCTGTCCTGGCAAAGCAGAGCAGGTCAATATATTGTATCTACCTGAACATTGCCAAAATCCAAAAGCAAGTGCACACTTTCATTTCCCACCACCAAGCCAGAAGCTGCATCCTCCACATTTTTTCACAAGTCATAAGAGCTTCAGTTGTATTGACACATTTAGGAAGAAAGAAAAAAAAATAGGTAATGCAGGTGTGAATTCCAAGTGACATTCCTGTATGCTGAAGAAGGGCAAGATCTCATGATTTGCTGCTGTCCACACCACTTCCTGTTAGCTAGCTCTAGTGAAATTGCATGGCTAAGTATGAAACCATCCAACTGTCCTTGACATTGTGCAGGCTGAGGATTCTTCAACTATTTAACATATATCTAACAGCCTATACAGATGCACCTCACTTACTAGAGACAGGAGGTATTACCTTCATCTATATATACTATAAGCAAGTGCACAATGAGCCTGCCTGGAGGATCAGGAGCTCTAATGACCTAGCACCAATTCTTGAATAATTACAATTACTAGGAATGCATGTTAATCAACTAGAAGGTAAATTAGAACCATGATGATACCAACAGACTATCTAAACCTGGACAATTCCCACGACAGAAATATTTTCTCTGATTACTGAGGACATTTTGGCAGCTACGAATCTTCCGAGTAAAAACACGCAACTTTTCTGTTGCATCTGTGGAATAGTGACACTATGTACCTTAAGAGCAACTTGTACAACAACAACTTTATACCCTTCTACTTAAACATAGCCTTCTATGATTACATCAGTCACTCTGTTAATTAAAAATAATTTTGGTGGGACTTCCTTTAGCTTTTAGGAAAAAAAAGAAATTAAAGGCCAGAGTAATTTCAACAGCGACTATCTTTGCAGGTGCTCCTTATCACAGCCTGGCACCAAATTAGTGGGAAGGAATTTCTGACTGAACTTATTTTCCACACCCATGCGGTAAGGGCTGTCTTAATCAGTTCATGTTCTCTTGCTGTGTCTTCTACTGCTGATCACGGTTAAGAGGTTTCCACTCCCTGAATACTTAAACCATACATCTCTGACAGTTCCACCCATTTCAGCTCTTTGTCTAATTAGTACAGAACACAATCTGACTCTACATATATAAAAAAAGTCAATTTAAAAATAAAATACTAAAAAAGTAGATCAACTGGCAGAACTGAGAAGACAGGAACTTCTGGAGAGAAAAAGGTTTATGAAATGAAGTCAGATCAGGCACCTTTTAACTTAATTTGCTCTTCTCACTGTGCCCTGAGACCAGCTGTTCCTGGGAGGAACAACAGCCTGTTTTTGTAGAAAGGTTTGTATATTTCCTTGCTCTTTATGCTGACTGAGACTCATGGGTGTCATTGTGATTAATAAAAAACAAAATAAAAGAAGGAATGGAAGATTTATATAATTCTTCAAAGTAAAGCCTGATTAGATTTGTTTGTTTTGCAGCCTAAAAATTATCACCTTGTCAAGCTCCTCTCCCTCGAGGCACTTGATGGTTAAATTTTATAAATAATCATGAGCGTCTGCTTAGGGCAGGGAGTTCTTAATTATTACTAAACCTCTCCTGGGCTTTGGGTGCTCTTGAGGCATACAGGTATTAATAAAGTGAATGTGATTTTCAGCTAAATGCAATCTAACCACACAGAATCCACACTCTTCCGAGTCTGCCATGACTGTGTATTTTTGATACTTAGAGTATTTCCAAAAAAATCCCAGTCTCCTCCTTTCCAAGATAATGTTAATCAGCAGGAGGAAGAATATTAATTCCTCTTTCTCAGGTGAGGTTGTGACTTCCCATGCAAAGTCAGGATTAATGATTGGTTTTGAGGCCTTTAAACACTGATGGAACAAGAATACTTTCCAAGTAACAGAGAGATTTGTTTGGCCTGGCATTATATAAAACAGAGAAACAGACTTTGTCCTAAACTGCTTTTAGTCTAAGTAGGCAAAACAAACAGAGCATGTAACAGAAACAGAAGGAGCAAAAATAACTGACTTGTCTGAGATCATACAGCAAGTCAGGAACATGCTGGTCTCACTTGTAGTAATCAATAAACTCAGCCCTTTTGTTCAAAAGATAAAGCTAATCAGTGTGATGATCTGTTTCTGTTCTTTCTCCACCATAGAAAGCGTTTATTGGCATCTATTAGTTCTGACACTTGACAAGGACTTAAGAAGCTTTAATTGCTGCTTCTTTCCCACTGTGTAAAGATCGGAGGTTGAAAGACTGATCCTTATTTGGAGGAGCTGGGTTGGGTAGAGAGGTTGTGCTTGTTTCACATTTAACTGGCTCCCTACCTTCAGCATTAGATTTTATTGGGTCAGTGCTTCAAAGACATGGCTATGATGCCCAATAAAGACCATGGCAGCATTCAAACCAACCTTGTACTCAGAACAGCACAATACCAGAGGCTTCTTCTCAGAAATACCCAATTACACATACACACACTCATTTTCAGCTGAGACTGAATTAGTCAAAACCTATTCAGTGTACTTATATTAACACTACAAACCCCTTTGGACTACAAATCAGATTGGCAGAAGCAAGAAGAAAAGGCTCACTCAGACATCAGGAACAATTCAGCTATCCAAGCTCACGACAGTTATGAGTCAGTCTGGCTTGATTTCTGGTAGGCAGCTTAAAATGCATTGTTTGTACCAAATAAAGCATGAATAATGATATTGCCTTTATCTGCCTCTTGCACTGCACTGCTGCTAGAGCTGCAGGAGACAATTCCCTCGCTGGTGACACTCACAAAGACTTCACCTTCAGCTTCTGGCTCATGAGATTTTTTTTGGTGGGGTAAGGCCAGGTTCAGCAATGCAGAAGACTGAGTAGCTCTCAGCTTCTGTGAGGTCAGTATGGTGAGATTGTTCATGTTCTTCAAGTTGTTTTGATCCAACCACTTTATTTAAGAAATTATACCAAAGCGGTGTTTTTATTAGCACCATTGATGAATTACATTCTAAAGGATGTAACTCTGCCCCCTGCATAACTTTTTGGTTTGCTTGATTCTTAGATAAAGAGCTAACAGGGCTGGTTTCCTCACTGCAAACCAAATCACTGTAAGAATGTTATAATTTCTTTGGCTCACTGAGCAGGATGCTGTCATCTTTTTGAAACAACAGCAATATTCTTAATTTACACTGAAAAAAAAGCTTAATAGAAATTTGTGTGATGTGATGCAATTTGGGGGAAACAAATTCTCTTCTGTTTGTTTTGTTTCTGTATTCACTAAAGAGTCAAGAGAAGATTTTCCAAGCAACTCTAAGTAGCATTACCAGGACCTTTTTTTTTTTTTTTTTTTTCCATTTTAACCAAAGGAAGCTTTGCTTAATGTGCATAAATGGAACAAACCATGATGCAGAGACACACCTAGAGCCTCTTCCACAGAGAAGCACGTTTTAGACTACAGAGAGCAGCCTGATTTCCTTACACACTTGCTGTCACACTCCCTGTTTCTTATGATACTTTATTTGGCATTGTGGCAGAGTTTCAGGGCAGAAAGAAATCCCACACACATTGACTCATAGCTTGTTCACCAGCCATAACACTGGTGAACAAGCACTTGAGTCAGTAAAACGAAAACCAGAAAGACTGACACTACCATTTCTCCTGCTCCACTCTAAAAGAAAAGGATAGCAGCTGTTATCAGGTACTCATGTCCTGCTATGCAACCAGGAAGAGCAGCATTTATTTCTGAATCCAGCTCAGGTTTAGGTGAGACAAAAATACCAAACTGCTCAGGAAGGAAAGGTACAGGCTTATGAGAAAGTAGAAATTAGATGTCTAGAAATACCAAAGCTGGCATAATGAAAGACCTCTGCCAGCATTTCCTAGCTGAGGTTAGCTCACAGGTCTGGAGCTTTGCCCTCTTCTCTAACCAAAGGGCAAGATAGAGGCTTGTGCATGGTGAATGTTGTTGCTCCCAACTATTTGTTCTCACTATCATGCTTTGTCTAGATGTATCTTGAATTAGAACTGAGTTATTTAATTACCCACTTGAACTCTTGATGAACTGCCTCAGGTTCCAGCAATATCATTCTTTTCATTTCATAAGCTATGGACTATATGTACCAAGGTGCTACTGCATGT
Organism: Indicator indicator; assembly: GCF_027791375.1. NCBI lineage: Eukaryota > Metazoa > Chordata > Aves > Piciformes > Indicatoridae > Indicator > Indicator indicator. Next base: position 14,129,914 of record NC_072016.1, on the reverse strand, counting down.
GCAATGAGTAAAACTGCCTCCTGCCTGTGTATTTGTTACAGGGACCAAACTAGCTAGCTGAACTGCTGCTGTACTCACTGTTGTAGAGACCTGCTTTTCCCAAGCCTTGGACTGCTCTACCCTCCATTCCCCCTCCATACAGGATGCTGATAATTCTACCATCCATAACCATCTAAAACTACATCACTTCACCACACCTTCACGTAGTCATAATCTTAGATTTTCTAGCTTCCAAAGATTTATTTTAACAGGATCTACATAGCTTATTTTCTGCCCCTACTGAGGCAGTATGAACACATCACTTAGGCAATGCAAAACGTCTCTGGCAGTAACACAACACAAATGGACTACTTTGGAAAACATAATTACTGGGCTGGAGTTTTCAACACATCTCTGAAAACATAATCTCTTATAATTTGAGTCCTGACTATGCTACCACCTACTAACAGAAAGAAAGAGTCACCAAAGTGAAACAGCTCTTAAGTCTCACAATGATTAACACCTGCCACCAGAGATGTAAATTCCCTAGCAGCTGTAAGGTCAATTTTTTTTTCTAGATTTGGTTAGGTTTGGTTTCATTTTTCTGTCCAGTGAAGAGGAAAAATAAAAAGCTATAACAGACATGAAAGGCAACATTTTTTCCATGTACTCTTTTCCCATTTCTCACACACAAGGATTTTGTGCTTTGTTTTCTTTTGTTGTTGGTGGCTTGGTTTGGTGTTTGTTGCCTTTTTTTTTTTTGTTCCAGAATTTTCTTTTGATACTTTAAATGCTGATGGGAAAATTTGTTACAATAATTTTTTGGAGCAACCTCCCTTCCTTGTATTTCATGTGCTCTATCAAATATATACTACCTTAACTACAAACTCCATACCCTGCATCATTAGATACTTCCAAAAATAAAATTCACAGTTCATGAAACATTTGCTGTCGGTCTGCAGAGAACTGGCTGGTTATGCAGTTTGCTCTATGCAACTGTATGCAACTGTATGCAACCATTACTGGTTTGCAACTCAGTAACTAACCTGGACAAATATATGAAAATATTTTCTTCCTTGATACCGTATTTACCAGCAAGCAATAGCAAATGATCTACAGAAAGCAATGAGGTAGGACTCAATATTCCCAGCTCCCAAATATTTAGGGGAATGTTTCTTACTCCCCTTACCCCATTAAAGCTCTCTGCTAGAATCAACTCGTTTATAGAAAGTCCTTGCATTTCTAGCTGTAATTCTAGTCCTCATACAATAACAGTTTGAAATCACAATGCATAAAGGGATTGGGGTTTTTTTGTTTGTTTTGGTAAACTGCATTAGTTTATAACTAATATCTGATTCTGATGGAGGTATGGGTTGAGAGTATGTGGAAATAACAAAACTTTGTAAAAACCCCCTTGTATCTATGCTATAACACATTGTTCTAGATATATTAAAGTACTGAGTTATTCTACTCACAGGCTGATCTTGCTGCTTTTCAGTTACTTTGAATTTCCATGAATGCTGATAAACAAAAAGTCATAATATATAAAGCAAGTGTGCACCTGAAATCTTCCAGTATGTGAGCAAGCTACTCATCTTACTGTGACCTCAGCTTCAAATGCTCCTAATTAGCAGCTGCCTCCAATCTTTTAACAAGTCTGTAACGTTATTTAATTCTGGAGCTACATGCTGTTCAGCTGGCCCTTCAATTTTAATGTGAGTAAAATTACAGTTTAACTTTTATTCAGCTCCCAAGGTTCTCAGCTGTTAATAATCCTCACAGCTCAGTGATTTGGCTGGCATTTGTTATCTGTGTGAGGCTGCTAAATTGCTGCTACCTGTCCTAACAACAGTTGTAGGCCAGCTGACAACTGTCTAAAAACAAAATGAAAGGGAAAATAGCAACATTCTCCTAAGATTAATTGGGTGCTTGGTGTGAAAAACAGGTTACCTCATCAGCCTGTGTAATTTCAGGAATTAATTAAAGGATAATGTTTGCAGCAGAGAAGTTTATGAAGCAATAAACAGCTTTTGTGGCTGATTAAATGCCAAAGTAAAGCTGATAAAGGCATCTAATAATTGCATAAAGCCATTTAGTACCTTAAATGAGTCTCTGCCATGGATGTAAGTCTTCCTATATAATAGATGAGCAGCAGACTAATGAAACAGAGAGAAAGTTGCCTTGCCTTTTAGAGACCTTGAACAGACCAATAGATAAATCCACAAGGCGTACAACTCAGCCTTAAGTCCAGATCAACCCTCACTTGTCAGGAAACCAAACACAGATGAAGATGGTGACTGCTTTACAGACACTTCAACACACAAGCCACTCTCTTGGCCCAAGCACCATAGAATCATTTGGTTGGAAAAGACCTTTAAGATCATCAGGTCCAACCATGGTCTAACTACCAAGTTTGGTGCTAAACCACCATTTTATCAGAAAGGCTACAGGAACCCTAAAAATCCCACCAGAGTGCCCAGTGCTCCTTGGCTTCTCTAGCAGCAGCCAAGCAGTATCACAGCTATTGAGGGAGAGGACTGAGCTGGAGACTCACCATTTTGAGGCTTTTTAACCTGTTAATGTCATCATTTTATTTTGAGCAGGAGGGATGGTGAAAGTATGAAGACAGTTCTTGCTGCAGCGTCCTTCTGGCCAGTGCTGGTCTTTGGGGTCTGTATGCAAGGGCCATAACTTCTTTAGATTCTGTGCAGATGTAAGAGGCTGTGGAACCTTCTCAACTATCTGCCACTCAGGCTTGTTTGGACATCCAAGCTGGCTGGTTTGCTTTCTCCTCTGATGGTGGCATACCAGGTTCCTGTATTAGTCGTTGGAGCTACTTTTCCTGCTCAAGCAGGGAGAGGACAGGAGTGGCACCCTAGGCTCCCAGGGGTAAGGCATTAAAATCTATTTTGACTTCAGGACTTGTGACCACATCTGTTTTGGAGGTAGAAATACTGCACAGTGGGACCTTGAGAGAAATGAACCAAAGTGAGCCAGGGAAAATGGGTTGATGGCAAGTGCACCTCATGTCCCTCTCTCCTCCCTCACTTTCCCTGAACCCACACAGCCCATGTAAGCTGCCATGGCATATATATTTATTTTTCACTCTTCTTGCTTTGTTTCCTACCTTGCTCTTCAGCTGATAAATACTAAGCACAGCCAAAGAGTGATGTAACTGTGAGAACACACAGTTCTGCATTTTATAAACAATAATTAACTACTGCTGACTGCGCCGGCTGTGAGAAGCCTGAAGTGCTGATCCCATCTTGCAGCTCTTATCAGGGCAGGAAAGAAAGCAGAAATATCAACTTTGAATTCCGCCACATTGTCCTTTTCAGCTTGCAAATGAACTGGTAATTTAAAAGATATGATGCCTAAGTGGGTGAGCACTGAATTAACTGTATACAAAGACAAAAACTGTTGGGCTGGCATTGACTGTTGGCTTGGTTAGCGTGCATGGTGCTTTTCTCTGCAGTCTCTTGAAAATACATTTTCCTGACCACAAGTATGGGCAGTATTTTAACTTTACACACAGATATGAACTTCATTTATGCTTGTATAGGTATCCAAAGCTTCCAAATGAACAGGAAATGCACCTTAGTTACTTTTCATCTGGTTTGAAAGATTGTTGTGATTTGTGAGTGATAATCACAAAACATGATACTTGCAGGACAGAGGCACCAAGGATGAACAGTTGCAAGTGTCCCAGAAGTATTTTATAATCTGGACTGAGAGGAGATGTGGGCAGCATGAAGAAGTGGATCAAAATGCAGTGCAGTATTTTCCTAAAGCCACACTTAGGTTAATAGCACAGAATCAGAAGTCAGTTTTGCTTGTAAGTGTTCTGATTCATAAGAGGGTCAGGAATCAGTGTGTTGTTTTCTAGGGGTTGAAGTATTTTTAATGTCTTCCTTCTCTGACTACAGCAGAGATCATGTACAATTCAAGTGATGTTTTTTATAAGCTCTGTTTACTAACTTGCAAAAGCAGTTAGATTTGAGTATCTGCTTCAGCTCTTCCCTTATCATTACAGATTTCTGCTTGAAGTCTTTATTTCTGGGATGCTGGGCTATGATTGATAATTAAATTGCCATAAGGGCAGCATGAGTCATGAGAAACAGGGTACAGAAACGTGTATCTGGAGAGAACAGTATTTATTCAAAGAGAAGTACCACAGGAGCAGTAGCAAAAAGCATCCCAAAGCTCACTACTTGAACTGGTTGCTGCTGGCATACTGATAAGCATTCCTATTTTCTTGATGGAGTATCTAAGCAGCCAGACTGCATAAACTATGAAACAGAATTACTCTGACATATGGGAAATCTCTGGCAGGCACAGACTTGGCATGGACAAGGCAGCATCACCCTGCAAAGGCCCCTGGAACCAGAGTGTATTGGAGACATGGCCAGCATGATCTGATAGCTCTGCTGTTTCTGAGCCTCTGAATTGCAGATTAGTTCAGTTTGTGGTGTTCCTGCCACAGCCCTTTGGCAGTATGCAGCCTATTATTCTTCCTTTCTCCTCTTTTCTGCACTTCATCCTTCCCTACTTTTCCTGCTGGTTTGCACCTGAATTTATGGGCTTGAGGTTGCTGCTTTCTGGATCAGCTCTCTTCCTTCATCTAAAAAGGGAAATTGAGCAGTAAACATCCTCCTTGTGGCATGTGGAATTTTCCTCTTACAACTTGGCAAATCCTAGTCTGAATTTGACTTGAAAAGAAAATACCACAAGTCATCATGCAAACTAGAACACCTCAAATGAGGAAAAACTTCTTTACTGTAAGGGTGATGGAACACTGGAGCAGGCTGCCCAGTGAGATTGTGGCATCTCCTTCTCTAGAGACTTTTCAAGACCCATCTGGATGCATTCCTGTGTCACCTGCCCTAGGTGATTCTGCTATTGCAGGGGGGTTGGACTTGATGATCTTCAGAGGTCCCTTCCAATCCCTACCATTCTGTGATTCTATGGTCATCTATGGCCATAAGTTTGTTGACTGCTTGCAAAATTAATGACAGATACCCAATGCTGAATTAGCTATCCACATGACAGCTAGGAAAATAGCACAAGATTTGACTTTTTGGAAGTTTGGGGTGGGGAAAAAACAGCCTAACAAAGCTCCTAAATCCAAGATTGAGTTCCTCAGTGTTATCTGGTGTTAATTACTTTGTTTCTTCAGCTATCTCTTTCTTGCATTTAAAGTATTCAAGATTTGCTGTAGTTTAGCATTAGAGTTTATGGAGTCTTTCACCTATCTATATAGTAAAATGGATTTTCTAGTCAATGAAAATTCAGACTTGGCTCTGTTTGTGTAGGCAGCAGATCTGCTAATTTTCTCATAGGATTTTGGACTGCTCATCCATGCAGCAGCTTTTGGTTCTGAAAACCAGCCACTCATCCCATTCAGCTGTATGTTCCTCTGTCTTACTTGAATGACATCAGTGGTACACCAGCTTTGAGAATTACAGTAGCGTGTGAGGAATGAGAGGTTTTAAGTGATGATGGTTGAGGGTGGCACCTCACTTGGCTGGCATGGCAATGTTAGCACATGGAGAGGCAACTGGAGTCACTGAATTTGATGGGCTGCAGTTGGTAACAGAAAATGTCTCAGATTAAAGAGAAATTACAGTTCTTGCCATACTACGGATTACATCTTTCTCCTGAAAACTCAAACACTGGCATTTGAAATGTATCCTTTTTTGACAGTTGTCCTCCTTTTTCTTGGAAATAAGTGTAATTTTCAAACCTGGACTTGGTGGCTGGTATACTTGCTGCTTTATCAGGATACGAGCATCATTCCTGACTTTATGGAGGACTGAGCAAGTAGCCTGTGATGGTGGGTAAAAATCACAGGCATAGTGAAAGCACCTTACCTGTTATCTCACTTATGATGGCATCTTTGCCTGGAAAGCTCTAAGTAAAAGCTGAACTTCATGTGGCTCTCTAGTGCAAGTAACTTGACCACATGCAGTCCCTCCTTAATCTTGTTTAACAAGATCAGTGTTTCATTTTCTTATTTTGCAGAGTATGATCCCAAGCCAAACCTTTCACTGCTCAGATCTTTGCAAGTCATCAGTGTGAGGTTAGGGCTTGGTTACCCTGCTGCTGCATGGTCCTCACAGGAGCACCTCCCAGGAATGGCATCCTTGTACTGGAGAGGGATAGTTCTGTCACTCTCCCACCAATCAAATTCCCTTTATTGGGCAGAACCCCTCCTTTCAGCTAGGCTTTAACTCCAGTTTTGGCCACTAGAGTAGCAATTAAGGCTCGATTCCCAAATATGAGTTAGCCTTAAACAGTGTAACCAAAGAGATAGCTCCAACCCTGCTGTACAGAATGTTGAAGAACTAGGGAAGCCACTACAAGATAAGGAGCCAACTAATACAGTTTCAGACACAAATTTAAAGGTCATGTGTTTTACTAGGACACCAAAAGAATTCAGATGAATAATCATCTCAGTGAGCTGCCCTTGAAGTCACCTGCTTAAACATGATTTAAAAGGTGAATTAATTTTTACTATAAAGCATCTCCCTGCCTGGCCTGGATTAAAGAAAAAACTACAGCTTCTAAGCTTTTGATTACAGAGCAACTTAGCACCAGCCAGAAGTGAATTATTGCTGTGGTCATCAAAAGATTTAAAACTAGCCTTATGCCAAAGCTCTCTTGAACATGCACACACACCCATATTGAACACTGTCTCATTATTTGCTGTTTGTAAGCCAGTTAATAAAACCATATTATGTGAAAATGTTTTCATCTTGGAAGTTTTCCACAGTTTCTAACATGACTTAAGTCACCCTACTTCTGCTTGAACTGAGGCAATGAACACATATCACTACTTGTCTTAGTAACATGCAGAGCCATAGGATGGTAGTGAAGTTAGGGATACCAGTAATAGTAAGCATAAGCCTTTAAACCTGGTGATTTGAAGGCAAAAATACAAGCTGTCTAGAGATAATGAGCAATTAGTCAAAGCACTGAAGTATATGACTAAACTTGAACTAATTTGAGTTAAACTAAATTGTATCTTCAGTGTAATTTTTATTTCAGCAAGCTTAGAAAAAGACCTCCAAAAGCATTAGGGATCAAGTTTAAAAAAACCCTGCAATAGTCATAATGACATTTGCAGAAAGCAAGCATTTCCTGACTAAACAAATTCCAAAGATGACTTGCATGCTGAAAGACAAACTTGTCAGATTGAATTCTTAGTTTAATAGAGCTGTAGAGCAAAATGGTTGGTGCTAAGAATCTGACACCTTTGTAATACCTTTGAACTTTTTATTTCAGCTTCTGTTTCAGCTCAGATCCTGGACTGGTTCAGCTGATTATTTACTAAACACTCTGAGAGTGTATTTCTTGCTTGAGTTTTGCTGTAAGTGAATTCAGTTTCTGCACTGGGAACACTGCACTAACAGGCCCAGATCATGGTAAATGGTCTGATAGCTTGGAAAACACAGAAAAGCTCCTAGTTCAGTATTAAGGTAACTAAAAATGTGTTGGTATTTTATTTTTTTTTAATGTACCTCATGCAATGTTCCCACTGGTTTCCATTTTTGAAGTGCTAATCCACAGAGTACTCAAGACCAATCTGTACATATCATACTCTTGAAACAATTATTCTAGATTCTGCTCCCCCCACTTTCCAGGTGCAGGAGTCTTTTTGATGTCATATGCAAGAAAGGCATCACTAGGAGTACATGGTTGCATAGCAACCTCAATGGGATAAATAAGTGTTTTAAAGCAGTCCTTTGCTGTGCATTTACTTTCCAATAGGAGCCAAGCAGTTTCCAACTACTGCAACTAATAAAACTTCCAAAGAAAAACACACGCAGTGTTTTATGACTAAGAGGTTTCTTTATTCAAATACCTTGTTACTTCTGGGCACTATGACCAGATTACTGCACCTAGTTACCTTAAAGAACCCAGTATTCCAGCATTATAATTTCTCTGCAAACAGAACAAGCCCCATATCTCATCTCTCCCACCTGGAGTATCAGTTGCAAGAACAACAAAAATATTCTATGTATAAAGGCAGAAATGAACCAATGTAATACCAGTAATCCAATTTCCCAAAGCATTATTTTTTTACCTAGTCAGCTACAGTGGAAATCTTCTCTACAGGAAAAAAAAACCTTAAGTGTGGACATACACAACATACAAGTTAGATATTCCCAGTTTTGTTTATTTTCATGGAATGCTAATTGTTACAATATGGCAGTTCATAACTACTGAAATGTGACATTAATCTCCAATGCTGCAGAACAGTCTTGATTTATATATATTGTTTTAAAACAATCTTATTTTACATAGTTGAGGTCTCTGATGGTTTTTAAGCTCTGATGCTTAAGCACACAGCAAGCTACAAACCTTAGGTTTTATATTTTACATATACTCTATGTATCCAGACAACTGCTGTAAGTTATCTATAATTTAATATTTATAAAAAGTGCACATGCTGGTACATATGCACATCTAGAAACACACTTTTACTACTGCCTCCCTTTTATAAAAAGCTGTGTAACATACAGCCATATTATTCTCACTCACTGATATTAAAGTCCTTTACTATCTTTGTTACACAACCTCAACTACTCCCTCAAACTGAATGTAGGTATTCTATGTGTATTTTCTCCTAAAGAAAAAAGTCCTCCCTATTCCTTTAAGAAGCTTTAAGTCATGCATCCATTTAGTAAACAGTCACTTCAGCATGGATTTTAGAATCCTAGACAGTGTAAAATCTACTTCTGGAAAATGTCTGTCTGTATATTTAATTTCTTCTTTTAGTTACAAAAAATATATAGGATTGAAACATACTGAATACATGCATCTCTCAAAGTGGCTATATTCTAGCCTTATAGATAAATTAAAAAAGTGCACCCTTGCTAACAGGATGCAAACATGGCCTCAAATAGGTCATTACCTGTATTTAGTATAGCTCATTACATTTAAAAAGTTCAAGTCAGCTGTTCTCTCAAGATGGTGTCAAAAGACTGACGAGCAGAATTTATTTATACTCAATATACAAAGGGGGGGTGCACACACCTAGTGCCCTTTATTTAATGCTTTCAGGGCTTCTAGGTTTTGCCTCTGGTGATCTGAAATGATCCAAATGAAAAGTTTCAGTTGAAAACTGTTTCTTTTTAATACACCATAAAAGCAAGTTGTGTTTCAAAGAAAAAATGTACACTGAACAACCTGAAGCACTCACTGAAACAACTGTACAAAACTGTTATAGATACAGGAAGGAATAATGATGGACTTAACTTCAAACAGAAGTAACGCTTGTTAACCTATGTAAAAACTTGCTTTGTTTTATTCTACCAAATAAGAACTTGCAGCTGTTCAGAACAAGTAAAATTCAAATCACCTCACAATGTTTATATTTAAAGTTCTTTTATACAGTGCAAAGGTTTAAGACAAAGTAACTCCCCAGTGAAACATGTGACACTACTCAGTGTCAGTCTTTTCAAGATTCCTATTTCAATTAGTCTATTTACACATTAAGCTAAAGGTTCACTATATGCTTTGAAGTTTGCTGAATATCAGCAGAAAAATACGTGAACTAGCAGCAGCTGTGTTACAAATACATGATGATTATTTTAATGAATGCATAAAGTTTTCAAGACTGTATTCAGTATCATACTGTTCTTGATCCCATAATTCTCCAAGGTTTTCGAGTACTGATTTCATTGATGCTTTCCCAGAAGAGGTAGAGGTATCTGCTTTTTCAGTTTTTCCATCCTTCACAAAATGAAAAAATAAAGTAAAATTAATATATAGAAAAATGTTTTTAGCAGTACGCTAAATTCTTTGAGCCTGATGAATCTTCTGGGGAAATTTCCCTTCCTCCTGTTCAGAGACATGTCTACTATTCATCATTCCAAGTGTCTGTCTGATTAAATTTTACATTTCAAAGCAGAGCTTTTCCCTAAGCTTACTCTATTTTTAGTAGGTCTTTGTAAAAACGGTTCTTTACCTTGTCAAGAGTGAACAGATCAAGAAGCTGTTCTGTTCCCATGCTTTGTAGGCTTGCATTTTCTTGGCTGATCACTGTGTTTGCAATATTCATTTTGAACTTTTGAAGACCCATGATCTTCTCCTCCAGAGTTCCTCTAGTTATCAGGCGATATACATTAACAACACGTTTCTGGGGGAAAAAAAAAAAATAAAAAAGGTACACTTAGCTGAAAACTATCAGGTATTCACAAAAGCACAATGGTTTAGTATTCATCATGGACAGTCTGGAATCACTTTGGCTTGCAGTTAACCCTTCTGTAATTGTACTCAGTTAAGTCTGATTGACGAAAAGAGTAAGACTAAGCCAGCATACAGTAGATGCACCAGCAACTGCATCTGGACTCAGGAAGTCAAGAATTCACTGCTTTGTACCGCTGTGGAGGGAGACTAACAGCAATCACACTTTCCCTGGCTACTTGTCAGTTGCATCTCTTCCTCCACTGAAACACTGTTCTTCCCTGGCCTCTCCGCAGCAACTCAGGAAGTACTGAAGAAGAGGTATACCAAGTTGGAGGTGGGGTAAGAAAGTACATACTTCAACATCTGGCATATTTGCAAGAAAGCAAAATGAATGGAAGCTTAATGCAAACCCCCAGATGTCACTATTATATGCTACAACCTCATCCAAATTCAAAGAAACAGTTCAGCAAGAGAAAAACCTTATAGGATACTGAAGAATTTTCACCTGCCCAATGCGATGTGCCCGATCCATGGCTTGCAGGTCTCTCATTGGGTTCCAGTCATGTTCCACAAATACTACTGTATCAGCCCCTGTTAGGTTAAGTCCCAATCCACCAACATGAGTGGTAAGCAAAAGAACATCTATAGATGGGTCATTATTAAACCTGCATAAAAAAAAAAAAAGTTAAACATGGTATATTTCATTCAAATAATGAATTTATGAACCTCAACTGCTTTGAGGCAGACAAAATAATAATTTTTGCCACAGAAATGATATAGTTCATTATACTTGGTCTCATACTGGTTATGAAGGGCTATGCTTACCGTGAAACAATGGAATGCCTCTGACCAGCAGGTATGCTGCCATCTAGTCGTAAATAAGTAACTGAAGGTAACTGTGGCCTGAGAAGGTCATGCTCCACTATATCCAGCATGCTTTTAAGTTGACAGAAGATAAGTACTCTGTGCTGGGCCACAACAGCTTCTGTACCACTTTCTGAAGATCCACCATTCCCCAAACCACAGTCAAGCAGCAGCTTAAAGTAGAAGAGCATTAAAGTGTATCATCAAAATGACAGTAGATCTCATGTAAATACTGACACCGATGGACTCTCAAAACAGGAAGAGAAAAACTATAGAAAGTCGATAAGTGACAGACAAATGACACAACGTGAAGCTTGACTTCACTGTCAAACTATGCAAAATTTAAGAGCTGACAGAATCATAATTATCTTCATTTTGATTTACTTACAATAGATTAAGCATGTAATGCAACCTAACTTTATCAAGCTGACAGTCTCCTGTACAATAAGTAGCAGCAAACAGAGTAAAAGTAAGGTATGTTTTAAGATTAATAATTTTTCATATTGATGAAGCCTTAGCACTTTCTGAATTGTAACATCAGTAGAGACACATTTAGGAAATTTAAGACACAACACGGAAGTCTACTTACTTGTTTTAAAGCAGACAGCTTAGGTGCATGTTGGATGTCTCGAAGGGATGAATTATGAGCTGCAAGCTGCTCTGTAATTCTTTTATATTCTGGATGTTGGGTTGTTAACACCAATGCTGGATGGTTGCATAGCTTCCGTAAGTATTGCAATGCCTTCAATTATTCAGAAAATGGAAATTCAAAGAAAGGGTTAACAACAATGTAGTTACAATAAAAGGATGAGTGAAATTTTTGTAAGCATAGAGGCCTCTCAGTCAACATTCCACAATCCGGAGGTGTATTTTCATTAAAATCATATTAAGACAATCTGTATTTCAGACTGTAACCAATAATTGTTAGGTGCATAATGAGCTTGCTTCCCGTTACAGGAACAGTGTAGAGACGACCATTTCTCACACCTTTATGTGAGTGTGGGTTATAGTAGGTGGGTTTGGGAGCTGTTAAGAGCCTTTGAGAATTATTGTTTCCAAGTAGCCAAGACTTAATCTGCAACTGTGTAAGAACAGGAACCTTTGTAAATTCAGATCTGACCTTAAGGCAACTTTTTTGTTCATGTTGTAGAATCTTAATTTTGTAGCGCTCCCTCTCTTTCTGAGGTTTTGCACTTTTGGTGACCAGTTTTTCATAGAGAGTACTATCCAAGATCCACAGAATAGCTGAACATCAGTTGAGCAGGACGATTTAAAAATAAGATTGTTTTATATGAGTTAAGATACAAAACCATAATTTAAGCATAACAGCTGTACATCATATTCCCAGCAACCTGATCCAAACCCAGAAATTTCACTTTGATCATGTAGCCACAAATGTGTAAATTAACTATTTAAATTTTTTATTAAACCCAGAAATAAACTAAGTAGTAAAAACCACTGAAGAAATCTGTACCTGAAATACATGACCTGTAGCTTTAAGCTTTGGCTTTTCAGTTTCTTCATTCAGTGAAATTGAAGAAACAGTTTCATCAATATCACATTTGGCACGAGACTTGGCAAAATCTTCATAAAGCTGAACCTGTAAACCAGGCCCCAGACAAGAAAATGAGTATTTTTCCCTGACAGAACACAGACAAGTAATTTTTAGAATTTTGTTCTGAATTATCATAAATCGATAAAACCATTTTATATGTAGCATAAGGTCAACATTAACAGTGGAATCTCTTGCAATTTATCTTACTGTATTTCAGCTTAGAAAGCACTCAAAAAAAAAAAAAAAATCTGCAGGTGCCTAAATATTATTCTTGCGGAACCATGCCAGAAATTAAGCTACTGAAACTAGGCCAAAATCAGTTTTTAAACATGTACTGGAAAACCCTTAGTCATGTTGCCCCAGAGACTGTGAGAGCCGACATCAGACTGACCCACAAATACGGAAGTGGTTCTTTTGTGGTCTTAACAGTGCTAAAAAAACTCTAAGTTTCCAGCTGTTTTTTAAGCATACCTGTAGAGGACTGAGAATACAGTAATAATCTTGAATAATTTTGGGTGGAAGATCTTGCAGTACATCCTCTTTCATTCTTCTTAGTAGGAATGGCAGAACTTGACGATGCAGTGCTTCCATTGCAAGAACCCCTAACGAAGACAACAAGAGGAGTATTTAAAATAAAATGATAGAAGTTTCCAAACATTCAGCCCTGCTGCACCCCAGTCTTATGCTGGAACTGACCACACCTTCTCTTCTCATTACCGGGTCTCATTTAAAAGAAGCAAAACAAGAAAACCAAGACTAAACATTTAGATTCTTACCAGCCTCTTGTTCTCTGCTTGAGCTTCGGGCATCTCTACTTGCCAGTATTGGTTTGCCGTAACGAGCTGCAAATTGGCGTTCAGTACCCAAAAATCCTGGCATAAGGAAGTCAAACAACGACCACAACTCTAAGACGTTGTTCTGAGCATAAAAGAAACACTTGTTAAATTATTTTCAAAAGTAATGATTTGCTAGAAGTAATCAGAAACATTTCTGAACATATTTAATGCTCCTTATAAAATACTACAAATATAACACTTCAACATACTTCTGAGCTACTGGAACTTGTTGACTCTTGCACATCCACCTCAGTTACAGGAAGACCCGTACATGCACTTTAACACAAACACGTCTGATGTCTTAAGCCACATTCTGGGTTATTCTGGGCAGCAAAACCCAGGAGATGGTGGGCTTAGTCCTCTATCAGAGATATTCCAGACAAGTCACTAAGGATGAAGCCCAAAATCTGGAGTTCTCAGAGTTGTTTCTTGCTAATTTCACTAGAGGCATAAGAAAATGCTCTCTCCCCTTTCTTGCCTGCTACTTAAAGAACAAGTAGTAGACAAAGCCTCCTTGTGAACTTTCAAGCCCTGTTAGTACTATGGATCCTGCACCCATTCCCCTATGCATGGGAAAGGAAAAAGACGTAGGAGGTTCAAGCCTTTAGCAATGAATTTTCACAATGTATGCACTTTGAATAAAACAGACTGTAAATTAGATCTCTTTTGCTTGTTTTCTACTACTAACCAAACTCCATGGCAAAAAAGAAAAGCAGTTACCTGGATTGGTGTCCCAGAAAGAATTATCCTGTAGTTAGCAGTCAGCTGTTTTACTGCTTTTGAAAGCTTTGTTTTTCCATTTTTTATTACATGTCCTTCATCGAGAATGCAGTAATTAAACTTAATATTTCTAGAAAAGAACAGCATAGACTGAAGTACCATTTAAAACTCTAAGCTATAAGCCTCAGAAAACAAACCAATTCTTACCTGAAGAAGTCAATGTCATTTCTCACAACATCATATGAAGCCACTATGAGATTGTGTCTTTTCACCTGGTGTTGTAATCTTAAGAAAAAACAGAGGGGATCATAACTAAAGTGCTCCTTACACGTTAACACCTTCAGCCTCTAAAGGTACTATGTCTGGTTTTACCAGGACCATAAACTATGCTTCAGTAGTAGTAGTACAGTGAATTGCAAAATTCTGTGTGACACTTCACTCAAATCACAAATGCAAATTACCTTGCTCTCTCAGTGGGAGGTCCTGTATAGTGCAAGGGATTAAGATACTCCTTTGAGCAAAATTTGCCCACTTCATCTACCCAGTGTCCTGTGAGTGTAGGAGGGCACACCACCAAGGAGGGAAGAGGAACACTGTCCACCAGTTTTGTTCTTGCATATTCCTGAGCCCTTTCAGAATAAAAAAAAAAAAAAGTTTAAAAAAAATTAAACCTAAAGTTGGAAGGGGCCTCTGGAGGTACACTAGTCCAGCTCAAGAAGAACCACCTATAGCTGGTTGCCCAAACCCATGTCTACAGACACTAGCACAGAAAAAAAACCCTTTCATGACAGTCCTTAGAACAGAATGCTAGCTAAGCTCACCTGAGGCAATGATCACCTGCAAGAATGCAAATGGATTGTAAAGTTTTTCCCAAGCCCATGTCATCACAAAGAATTCCATGAAGTTTGTATTTATTGAGAAATGCCAGCCAGTTCACTCCATCCTGAAATCAGAAATTGAAGAGACTGTCTTAGAAGTCAAAACTGTCTTTTGCTAGTTAAGCTTCAGTTCAAACATCTGTATGTTCTATCATGCATCACTGCCAAACTATGAGCTTGTTTCCCACCATCTGCTACAGCCCATTCACTCAAAGCAGAAGGGAATAAAGACAGGAACATAAATGGCCAAACAGTACAACAAGGCCTGGCATTGCAGTGGTGAGCTGCCAGCCAGCCTGAGCAAGGCACAGCCTGCTGGCCATTCTCTGAGAAAAATGACAGAATCTAGAGCAGTGAAAAAAAAAAAAAAATCAATCATTAAAAGAAAACCAGTATAAATGTTATATATTACTTAATTTGTTCTAATTACCCAAGAGTCTGTGATACATACTGCACAGCTAAAAACAGAACAAACCAAACCCCAACAAAAAAAATCACATCAAACAAAAAATTCACAAGTAGGAAAACCTCAAAACTTGAGCAACTCCTACCCTTCCACAAAATCCTATGAGACTGAAACTTACTGTTCTTCTAAAATGAAAGTATAAGCTATTACCTGCTGATATTTCCTGAGCTCTGCTTTGATTGGTACTGGAATTTTGTAGTTTTCCAGTTTTTTTCCATCCAATAATTGCTCCAGAAAGTGACGTTCTTTAGCTTTCATTCGGATTAGTTCTTCAGACATGTTCGGTGGATCTGGGATACCAGCCTGGGATAATGTTTATACAGAAGCAATGTAAGGGCTGCAGCACTTAATTCTCACAGGCAGTAAGAAATAAAGCCCTACCCTAGTATAGATGTTTTAAATGAATGTCAAAGATCTGCAATCTTCTCAACTGTATAAATCCAAACTCAGTGCTACATACTTGTTCGATACCTTGCAAATCAGCTCACCCAGGGTGGTAGGGTGAAGACAACAAAATCTATCCTGGAAGACACACTGAAAAGCTATATACAATTGCATAAAGGAGGGGAAATCCTGATCATGCTCCCAAAATTTCACAAAGACTGAGCTATTCTGTCTCTAGTCAGAGGTTTATCTGACACTCATTTCTCCTTAGCTGCAATCTACAATCTAAAATCCAGAGGTAGCTGGATTCTTCTCTTAGAGATGTTAGTAGAATTAGATCTGAAGTAAAACTGAAATCCACAGGATAACTCCAAGCAGATGGAAAAAGAAAAACCTATACCACTCCTCCAGGTTTATAGCAGCAGATTGTGGCATCCTAGGTACTTCTCATACTAAGCAGAAGCCCAAAGAAGCTATAGGAGGCCCAAATATACTCAGACATTCTTGCTTGCTAGGAATACACATTAGCAAAAGAGGCACTGATATTTTCCATCATCTCACTTGTCTTTTGGGTCACCACCATCTTTAATTAGCTTTACTTCAAAGCCCACAAAACATTTATTTTCCTAGTTCTACCAATCTACCCCCCACTTTTTCCAACCCCTCTTTCGCTATCAATTTAAATTCTTTGTTTGGCCTAACATTTAAAACTGCTAGCATTCAAAAGATTGTCCCACATCAGTACTGGTATTTTATCCAATTTTTTATCTACTTCACTCTAATTCTGCATATTTCTAAATTTGCATATTTAATATAGTTCAGTATCTGATGGTATGGAACCTCTTTAAATGGAGAAGAAACTCAAGAACTCTCTTGGGACTAACTACAGAAAAAAGAAGCATGAACTGATCATGCATGTGTATAAAATTAGTAAAGTTATATTCTAGATTTTAAAGAGATGCTCACTAAATTCTATTAAAATAGCCTTAAAAAAAAAAAAACCCAAAAAACCAACCAAACAAACAAAAAACCCAAAACAAACTCTAAGCTGCATGTATTCCACAGGACTGTATTTAGATGCATATGAAGAAAGGCACTGGTGCAAATGTCACTGGAATAAACAGCGGCATGCCAGAAAGTTATTTCTACTTTGCTCACCTTCCACTCTTTCAACATTTCAGTGTAAGCATACAGAAATTCAGTGCTCCAGTTAAAGCAGATTGCTACTTAATCAGATTCTAAGGTTCCATTATAATCAATAAAAAAATTCAGACAAAAGATACCAAAACCATTAAACTGTTGTTTTTTGGTTGGTTGGTTTTCCCTTTTTTAAAAATTACAAATATGCAAACAAATGCCAACATTATCTTCTGTTACCATCTGCTGGTGAAAAATACGTTACTTAGAAGCCCTGCAGTCCTTGAAGTGCAATATTAGCAACTGAGGTATGTGAGTTGTAGTAGGAGTGAAAAACTGAAGGCAATCTGCGCTGAATAAACACTACTGGATCATAATACATACAGTATTTTTTCCAAAGCTGTAGGGTGAGGTGTTTTGATTTTAAGAATTAGGAATAAGTAACTATCCTTATCTCCACAGTATTTTTATTGTTTTTTTTTCCCTTTTTAATTAGTATTATTTAATGTATTTCTCTTAACCCCACACACAACACCATACATACCTAGGGAGACCACACATGTAACTCCGAAGACTTTTGAGCCAAAACAAGCAAAAGCAGCATTGCACACAAAATTCTTGAATATACACTAACTTCATCTACACAATTGAAATGGGTTTCTCATAAAGAAATTTTCAATTTAACATTGGACTTCATAGCTGGTGAAAAGATGGCTACATAACAGTGAACATACTCTGTATACTTACAACTTGAACTTACCTCAAGAGGCATTAGTCTAATCAGAGTTGCAAAGCACTGAGTAGCCATGAAACGTACACTGTTTGTCTGATCACTCATTCTACCCAGAACTGGAACCACTAGAAGAACAATGTATGGAACAATACCAACATCCAACTGCTCCATTACACCTGGACCAGTTATTAAGGAAATAGATCTTACCAGTTCAGAATTGTGTGACATCAATATATAGCTCAAGTAAAAGTAATTAATATATTACCTTCAGATGAACAAGATTTCTTCTAACAAAGCAAGGTGGAGGGGAGAAAAGTTTGAATGTACCCAGTCACATCTAGCCTAGTGAATTCCATGGATTGAGAAAATCAGTTAACTCTGCCAGAACTTCATTTATCAGATAAAACCAAGGCAACAGAAATGAAAGTTTCTTCTACTTCTGTTCTACAGCAGGAAAAGAGCTTAATGTATTATTTAATTCCTCCTCCCCATTTTTTCAGGTAACAGTGTTTGTTCTCCCAAATTACATAACTGCAAAGAAGTTCCTACATTTCTGAATGCTCAAATAAGGATACATGCAAGTGCTTCAATTGCACCTTCTTGCTTGGTGTTGTCATCTATTGCTCCCAACCATGGCAGAACTTTCTCTAGAAAGATATTCATTGTTTCCATGGTAGCTATTTTGCTCATAACACCTACACAACGAGCAGCCATGTGTCTCACTGCAGTGCTGGGATGTTGAAGGCACATATAAAGATGAGGCAAATGCTGTATTAACTGAATGGAAGAGGAGGGGAAAGGTTAATATGAATTATAAACAAATTACTGAGGTATTTTGAAGTAAACTGTTTTTTACGTCACTGTTACCTCCCAAAGAATGCTTGAAATGGCTCCTTCACAAGATCTAATTTGCTCAAAACTGAGACATCATTTCAGAAAAAAAAGGTAACTGAAATTTGAAAAAGTATACTCCCCAATACAGTTAAAATCCAGAGTAACGAAACATTTAGCATTTTAGTCAAAATGAAAATTAAAGAAGTCCTTGGTAATTAAGGAAGTGTTTCACACTGGTAACATATAGTACTAAGTATTTGAAACCTTAAAAAAAAAAAGAAATTCCTTAAATACAGATACAAAGGTAAAAGACAGCAGCTTTAACAGCTAATCAAATCCAGTCTACTTGGGAGTGAACTGAAGTCTCCCACAGTTCTTGCATTCCCTGAACAGGAAGCCTGACAACCTCCTTCAGCCTGACACATGGTAGTCAGGCAGTAAACTGTACAGTCTTTAATATCATCTCTCTCTCTCTGTGGCCACACACACATCACTCTATCAGAAGTGGACCCATTTCAGTCAGCCACATAATGCAGCATAACAACATTTTTTATCTCTGCTTAAGTAACAAACAGAAGGCACTGTATTATCAGCCTTATTATCAGTCTGTTTTCCAGGTTTAGGAAATCTGGACTTAAAGGAGAGATGAGACGCCGATTTCAGTGTAATGAAATAGCAGAAATGTTGGTGTTTGCTTTTGTGGTTTATTCCACAGCTTATATAAGCAAATACAGAATTTAACATCAGATAGGACACAGGAAAAAAAGGGCTTTAAAATCTAACAGCTTAACTGCAGAAGACAGAAGCCTATGTCTTCACTTTATCAAGACTAGGACACGGGACTTGAACAGGCAGGCTAGCAAGTGAATAAAAAAACCAGTTGAGCAAAACTAGAGCAACATATAAAAAAAAAAAAAAAAGCCCTACAAAAGAAAGGCTTAAAACAGTAGCAAAGAACAGACTGAAATGATTACCAGAGGATGTAGCTGAATATCCATTGAAGCTGCTGTTGTTTCAAACACCTGCAAAGAATTTACTAGCTCCTGGGCAGGAGCATCTCCTTTTTCCAGTAAGGACTTCCGATCTGTTAAAGCACAAAAGGATTCAGTTTAAGAATGACATACTGCCCCCACCCGACCAGCCCCTCCAGCTTAAATCAGAAGTGTAATTACCAAAATTATTTATGTGAATGTTGTTCTTTAATGAACCAACCATAGCATCCCAGAGATGTGGCAATCCCGTCGCCATTTCAGCACCAAAATGTTTAGCTATAGTAGATAAGGCAAATTCAGCTCCTCTTCTCTGTACAACATATGGTTTCTGAGCCTAGAATTAAACAATTTAAAGTAGTAAGGAGACATTTAAGAATAACTATTTTCAAAGAGACTCCCATTGTTATATAGGCATTCAATTCTGACTGTGTTAATAGCTACCTACAATGTATTTACTGGCTAATTCTTCTCTAAGTTATGTACTTTGTACAGGGGAAAAATGAAAACATTTCATAACAGATTATTTAAATTCTATAAATTTGGAAATTTGTCTTTTGGTGACACAGGCCTATTTCTGCAAGAGGTTTTTCCAAGTGGTTCCCATTTCAGAAACTCAGGTATTGCCAATATAGGGACACCAAGAACAGAAACACGCTAGCAAGGCTTCCCAAATGCATTTATTATTAAGCCATCCCTTTGCTCTCACTCTCTTCTGAAAGTGGAATTGATAAAAATCACTTTAACAATTAAGAACAAAATCCATAACCCTTTTTAGGAATCAGTCCTGCCTAGGATCTTACTAAAGCATGCTTAAGTTTTATATGAACATAAAAAAAACCAAACATAAAAAACCCCAAAAAGTAGTATATCAAGTGTGGAAGCCACATGTACATCCTGAAGTCAGTCATATTTCAAATACTTTTTCCAACACTTTAGAATATCTATTGTGCATCAAGAAGACCAACACTAACATGAGTAATGGGACATGACAACACAGTTTTGGGATTTATATTAAGATACTAACAATCTGTACTAAACATAAAACATTTCAGAAGTTCATTTGCTTAATGACACATTAAAGAATTAAAACATCACCATCAGTGAACATATGATGCTTGCATCACAAAATTCTAGTCAACTCTGTTCTCTCACGAAAAGATCCAGGACATCTCTATTGTAATACTATCAACTGCTGTGAATTCAAAGTAATGGAAGGGAGGGGCAGTTGTGTAAGTTGCAAACATCAGCTTTTGCAGTTTACCTCATCAAGTTCTGTAGGAATGCTTCCACTACTGCCAGTAGGGAGATCTGCAATTGGGGCTTTTGGAGCTTTTGGAGTGGGACCTCGTCGACTTGTGATGGCAAAAGCAGCTTTCTGATGTCTGTACAACGTAATTATTCCCCTGTGCTTAGTAACTGTATGATGCATCCCATCTTTATCAGAGTTGGGCCCTAAAGGAAAAGAAAGAATAGCCAACAACAAGTTGCAGTTTAAAACATATTCAGAAGTGAAAGCTACCTAAAAGGGATCTGCAGATCCCAACATGCTTTTAAAAAAACATGTTATTGGCCTCAAGTAAAAAAAAAAATTAAAGTACAGAGTTACACTGTTAAGAGCACATTACAAACTTGCCATTAAAATCGAAGTGTACAAACTGCTCCGAAAAGTCTTCTTCAACACAAGTAACAAAACTTCATCAATATGAAAAGCTTGCAGAAGTGTTCTTGCCCTTTTTTCTTTTGTATAAACCAACACTATGTTCAAAGCTGAAACACTTATACTGCATGTCCTTTACAAACAGTTCAAGACTCCTACCATGATACAACAGCAGAATCCATCAGTGTTTTTGGATTTGTTGATGTTTCCTCTTTACCTAATCAGCTTAATTGTTATTCTACTTCAAGATGGAGGAGGACACGTTCATTAACAAAAGAAAATAAATGTATCATGATCAAACCTTGAAGCAGTCTAGAATCTTTGAGAGTATTAAGGTTTTAATTTGTGTTGTTCTTCCAGTCTATACATTTCTAGCAAGGGACAGACATTTAAAGAAAAAACATGACCACAGTGTGGCACAGGGTTATTTGCTCATTCATTAAGGATTTTCTGGGCTGCAAGTGCACCTTACTGGCTCATGTCCAACTTTTCATTTAGCAGTATCCCCAAGTCCTTCTCTACACAGCTGCTCTCAATCCCATCATCCCCCCAGCCTGTACTGAAATCAGGGATTGCCCTGACCCATGTGCCCGGACCTTGCTGTTGAGCTTCATGAGGTTCACACAAGCGCACTTCTTGGCCATGTCCAGGTCTAACATACTACTCTAATTTCCATACTTATTCAATTTCAATTACAAACTTTGTAACAAAAGTAAATGAAACATGATCATAAGTGATTAACAATTGAACCACAGTATATAACTGAAAATTGGAAATAAGGTCCTTTATACGTGAATTTTCCTGAAAACTCTACACAATTATTAGTCCCACATAGCGTGTAGTTCAAGATACCTAAATGAAATAATTACTAAGAAATGAAGACTCAGTTGCTGGCATTTTAAAAACACTGAAAACGAGATTGACTCAGACACATTTTAACAGTTCAGAGACAAATACAGCCATGTTTTAAGAATCCTGTCAGTCTTAGATATCATACCTTTTGAGTTTTCACTGCTGCTCTGAGGCTGTGCAGGACATGCTGCTAGTGGGGTGAGATGCGGATCCACACAGAGGGAGTTGCAGAGATTTTTTATAATCTTTGAGTTAGGACAAGGAGACCTTGTTGTACACTGCTGAAGTAACTTTGCTATACATGAAGCCACATAGTTTTGTACAAGTGTATTCTCCTCTTTTTTGATAGCTTCCATTAAGGGTTTTATAACAGGATTTAGTTTTTCTGGAAGTTGCTGCAAATTCACAACTGCACATGCAGCAAATGTATGGACTCGCAGATGCAGCACTTGCCATTCTTGATTAGTTTCTGTAACAGTCATTTGGACTTGCTGTCGTTTGCTGTCCAACTGTTGTAGAGTTTTAGGATTCAAAGTGAAGGATGATGTCACTTCATTGAAAACCGAAGTAACCTAATAAAAACAAATATGTTTCATTTACTGTAAAATGGGGCATCCTATGAAAAACATGATTTTCATGGCAGAAATGTCACTTGACAACGTATTAGCATCTTCATTTTTCCAGCAAACAGCAGGAAAAGGTCTGAAAGGCAGTTTCTGGAATCTTGAACTGCAGCTTAAGGGAAAATGTCAAGTCTAAATTCCAAAAGCTAAAAGAGGAGTTTACATACTCCTCCAAATTTAGTTTGTTCTGTATCTGCCAAATATTTCCAAATAGTTTGGCAATATGTAAGCATGTGACAGACAAGCAACGGAGAACATGCTATGAATACAAGAGACCAGAAAGCAACTACGTGCAAGGTCCTATATAGGAAGAAGTTGTTTCTAAGCTGATTTTCTTCTGAGGAAAGAGACTGGGATAAAAAACAAACAAACAAACAAACAAACAAAAAATACCTGAGTCAGAAAAAGACAGTAGTTGCAGGACTTACCATATCCTCCCCCACCTACAAGTAGCTAGCGACTATTGCTTAAATCTTAGCACAAGAAACAGATTAAAAGCAATGTGTAATCATGGAAATGTTGAATCTATTCTACTGCCAGGACAGCTACACTCCTAACTACAGGAATGATGATGGCTGTTGAAAGTATTAGTCTGATGTGGGGCAGGTATTTTTCTGTTGGGTTTTGCTTTTCACTTTCAAATGTTTAGGTGAAGTCTTTCAACTATCAGACTGCTGCATTGCATAGATACCTCAAGTTTACTTTGTATGACCTTGATGACTGGAATGGCGAAAGGATGCAAAAAATATGAATAATAGGGAGAAGCACAGGGGTTTGCTATGTATGAAGACCCATATTACAATGCAGAGTAGGTTTGGTGTCTATTTCAAGAAAACAAAGAGTTGAAAAGAGTGCAGAAGACAGCCATAGAAAATAGCAAATAGTTACGGAATCAGTCTTTTAATCCAAAATGGCTCTTTTGAAAAAAAGAAAAAAAACATTGGTCAAGCAGCCCTATTAGTAGACTTAAGAGTCAGCAGCTAAGGTATATGAAAATTGTACTTAAGACTATAAACTCACTTGATTCATGTGGCTTTACCTTGGGATTTTATCCCATTTTCGATTGTAGCCACAATCAGACTGGCTGTCAAAATCCCCTCAGCCTATAACTTCAAAGATATGTCCAGATTTCCAAGTTAAACTACTGCATATTCCTACATAAATGCTACCATCTGAGAATTTCAAGATCCATCATGTTCTAGTCATCATGGTCATAATCATACAGACTTAAGTCTTGACTTACTCCTTATTCTCAGCATCCCAGTTGCATACACAAATACATCCAGGACCCTAATCCCCTTCCCCCCCGAACCCAAGTTGCACCACATGTATTACCATTCCAAATCTACACATTTGTCCCATCCCACATTCATAGCATATTTGCCATCATTTCTCTGTCACATGTTAATGTGTTGTTAAAATATCTGGATATATCTGGCAGACACAGGACAAACTAAAGCCCCTTTTATTCTGTAGGCTCTCAAATCCACAAGCACTTCATTTACATCCTACCTCTGCCTATACTCATCTTTCTCACTGCCTAAGAGATCAGTTTGGGGTTGGAAGAAAAAACCTTTAAGTTGTTGACTTCAACATTATTAGCTCTGCTTTTGCGTAGAGAGCTTTTCATATCAAAAGCTACCTTTTATTAGCACATCTAATACTGATGTTTTCAGATTTAAATATATAGAACAGTTGAACAGACAGCAAAAACACATGCTGGGGGACCAAGAAGGGAATGAAGGTCTAGAATTTACACAGTTCATTTACTAGTCTTTTGACAGTGATTTTGAAGGAGTTCCAGCATGAATTTACACCTGGAGTAAAAACACTGTTATCTTTCCTCTTCTAAGTATGTACCTTACATATCACTCAATTTTTGTCAGTCTAAACACTGCAAAAGTAACTACCTATTACAGAACTTATGTCAAAAGATGTGTAAAGTCACTACGTTATTTCTGAAGTTACTATTTGTGTAATAATTATGAAGATGTAATTCAAGACAATGAGAACAGATTTGGAAGAAGGGCAGGCATGCCTCTACTTACCAGCTCATTAGCTTGATCTATTGTAAATACACTACAGTTTACTCTGTTTCCAATGTCAATGTGTGCATCAGCTAGCAATGAGATGAGTTGTTTACATTCATTCTGCATTCGTGTAAAGGGAACAGCAATTTCATCGTAATAGAGATGTTCAGAAAGAACCCCAAGTAAACGAGGCTGCACACAAATGGCCACAGTTCTACACTCCTGAAAGAGGAAAAGACAGAATTTGTGTTTCTGAGTAATCACAATTTCTTTTGTTTTCCTTTGGGCACTAAACAGCACAATTGAGCTACAAAAATCCAGTTTCCAGACCATTAACATTTGTAATCCAGAATATTAAAGATTGTGAACAAAACCTTCAGTCTGGCACTAGCACAGTAGTGATAATGAATACAGGGAAGACAATAATGTTAAAAGAAAGCACTGACCTTAGATAGCATGCATCTTGAGAACAGACATTTGTAGAAGAAATGTGATTATATTTGCTGATTCATAGTTCTGACAGTTGGCATTTAGCTGCCAAGCAATGTATTCCTCCCTGGTCCAACAGCCCAGAAGTATTTAGATATATAAATATTATTTTACCTTATCAACTGACATTTTATTTCAAGCTAAATAGCAGACGACAAGCTGTGGATTAAGATAGTAAGTAAAATTTATTTTTTGCTGCAGAAACATCCTACCTTTTGCAAGGCTGCCCACTCACAGATTACTAGTGCAACACTAATCCTCTGCAAGGCAGATTTAGAATTCAAGTGGAAGAGCAGTAGCTGAGCTAATGATTCAGCTGGCTTTATTTCTTGAGTAACAGTATTTACACCCGGGTCACAAATGCAGCAACAAAGTGCTCCCAGCAACCTGACAAAATGAAAAAGAACAGTCACTTCAACGCTACCAATCACTCTGTACTTCATGATTTGAAATGAAGATGCAAAAGAAAAAAAAGTCTACATAGTAAGATTTTGGCAAAACCACTATACAACAAAAGAGATAAATTGCTTAAAAATATTTTAAGATTTCCAGTAAACTGACTTTGCTGCCATCATCCGAGCTCGCATGACAACGTAATCCCTTGTTGCTGGATCTTCTGCAATGCTGTCTGCCCCAGCAATATATTCCTGAATCACTTCCTTATTCTGGGTTTGACCTTGACGCAGTTTAGCACCTGCCTTTTCCTAGGGAAAGAAGTTATAAGAGGTTGAAAGTTAATGTGCTTGTAATGTAAAAGATGAATTAATATTCAGTAACATTTACAGCAACCATCATACCCTGCAAAAATAGGACTAACTCAGAACATTTCTTGGTTAACACTTTCAGGAGTACTTAATCACTGTAAATCAGCTCTCTGCTATTAGTATTCTATGATCCTATTAAAATGTATGATATTATGATATTAAATGTACGGCGATTATCAAATTAAATGTATGATATTATAACTACAATGTTAAAACCAATACTCAATGTAGCTGATAAACTGAGTCCACACAGAAGAAAAAGGAAACCTCTTTCAGCATGTTTTCACGAATAATGCAGTGCTTTTAGACTTAACTGAGTCCTGCAAGCAGATGTCTTTGGAACCATGTAAATAAAGACTTTACACAAATATTCACAGGGAGCATGCTACATGACAGAACTTTGAATTTTCATGGATAACCTTACAAGAACTATTTTGCTCTACAGACTTGAGGTTTGTAAAACAGGTAAGAGTTATAGAAAGGCACCACCACTCCCCTCTAGTGCCTTTAGAAAGCATCTTTATACACAGTTCATCATTCTCCTGCTTTCCCCACAATGGTTTCACTTACTTTTGATCTGGGTTTTACTTCTAGCAACATGTTTAAGTCAATGGGCAAATGAGATGGCTGCATCATTAAGCAGAGCCAGGCTCCCATCCATGGACAAGCAGCTGCAACCACATACTGTACAGATGCCTTGTTTAACAGTTCCAGCCATACCTTGGGAGAGAAACATAGGGGAGACCATGTATGTGGTCTATGTAAGATCATATATGTGCTGATGGATTGTAGGAACCATCCTTCTCTCTACAGTAAAGCATCACATAGGCTAACTACAAAATAACTACCATGAACACTATTATCCATCTTCACAGAAGTAAATAGGATATGACAGAATAGGACACAAAACCACCATAGATCTTATCTTGGTGATTAGCCATGCAAATACCTTATGAATAAGATCCAGAATTTCTTGGTTGCTTTCCAAGATACAAAATTGAAATATGTGCCTCAACATGTCTTGCAGAATTGGAGTTAGCCATGTTGAAGAGCTCTGAAACAAGGATATCATATGATGAAGCAGGTTCCAATATGCATCATGGTAATACATTATTAGCTCTAATTCTTACCTGGTCTTGGGTAGATAGCAGTGTGAATAATGTTTCCAGTGCTGCTTTTCTCACAGAAGATATAGTATGATGCAAGAACGGCCACACACGTGGGACTAAAACTGTGAGGGACTGCTGAATACTAGTACGTGAAGGTGAGATGTAGAGGCAGTGATAGGGAAAAAAAAAAAACAAAACAACACACAAAGCTAAGTTAATTTTATTCCCAGTTACAAAACTTTAGTTAAAAGAAAGCTTTTAAAAAATGAAAGTATTATTGGATAGTGCTTGGTGGTTTTAAGTGAAGGATCGAGTTACTACAGCTTAAAAACAGTTTGAGCTAGTATCTTCTGTCAGGAAAACATAACATTAAAAAAAGAACAGTAACAAACTAGTTGACTCAAGCATATACTTTTATTGCATTGTTTCCCAGATTATACTTTGGGTTTTGTTCCAACTGTTCGGAAAAAAGCAAAGGTTTTATTTTGAATTTACTATTAGGCATTTTGGACTCAATATGATCTTAAAGGTCTTTTCCAACCAAAATTATTCTATGATTTATCAGTTTAGAAATAATTAAAACCAAGCTTGGATCTTATGTGTTTGAACTTGCACATCAACTGATGCAAGTAAGTACACTTTAGTGTAGTACTTTTAAGTAAGTACAATTAAAGATGGCGCTAGTTAATTTCAGATTTGGGCAAAAACCAGCTTCAGCAGTGACAGTCATATAGGATGAGAAAGATTAGGATGTGGAAAGCATCTACTGTAAGTGCAGATATAGGTACATGCATGTGCTTTAACAGATAGTTTGCTCTCTTGTTTGGAGTTTGTCAACCAAGTGCAGAGAAACAAGGAGTTTGTGGGTGGGCCACCATATAAATGGAACCAATAACCTTCACTAAGATGCCCAAGATGAATGAAGGTGGGGGTCGTGTGGAAATAATATACAAACAATATCTAGTACCTTCTAATTTTTTTGTTGCCTTTTACTAATGTAATTAAATTAGAAGACCTGTCTTAACCACTTTAAGGAAAAGCAAGAGTAAAATTAAAATTTAAATTGAGTATCTCCTTGGCATATGTTTTGAAAGCAACTGTAATTATTTCAATTTGAAAATAACTGGACAGTCAAACCTGCAATATTGAAGTAATAGTAATTAAAAAGTTACCTGCATTTGCGGACCTGAGGATAAGTCAGAAGGGAAGATAGAAGGATCATGATACTGTTTGTGGAAGCTGTCAAGTCATCCAACTCCAGAAGTGCATCCCACAATGTATTAAGAATAAAAGGCACCTACACAAATAAAGAAAAGAGGTTATCATTGAAGCAAAAAAAAAAAAGGGGTGGGGGGAAGAAAGCCAAGTATTACTTTCTTTACTCTGACCAAAAGTGAACTTTTCAATCAAAACTGATTTAAAACAACAATTCAATCACCTTCTGAGACTGAAGTTGGACCAGACTTTCTACTACTGGTACTAAAGATGCTGCAGCAACAGCTCGGACATCATCATCCAGGTCTTGGAGACCTTCAATTATTGCAGGCAACACTTTAGGCAGTAAAGTGTTGATCATGTCCTGCCAAAAAGACCAAAAGCATTTTTAAACTTAAAAAGCATATAATATTCCAAACCAAAGAATTCTAAGTGTGTGAGGAAATCTGTTATATAAAACAGAAGCTACAGGTCCAAGACTATAATCTAAATATTTTAAGTACCATTCATGAAGTAAAACCTAAGTTACAGATTTGAAAGAACTGCAGCTCTGCTCAGTTTTGGTGTAAACAAAACTCAAGTGTTTGCAAAAAACCACCAACAGACTAAACCTCTTGCAGTACTCAGCTCTGCTAACCTCACACATGAAAGCATCAAAACCAAGCAAGTACAGTCTTGATTTAAAATACTTTGTGCAAGTAACTTACCAAGTTACAACAGTGCGACTTTGCTATATACTAGCAAATTTCTGCAGCCTATAAAATGCAGTCACATATCTTGTATCCCACATGAAAGCAAGCTTGCTTTATCATACCCATCTGATGTTCAGTCACATCCTCTATTTTGAACAGAGCTTCTCCTTCTAAAGCTCTCTGCAGTTTGTCATGAGGATTATTACCTGACGTACGGCCAAAGCATACTTTATTCCTAGAAGACCACCATGTCTCACTTCCCACTGCTCCTGTGTAAGCAGCTTCAGGAGAACATCCACTGTTTTATGAACTCCAGTCTCATTCATATGTTTCAGTACCACTCCCAAAGTCTGAGCACAAGTCTCACGTACTGGTGCCACCACCTAGAATAAAGTAAATGATAAAACCACAGTACCAGAGTATATCAGAAGTTGGAAGGGACCTCAAGAGATCATCAGGTCCAACCCCCCTGTCAAAGCACGATCACTTAGCAGAGTCTGCACAGGAACACAGCCAGGTGGGTTTTGAAAGTCTCCAGAGAAGAAGACTCCACAACCTTACTGGGCAGCCTGTCCCAGTGCTCTGTCACCCTCACTGTAAAGAAGTTTCTCCTCATGTTGAGGTGAAATCTTCTGTGTTCAAGTTTGAACCCATTGCTCCTTGTCTTATCACTGTGAACCACCGAAAAGAGCCTGGCCCCCTCCATTTGACACCCACCCCTCAGATATTTATAGACATGGATCAGATCCCCCTCTCAGTCTTCTCTTCTCAAGACTAAACAGCCTCAAGGGAGCTGTTACACAGCAGATACTCCTGAATGAAATTTGACTTAGAAACCAGTACAAGTAGAGTCAGATGACCAAAACTGCTATAGAAGGTGAAATTCACATATTGGCAACTTCACAATAAGCATCTGTGAGCACATACAAAAGGCACATGCAGTAGCACTGTACAAAGCATAGCAGATCTGCTGCGGTATTTCCTGCAGAAGCCTGCTGATGTACCTGTTCACTCAGAGATGACTTACTTCATCTGAAACAAAGTCTCCGAATCTGTCTAATGCAAACACACAAAGAAGTCTAATAACCAAGTCTTCCAGCCACTCCTGATGCTGCTGAATCATCTGCGAAAAGGGAAAAAGTAAACATCTTGACTAGGTATTCATAAAGACTTTCTGACATGCCTGCTTTAGCTAAAATTTACAAGAGCTAAACCAACATGTTTTAACCAAGATCCTACACAGACAGTCTAGGCAAAATAGCCACACAACTTTTCTTTAAACAAAGCCACCTTTATTAAAAGGCTAGAGAACACCTAAGATAAGCAGATCTTTTTATTTTATCTCTACAAAGTACATAAGGTTAAGATCATTCAGATAATCTATACTGACTAATGTCAGCACATCCTAGGCAAAACAATTAATACATTTGAAGAATATTTACAAATAAACTATAAAGTAAAGCAAGCAGTACTTCACCATGGAAGACACAGTGAAAGAAACTTGCTTTTCAGCCACATCTCCACATTTAGTAAAGCAATTTCGACCAAGCTTGTCTTGAAGCTCTGATTATTAGAGACCTAAAAACTCTGTAACCCAGTCTCAGAGCCCCATAAAACCAACTTGCTCAGACATCATCTTTCTCACTGCCACTATCCTGAAGGTCTAGAAAGAACAAAATTTTCATTGTATTATGGATTTCATACTCCACACATGTCAAAGCATTATAGCTTTGAATGTAGCCTGGAGCACTTGCACGCTATCTATAAATAGTTAAACTGTTTAAAGTATCTTATCGTGGCAGCAGGTGTTACTATTACTTTGCAATCTCCATCAAACAGATACTACTCCACATAAATGCAAGGAATGATCGCAGCTTTTGCTATCCCTATATACAAAGCATGCTGAAGTAGCTTGTTTCACATTTGATAAATGGCTCTCCTCTTTCTTCAACACTCTGTATTTTATCAGTGCATACACTGATTTCTTCCAGATTATTTTAAGCTGACAAATGTCACCGTTTATATTCCCCCCAGATCATCCACATCCTGTAAAACCTGAGTATTTTAAAGAAGTTTGATTTATAAATTTCCTTTAAGTAATGTGGTAAGTGTACAGGACTGGAAACTTACCTCTTCTAAAGAGCTATCTCCCATTTTACCACCACTTTTACCATGAGCTTTAAGTATCTCTCTCAGACCAGTACCTGCACCATGTCGAACCTAGAAATTGAAATAAATAGTCAAATTTTAAATATTTAGGAATAAAAGATAAAAATCACACTGGGTAACTACAAAACAATACTTCTTGATTCTTAATAGTCATTTCAAGTGCTGCAGAGTTAGCTGTACCTAGTCCTGTGGGGAAGGGTAATATTTTATTGGATCAAATCATATACTTAAACTGTCCAAAAAACAACCTTATTTTACTAAGTATTTGCCAGTTTATAGACAACAGCAATGAAGAATTGCTTCTATCATATTGTTATTGTATTTGTAGTAATGTGGCCAACAAAGAATTTTCATTTAGTTTTACCTCACTATGTTAAAAAGACACTGGTTTTCAGAGAAAGAGCAACTAGAAGGCATTATTGTTGTTTTTTTCAAAAGTAAGTTTATAAGCTAAATAACAGTGATATTCTTGTATTTCTTGTATTTCTTAAATACCTTATATCAATTTTTACATCATTTATTTCTCTAAAATTTATTTCTTAAACAGTGCTTGGGTTTTCACTGAGTTGTTTTGGGGTTTGCAAAATAAATTTCTGAGAATTACTGTTCTGCATAGCTTACAAACTTCTTTTGTTTGGCTAAATGTTAAAAAAATAAGTGAGCAAATGATACAGAAAAGCCAGTTATAGGCACTTGCATGTTCCCACCAAATAGAAACGCACTAGGATGAGTTCTGGAAATTACAGGAGACCAGTAGAAAGATGTGCTACAGACACCTGTTTCTGGTATTTCTGGTATGTATTTGGAGTAGTAATGGGCTATAATGAAAAACCTACTCAACAGATAACGTTGCAAAACTGATTCTGCACAGCTTTCATCAAAGAGTCTTTACACAGGAAAACAAGGGGAGAACAACAGCAAGACAGACAAACGCATAAAGGAAATACCAGTAATAAGATTCATCTTGCCTGACTTCAGCTGCCTATAACCTAAGCAAGTGGGCTACAGTAGTCATCCAGGTTGCCTCTCGACATTCTAAGAAGATGCCAGAGGGCCACTTTATAAATATATATTTTGAGGTAGTTTAACCTGTTTTTCATCTAGAACATACCATAATAACGATTCGGTATTGAAATACTACCTTAATTATGATATATGCGCCCTGTGTTCAAATGTACTCACAAAGCTATGAGAATGTCTGCATTCCAGAACAGAAGTGGACTTTGGTGACAACTGCAAGCAGCAGTGAAGCTTATTAGCTCAGATACAGTGATGTGCCACACAAACGTAATCACCCTTTTTCTAGGCTGGAAATAACTATTCTGGCTGCCGATGATCTGTCTCTGTGTTTCCAAGTTTGAAGCTGTGGCACTGAAACTGCTACAGACCTAAGTATGTTATAGTTGGTGTTAACATTTAATCTTTCAAAAGACCACATTCATTATTTAAAAAACCCTCAAGTTAGTTGACAACAGTTATTTCTGTCTTCAGCTCAAGGAAGACAGACCATTATCACCTGCTTTCTTTGAACGGATGTCAAAGTTTGTGGAAAATAGTATTAAGATTGAATGAAAGAGGGAGCAGAACATGTTTTGAATCTTGAAAGTAAGTTGTCTTGGCACATCAAATATAAAAATTTTGTAGTGGGTATTTACTATCCTTCTAAAAAAAAGAAAGGTTAAAGATTTCCTTTTAATAAATAAAGAGAACAACTAATGATTAATAGCCTATCTCCATCCCCTGTTACTGAAGAAGTGATTTCCCCCCTACCCTCCCATTTTCTGCTAGCTTAGTATTAAACAAACTTGCCGTTGTTGTCAACAACAGACTCAAAGAATATTCCTCAAACTCTCGATGAATCCAAGTTTGGTTTATTTGCTTTATCTTTTTGGCCACAGGTTTACATGTCTTTATTTAGCTTGAATTTCCATACTACCAGAGTGCTCACCAATAATTACTGCTTTCCTTATCTTTCCCAGTCTCCACTTGAGTGTAAATGCTCTGAAGTCCTACGCATATTTTTGTGCTTCTGTTGAAGCCTTTTTAAAGTATGTAGTTACACCTTTAGATATTGCACACAGATCTTACCTCCCAAGAAGGGTTAAACAGATCATTGCACACCTCTTCACAAAAGCTTTCCAAAGGCCATTCATTTCCCTAAATTCATAAAAATTTAAGTATGAGATAAAAGAGAGGACTGGATTATACAAACACTTCTTATATTGTACACCAGTTAGCTACATGATGACACCAAAGACCTCTAAAAAGCTTAGCGTATTTTTATTTGTTACTGCATAGAACTGAAAAGAAAAGCCATGAAACAACAAACAAAACAAAAACCCCACAAACCCACCAAATAACCTTTTCCCACACTTCAGAAAACTGATTAGCACTGGATCTTTTACAAAGCTTATGAAGTTTGTCTGTTAGTAATGTAACCTGTCCTCTATGGGAATTAATTTTGATGTTCTAGACTTCAGCCTCCCTTTAGGAACCACAGTAAGGCAGAAAATCAAGCAAAATTACTTATCCCCCTCAGTGATTCTCTAAATGTATAAACTTCGCCTTTAAAGAACATAATAGGGAAGTCTCAGTTTGAGGGTACACTATATAATCACATTGCATCAATTAATTCAGTAATATACATCCCCTTTTCAAAATACATTCCACACTTTTGAAAACCAGGAGCATATCTGCAATTCCAAAATTTCCTACAAGGAAACTGCTATGGCTGTGTAAAGGAAGTTATAGTACTAACATTTGTACACACCATCACAAACACAAAGCATTGGAAAGGCTAGCAACCAGCAGCTATTGAGATTATTATTAATTATTTGTATCTCTCAAATTAATTTCCAAATTATCATTTCGCAAACAAGGAATTAATTACTAAGCTATGTCTGGAGAAATGTAATTTTTGTAGAATTCAGTCTAATCAAGATAAAGTCTCTTCAAATAAACTTCTCAGTATTCGGGTATAGCATTTCTTATAACTTTTTACCTTTTCTGCCTACTGAAACAACTGCAAGTTTTTTTAAGACCAAAGTAATGGTTTAAATCTTCAACTACTGGAGATAGAACTTAATTCTAAATTAAGCCTAATTAAAAGTGAGGCAAAGGTTAAATAATGAACACTTAGATCAAATTATATATGGCTCAGTGTAATCTTATCATTTAAATGTTTAGTACAGTTTTACCGTTTAATACCCAGGTCTGACACCTGCAATCCATCCACTCAAGTTCATTTGGATCACAAACTGCTAACAACAATTAAATATTTTTCTTCTCCCATTGCAATACACAATTTGAAGTTCATTTGCTTCATTACATATGAAAGTAAGCTGGCAACAGCATTCTGTATTCCATTTCTCTTAATGCTAAAATGACCAGAGAATTTGGAAACAAGAAGGAGTTCTGAATGCTCATTCCTGCTAACAACAGAATAAATCATACCTCTTCTGGAGCATTTTCTACCAACGCTTTTGATTCTGTGGCAGGCTGGCTAATGACAACATTTGCAACTTTCCTTCTCTTTTCTTCTGGTTCCCCATCAGTGCTATCATTGCTGAGAAGGGACAAGTACAAGTTTATGAACTGAAAATACACTTCAGGGAAAGTAATTACTGTACCTGAACACTTCAGTTGCAGCAATAAAGTGTAGCAAAAATACAAAGAGGTTTAACACTGAAATATGCAAACCAGGTAAGCTTACATGTAAAATAAACTTAGTGAAGAGAGAGCAGAATGCTGTCCCAAATTGCCATCCCTCTCAGCCTTTTCCAAGAAATACAGAAACTCTTAAATAAAAAGCAACACATTTTAATTTTCTGTAGTGCTTGTCATAAAATCAGCAGTTACAATAACATGCCATTTGCAAACTACAGTGAGGACACAGCATACACCAGAAAGTTCTATCTTAAATTTTTAGTTATTACTTATCTTTTTAAATCCTCCATTTTCATCCACTATTCTCATGCCATATTTAAAAACAGGGACAAAACAAATTTTAACTGTAGCATCCTATTATTCCTAAAGCTCTGTGAAGTGAAATCCTTAAACGAAGCTCTACTGAAATAAGTATCACACACAGGGCTTCTACCATCAGCAGAACTAGAACATGAAACATTAATATGCAAAGATTGTAGGAAGCTTTTCATTAGATAAAAATCAAATCACAATACCATCTTAAATGAAGTAAAAGAAAACCAGTTCACTATTATACCTCTTCTCATTAGTTTCCACTGCGTCTCTGGATCTTTGCTTTGCAAATAGCTTAGCCATTCTTTTGGCTTTATTCTTTTGTCTACTGCTCATACCAGCTCGAAATTCTGAGTCAATTAACTCGGCAGCCTGAAGAGTCTGAAAGAAAAGTAACTTGTCAATTCTTGTTACAATGTAGCTCCTGAAAAAAAAGGTCAAACCCGCATCGCTTTCCACTTCCCCAACCCTCCACTTCAAACTTAGAGCAGCAGTTTGACATCGAATAATACTAACATGCAACTACGGGCCATAAGAATTCAGGAAGCCATAGCATGCCACATTAGTCATTGATCATCATACTTTGAAGGCTGTAACTGCATAGGCACAAATAAAGCAAACCCACTGTACTATTCCTTGCAGTCAAACAGCCCACAGTTTACCTACAGGTTGTTTGTTTAGTTGTGAAACTGAAGAAGGAGAATAGTCCAGATCTTCATCATTGAACAGATCTTCAGTATTCATCCCAATTGCAGCACCCATATCTAAGCCAAGCTTCTTTTGTAACAGTTTCCTCTGCCGTGCTATCCTCTCTTTAGGATCAATTTCACCTTAAAATTATTTTTTAAAAAAGAGAAGACATGTCAGGTTTCCAGTTAGATAGATGTATTATTGAAGATTTGCTCAAAGTAACATAAGAAAGCCAAAAGCTACAGAATTAAGTTCTACTTGGCTAATACATCAATAAATCTTTTGAACCAAATAAAATTGGTTCCCAGGAAGATCCTAGGCAGAAAGCAGCTCCCTGAAATTCCCTAAATTACATTTGGACTACAGAAAACAAAACAAAACAAAAACAACAAACCAAACCACTCAAGTTTTCCCTGAATTTAGGAAAGTGCACTTTGAAAGAAGAGAATTAACACCCTAAATAAAACAAATCCAGATAAGAACTATCATTTTTTTATTGAGCACATGCATTCTTTTGGAATCTGTTGATTTTGGCAGTCTAGGTTGTTTGTTTAGGGTTCTGTTCATTTGTTTCTCTTTTTTTGGTTGTTGTTTGGAGTTGTTCTCCCCACCCTCAAATTTCTTTTCCTCCTAAACTTTACCTTCTGTTGTGAAACACAGTCCTAAGAAGTAAGAACCACCAAAAAAAAACCCCATATAATGATATTCAATCCAATGCCCTTAGTAAAATGGATTAAATCTGAACCTAGCTCCTTGTAAAATACAGCATACCAAGGTGTGTCCTCCTGCCCAAATTAACTCCAGATGGCAATGCAGACTGACACATAATCACAATTTTCTCAGAGTGCTGGAGTCTGTTAACAATCTTATTTTCAATCTTTGTGTGTCAAGCAAGATTTAGTTAGGAAGTTAATAGAAGAATGTTGTGAAGCCGCAATACTTTAATTACCGAACACCTAGACTTTGGCAGTACCCACATTTACATAAAAACACAGTGCCCAGGTAGAGTGAACTCTCAAAGTACAGAGCTCTCAAAGTGAAGACTGAATTATCTTTTTACGAGCGTGGTATGGAAATCAATCAAGAGACTGGGCTTTTTGGTCAAATACCTGCACATAAACTTGCAAATAGGTGAACAACATTGGCAGAATTTTGGGTTCTACACTAGATTGGGTAGTAATTAGTAATCAATTTTATCTATACCAATACGCTGCTCTAAAAAAAAAAAAAAAAAAAAAAAAGATGCGGTTGGTGCGGTTTTACTGGAAGAGATTGAACTTGTACAACACCTTATTACCCTAGCATAAAAGACGGCAAGCAATAAAATAGCAGCCAGGCTTAACAGACAGTATACTGCTTAAGCACTGGCAGCCATAGGTTCTGCTCCTTGCTGAGCTAGTGATATTCTGTGTACAATGCACAAAACACATCACATAGCAGGAACAATTGAGTCAATGCAGTCAGAGCAGATTCTAATCTACAGTACCTATACAATTTTATGCAGAAACTGGAAGATGGCCTGGACTTAGAGCAGGAAAAACTACAGTAATAGCAAAACCATATAATCTTAGATTATAAAAATTCAATGCCATTACACTGATATAAACAACTCTGTCAACCACAAAGTTGCAGAAAGGTATCAGATAAGTCACTTGAAACAAAAGACATCACACCGGCACTGGTATTTGACCTTCCAACTTGACAGTTTTATCACTTTCTAATGTAATCATTCCATATTTGAAACCTTCAAGCTTTCACATAAACTATATCCAACTACATTTAGGGACTGTTCCAATGAAGAACAAGTGGTGATAGTTCCTGCACCTCCTAAAAAGAGTCAAGGAAATTTTCCAGAAGCCTGTAATACTGATTTTTCTGCTCACTCTTTCAGGTTTCCACTCTCCTCTTCTCTCCCATACACAAACTAATTCTGATAAGAGAAAAGTCAAACAAATGATGTGCATCCTCTAAAAAACTGTTTAACTCGAGAAAGAGAATAAAATCAATTATGTTAGGCACTACCTTCTTCTGTTATTTCCTAGCATTCTGAGAAACCATGGGTGATTACAGACTCCTAACACAGCCACATCTAACTTTTTCAAATGAGTTTTCTTTTCTGCAAGTAAAATATAAAGATATACCTGATTTATCATCTTGGACTTCAAATTCTGCACCAGCAGATCCAAGAAGAGATGCACCATGTTTTAACAATCGACATATATCAAATCTGTCAAAACGCAACCGATCTGTTGAAGGTGAATCTTCAATAGGGCTTTCTGAGCCTGGTTCTAGATAGAACATTGAAAGTAAAATTAAGGACAATGCAGTGAAATTTTTGTTTAAAGTTCTGGCAGATGTTTAAGTGAGAAAAAGCAGAAGAAATAATGTCTCTTCTCCAAAGAAATCATCAGACATACAGCATTTTGATTCACCAGGTGTAAAAGCTCCATTTCACAATGACAGACTGAAAAAACTCAATCGAGTAGAAAAAAGATTTTAATATTTTTCCCTTAATAAATTTAGTTTTAAAATCCTGGACACTGACCTACCACCAGGTCTTCTCCGTCCACATACAGCCAACTTGCAGTTTGAACTACATACAGCTCACAAATAATTCAAACAAGTATCATAGCATTACTACATAATATCACCAAGAGACAAACACCCATCATATGGAAGCTAGAGAGTAATCTTGATAGATATGGGAGCAAGTCAGCTACCAGGCCTGCTGAAGACTAGTTAATCAGCTCTTCTCAAATTCAGCTGCTGGAACTGCACAGTTCAATAATCATACAGAACAGATTTGCTCCTCACCAAGTGTCCTATTTTCTGATTATGAATTCATTTCCAAAGTATTCCCTCTCCTCAACACTCAAAAGATGAGTGTTTTGTGGCTCCTAGGCATGTGCAGCTTAATATCCAAAACGATTGGCTATTCCTACATAATCCACATCCTGAATTAGAACCAGCAGTATAAATAACAATTATTGCCTACAAGAAATAGAGCACTTAGTTTGGTGTTTCATCCAACACTCACACTTATTTATAAAAGCTTCTTTATTTACAGTAGAATGAGTCTAAGTGCACAAAACTCTGTACAAAATAAATACCACCTACATTTCTTTAGACCTGAAAAGAGTTAACATTTCATCCATATACAAAAAGAGAAAAGTGATTTTTAAGAGGAGTAAGAACCTAAAGGCAACCAGACTATTGTAAAATGTGTATTTGGCTACAGCAGCAAACAATTTAACTTAAATAAAAGAAATATATCTGCATAGGCAGTTGGCACTGTTAAATAGTACTTTTTTTTTTTCCTCAAACACATTTCAAATTCTTATCTAATAGGCATGCAAGAACTGGACAATGCATTTGAAAACTGCTGTACTTGAAGACTGACAGGTTGTCCAATATCCATGTATAAAAAGAGAGGTGCAAGTAATTCTTGGAAGCAGTCTAATGAAATTAACTTCCATCTTCAGTAAGATAGAGTCTATAAATAATTAAGTATATGGATACACATGATTTATTGGGAGAATGGCCTCTGAAAAAATCCCTCTCATTAATCCAATTATCAATGTCCTTAAAGAGCTCCAACAAGTGGATAGAGGAGATGTAGAGAACATATTCAAGAACTTTTGCCAAGTTTTCATACAAAAAATAGAAGGAACTAAGTTACCACAAAACTAGGTAATATATCCTTTTACAAATCAAAATGTTAATCTGTTAGACATAAAAGCTAGCCCTGGAGTCCTTCAGGGATCAGTGTTTGAACAAGCTATCAGTCTTTAAGCAATGGGAAGATTTCACTACCCTCTCTTGTCCAAGCATGAGAATGACAGTAAGCTCTTTTCAGTAAGCAAAAGTCCAAAATAGCACTAAGGAATCCAAAGAGCATTCTCAGGACAGACAAATAAGCAGAGGGAGATATGGTGCAAAATCAATAACCTAAACCATGCCTACAGCACATTGAATTCAGAACTAACAGTTAACACTCAGAGATCTTAGAGGCACCTGATAGTTTTCTGTATTCACCAGCTTATTAGGCAGTGACAGCTGAAACAGCCACATAAGCACTGGGTATCATCAAGAAGGACACCAAAAATACAACAAAGTACATCATTTTGCCCCTACATATAAAAAGGAGAACATGAGCAAGAGGAACTGGAGATGGACAAATAAAGTTATCTAAAAGACAATACAACTGTCCTGGGTGGAACGACTGAAGAGATGGTAGCTCTTCAATCTAGAGCTGTTGGCAAGCAAATATGATGATTTACAAAAGTCATAAAGAAATTTGCTTGACAAATTCTGTAAAAACAGAACCATAAGGCACACAATGAAACAAATACAAGAAAAATCCCAAACAGAACAGACTTCAACAAGATGCCACGTCACCTCCCTCAGAAATGTGCTTTGAGCACATGAGGAAAAAAAAAAGCGTCTGCAAAATATCATCACAAATTTGATTTTTAAAAACTGTTACAATTTTACTAGTTCTTGTTAATTTTAATTATAAAAGCTTTATGTGGGTACAGAACATAAGCATGTGAATTTTGGAAGGAACAAGGGAATTTTGAAAGAAACAAAGGTCAGGCACATCACTGTAACTGAGTATGAACACCTAAAGTTAAAGAGGTTTACAACAGTCCATGCATAAAAAAAGTCTGTGCTTATAAAACCAGAATGACACAGTCGTATCATAGTTTGCATCAAATGAACAATGAATTCTATATAATTTAAGAACCACCTTGTTTTGATCTTGGAGTTGGATTCCACTCAGGTACATTTTTCACTATTGCTTCAACAGCCTGGCCAGCTGCAATACGAGTATCCCAATTCGTACTTCTTAAATAGACTAACACCTTTAGGGAGAGATTAATAAATAAATATATACTTTAAATGTACTTTCAGAAAATCCATTATCTGTTGTGCTCTATTAAAACACGCTTTTAATGCTATGGATTAGGACAACATTCAAAATTATGAAGGACAAGAAAAAACAAAGAAATGCAATCAGACCTCTCTCTACACTGCTCACTGAGAGCAGACCTCTTGCCATAACACACATCAAAAATCTGTAAGGTATGTTTAGTTCCATCAAACCCAACCTTGATTTCCTCTAGGTACTGAATAAATCTTGAGACTTCTGGGGTTTTTTGCCTTTTAAAAGGAAGTGTTCAAAAGAGATTAATTAGACCCTAGAAGTCCGAAGTCATTTAACCCAGAAAACGTGGGTCACTTAAAGCAACAATATGCTCTTCTAAACTAATTTACCACTATGTCTTGCATCTGGAAAAACTATTTCTTTCTCTTGGAAGTGGGTTGGTATTCATTATTCTTTGCCCACTCTACTGATACTATCAACTGCAGTAGGGGCACCTGCTCAATAAGAGCAGAATTGAGGTCATTCAGCCACCTCCAGCTGTGTGATACAGACTATTTTTGGTGGTTTTACTAGACTTGGACAGATTGAAGTTTCAAGTAAATATAAATCTCTTTCCACTTTTCAGCCCTTTTAAAGACAGGCAGCCTCCTATATTTTTAATGCTGTATCACACAGGTAATCTTCGAAGGCAGGAGCAGAAATTTCTGTAAGG
This sequence comes from Indicator indicator, assembly GCF_027791375.1. Classification (NCBI taxonomy): domain Eukaryota; kingdom Metazoa; phylum Chordata; class Aves; order Piciformes; family Indicatoridae; genus Indicator; species Indicator indicator. Next base: position 14,088,474 of record NC_072016.1, on the reverse strand, counting down.
CAGTAAAGCACCTCTTTATACATGAAAATCTAAAAGCAAACATTGAATATCAATACCAAATACAAAGTGAAACCTCACTTATGTAAAAATTTCAGAAGTTGAACAAAAGAGTGGTCTTAACGGAAGTGATCCACTAATTTTCAGAGAACACAAGACTACTACGCTTTTAGTTCTTCTCACAGAATCTACGCCCCTTTAAACTAGCTTTATTCTCACCACCGAAGTACTGAGAGGGGAAAAAAAAAAAAAAAAAAGAAAAATACTTACTTTAGACAAGAGATTATTCAGTTCATGAGGATGCAGTTTCACTACTTCCCCTAGTTGCTGTGCAGCGGCTTTTCTTGTTACTGGTGTTGTACCGGTGTCCAGTAAAATAAAGAGACGATCAAGCCTAAATGTGATTGACAAAACACAAAAATGTTAAGCTATTCACAGGTCAGCTGCCCATTTCTATTAATATTCCCCCACATTTTTCAGTTTATCTAATGTGAACAAAAGAAATGTTTGAGACAAAGACTCTCAATTGACAGGGTGACAAATCTACATTTCAAATAGTAAGCATAGTTATTCAAAAACCACATTTAATTTGTTAAACAAAAAGATAAATTATTAGAAACATCAGTTAAAAAAATCCACAGTTACAAGAAAAAAAATTTAATTGTTCCCTTCTTTGTTCAGTGATAGAACATTTTCAATCTTGAAAAATAAATACTGTTGTGAATTATCATCTTCAAATTCTGACAGAGAAAGAAAAAAGCTCAACTGCTTGTATTGTTCATTATAGGTTTTCTTCAGGACACAGCCTGTCATCTGTAATATCAAACTCTTGCTTTTCCAGAATACTACAATTTTTTACTACTCACGTATTTTCCCCCTAACTACCTGGAATATAAAACCAAACCTGCTGTTGTATTTACAGCTTTGAAATAATCCAGTATTTCTGACCTCACCATGAAATACAGGAATTTAACCAGCAGATCTGGTTTTGCAGTAACTCTACATTTAATGAAAGAGACCCAAATCATCTATTTTTAGAATAGTTATCTTGTATTCTTGTTTAGAGTTACTGAATGAGAAAACGTCATCATGTAAGATACAGACTACCTAGATAATGAAATCAATGATGGAAGTAACTAATGTTCCTTATTCCCTCCACTCTAAGTGAGGCAGATACAACAGGGTGCCTAGCTTATCCATTAGTTACTGGGCAATAGAAGGTTATTACTGAAGGCAAGTCTAGAATCTATGTAGTTCAGTCACAACAGTTCCTTCTAGTTTTAATCATAAAAATACTCTTCCAAACACTGCAACAATATGAAGCTGGAATTTACACAGCAGTGAAAGTCACTTAGACCAGCCTAATGATAGGTAAGACAGGAAACTTAAGGATATAGGTACCCTGAATGACTCTCCTTCAAACATGTACACTATGTTTGAGCAAATATAGGAAAAGACAAATGTTTTGCCTAGTCCCTTGCTACTTATCACATTTAACAAAAAAATGCCTTTAACATTAGTTCCAATAATTTAAAACAAAACAAAAAACACCCCACAAGAAAAATCTCTTTCTAATACCATTGAAATTTGTATTTTGACTTGCTTAAACCACACTTACTCCTGAGAATCTCTTCTAATGTGTCACAGTAGGAACTGCAGTACTACAGTCAGGATAGTAATGTCACAGTGCAGTTCGAAAACCTAAACGAACTTGCTCTGACTTGCTTGTTCTCTTCCTTAAACTCACCCATTTCATTTTTCATCTCAGTGAAACTTCAGTGTTCCATACTCAAGAGGTCTGTCACCTACCACCACCCACTATCAAAGTATCTTTTTTTTTCATCTCCAAGGTCAAACAGAATGTGCAACTGAGATCACTTCCTCAGCTAGAAACCTTGTTCAAATGCGCATGTGTTAAAACAGGGAAAAACTACTAAGACAGCCTACCCTCAAAAACCTCAAGTTTTATTCCAGTCTTACACTACTAGATCTTCACTTGCAAAACCCACAACTTTTTGAAGTTGTATTACCTACAAAAATGCAATTGGTAGGTTGGTTGAGTTTTTTTTAACCTGCAGTATGCTTGATTTGTAATTGGTGATTTTAAACTGTGATATGCCTAACTTACATGAAAACACAAAATAAAGCAAAAAAAAAAATCTCACATCAGTATAAGAAGGTTTTAGTGTTCAAATGCAACAAAATAAACACGATTAGCAACTACAGCTAACAGTATCTGACTAACCACACTCCCAGGCATGCTAACCATTCTTCCTTTCCCTCCCCCAGATGTACAACCATCAAACAATATTTTGGGAGTATTAAGATTCTTAAGTTTTGGTGATGTTGCAGCAGAATACAGAACAGCCTGAATTATTCTGCTCTAGCTGGAAGGGTACCACTGAGAAAGTTGCCACTGATCAGCAGTGCCTGGATTTTTTAAAATTGAAGTCTTAATTCCTAGTTTCATTAAGAATGAAAAAATACTAAAAATTCTAAGCAAATTAATTTTGAGGAAAGAAATTTCCCAAGTTCTGACAAAGCTTTTATTCTCAGAACAAATTAACATTCTCTCAACTGGTTATTAAAGCCAAAGAGAACTGAAGAGTTTTCTAATGGCATGCGGTCCTCTGCCTCTCATCCTAGACCGTGCTGGAAACAGAGCACGTTGTGACTCACATCATTCCCAAATGTTACACAGAAGTCCAAATCACTGTGGTAGAGTGGAATGCTCTACAATGCAGATACAATTTTTAACTATTTTGTGAAAGAGCTCAACACAGGCTGTTTCTAAACATACAGAAAACACAAGCAAACAAGAGGAATACAGTGAGTACTTAGGGAAAGAGATTCATCAATTTACCCTTAATACCAATGAATGCCAAAAATTAAATGCTCTGTTTCTCCTGCATGTTAACTACTGCAATTAGAACTTAAATAGAAGGTCCTTCACATTTAACTCTACATAAGCAACTATTTAGATAGTCCTTCTGACTGTCGTCTGACTGAATCAACTGCCTCTCCATAGGATAGCAACCATACACCACCTCTATGTGAACTCATGCTGTATGGTCTCACTAAGTGGTAGATATCTCCTTCCTCTCACTTGAGAGCTTTGAGACTTTCTAATCATTGCTGCATTGTATCAGCAAAACAGACCTTGGAGCAAAAATTGTAAGTTCTTACAAACAGCAATTGCATTTAAATAAAGTTATTTTTTTCTTCCAAGAAATACCATCTGAACTTTTACAGTAACGCAGAATTCATTAGAAATGTTTCTGATACAAAGACATCAATTCAGGTGCACCCAGTAGCGCTTGACACTTCAGAATGAGTCAACCACAAAGCAGTATGCAGGACAGTCCCATCATTCTGAAGTGGCAAGGACACATACCATCTAAACTGTCATCAGACACCTAAATAAGGCAAGCAAATTCTCCCCACATAAATATTCCAAGTCATCAGAGAATTTAATGAAAGCATGCTAGTTTTGAAAACACTAAACTTTGAATTCTTACTTTCAGAACAAAACCACCTGAGAGATACTCAAAAATAACCTGCAGGTCTCTGATCAGGATACCAACAAGAACAGCCATCCCAAGCTGGATCAGATTCCTCCATCACTAGACCACTATCACTCAATTTTACCTGGCAACCTCACCCTCCCTGCATGAAAAAAACCACAACAAAACAAAAAAGATCTCTTACAGAAAGTTTTCAGGCAAGAATAATTCTAAGAATTTCATTTAAACCCCCAGTAATCAGAACAGCATGACTGGCTGTCATAAAGGGGAACATCATCTCTGTAATCAATGTTGCTATGTGGAATGACTATGCATGCACACTTAATTCAGTTAACTAAAGCAGATTTTGTGAAAAAAAGTACATAGAAACTATTATTGATCTCCAGTCCTAAACATAACAAGTCTTTTTGTGCTTCCACCACATTATCACAGCAAAAACTATAAATAAAAAAAAAATAAAAAGGAACAAAGGACAGACATGAAAACAAATAGTTTGACAAGAGCCAATACAACTAACTCAGTGCCACCCTCCAGGTAGCATGGTGTAGTCACAGCTTTCCATCAGTTTTGCATATTCAGCATTAAACTGAGTTACATGATTATACCAAGGCACAGTAGGCAAACGTTGCAACAAATTACTTGTTCTGTTCTTCAGGCTAATCTTCAGTTCTTTGGTGTCTAAAACTGCCTCCAAAGAGAGGCCTGATCTCTATTTAACAGGACAATTACCAAAATATTTAACATGAACCTTATAGGCACTCCTGCGAAAAACCAGATGATGTGGATTTGAAAGTTTTTGACTACAGAGACATTAGAAAGCTACCAGTAGGATAATTAACGACCAGACCAAAATACAGAGTTGAACAAGAGTATCTCAAAAACGTTTCCATGAGAAGAGATATGCAGCTGAATTGTATAAAGATCTTTACCACCCCAGTGTAAGCAATCTGACAAGATTGGGTCCCCACAGGATTTCAGTCAAGAAAATTTCTCTTTTCTTGATTTCAGTGAGTTGATGCTTGGAAGGGACAGCGAACTGATCACTGCTGCCAATGAAGTGATCTATCTGGACTCTACACATCTGTGTGCATCAGTACATGTAGCTGGCCAGGGTGCAGTTTCTGACAGTAAAGGCCAACTGGTACAGAACAGCTCGTAACTATCCCAGCATATCATCCAACTCATTTAAACTGTGTGACTGCACAAAAACACCAAACACCTTAGTGGTGCCACAGAACACTCTTGGTATCAAACTCAAGCCTGGAGTTCTTTGGAAAACAGATAGCTAGCACCCATGAGAATGCAAGGGAATACTTGAAAGTTTACAGTATGATTCATATTTCAATACCCAAGAGCTTCCTTCCAGGCACTTTCTTAGATGGAAAATGCCCAGAAACCTAGAAAATATCATTAAACTGAAGCTTACACTTGACAATGGTTGACACTCACCATAAAATTTAATCTAACTCTAACAAAGACGCTTTAGTTTTTCTTGTTGACCTAATAATCCTTTGGTGGTATTTTATCATCTGGGCAAATCCCAGCTCGATTAGCTTCACAACTCAAAACACACAGCTCCCTATTAAAGCACACATGAACAGTTAAATAATAAAATGAGTAACTTTCCACTACACAATCAGCAAGCAAGAAAAAGAAATCACTGAGCAGAACTCAGAACATAAAAAGTGTGATGATGCACAGAAGAATGGGCTGCAGTTTTACTTCTCATAGGTAGGAGCCTGTGGACAACAGAGGAATCTTGTTTCCAGGCAGGGCAGTGAAAGTGATACCTGGAATGAAACAAGAATTCCACGACCACACTGGTAACAGCATTATATACTGCACACATGTGGCCACACACATGGACACCAACTGATTGCTAGAACTAGCATAATTAATTGGATATGGAATGTATATTTTGTATAATATACAACCCTAGTGTTAATTTGTACAAGTTTCATTTGTAAAGTAACACATTATCTACACCACACCCAGCAATGCTGCCCAAAAATGTGTGACACTAGAAATATTATGAGAAAGACTAGGAAATGTAGGAAATTAAAATGGCTGTAGACATACTAATAAAAAGAGACATATCAACAAGGTTACATAGGGAGTACCTTGGTGAGAAATCAAGTTCTAGCTGCTGGAGCAAGTCAGAATTGTTATCCAAGTGTGATCCTGACTTTCCACTTTCAGTCTGTTAGGTGCCTCAGAAATTTCACAGTTCTCTCTCCTTTGGGCCGTAGTGTGTATGCTACTGTCCACAGTTTCAGTCTCTAAGTTAACCCTCATCAACAAGGGAAAATACTATGTTTTTTCCTTCTTTTGAGCCAGAACTCCTTTAATAACATTGGTTATAGCACACCTGCCTATTCTGAGAGTACAGGCACACCTTTCAGTAGTTGTGAAAATATACTTGTTCACTTTAACTCCTGCTTTCCGTGCAGAAGTAGCCATAAAGAAGCTAGAAATTAAATAATTTCTTCTGAAATTTTGTGGTAACTCTAAAGGAACGTTTCTAAAAGGTACATAGATCCTATAAAAGATTCTGGACAATTTTGGTATCTCGTAAGAACCTTGATCTCCCAATGAGGCAGTATTAAACTTGAAATGTTGCCCAAGTAATGATGTCACTCAGCGCAACTATTTGTTTCTTTAGAAGTCACAGCTCTACACTTCAAAAGTCAAAAGCAACATATGAAGCCTGCTTATTTTCAAAAAACTTCTCTCCTAGCATTCTGACATTATTTATTGTAACATAAAAACTCAGTCCTAATCTACATATTACCAGTTACACACAAATCCAAGTAAATGAAAACACTGAGAACTCTAGAAACTAGTACTAAACATTTATGGACCAAATCAAGAATGGCTTGCAAGAGCCATACACTCTCCTATACTTCCATAAGGAAGTACCTTAAAAATACCCTGAAGAGGTTGTCTGAAGTATTTCAGGATGAACTTAAAGATTTATCTCTTAAAACAGAAGTGATTTTTCTGGATGCATCCTACCAGCTGCATGCATTTCATCACATTTTAAAAGCATATTTGTTCTCCTTTGAACTGCAAGTGCCTCAAAAATAGGACTAAGCCATTAACAACCTTGGTGTTGGTGTCTTTGAACATATGAAAGGAACTCAAATGAATTTTTATTAGATATTGATACTATCAACGTTTTATTATCTACTGAAACTCAATCACTCTGAGTAATTTATGGGTCTTGTCATTTTCCATAAATGGGCAATAGTGTTTTTTTTTTTTCTCAAGTACCTCAAAAGATCACTGGTGAGCCATTGTATTTATTCACTCAGATCATACACTTTGTAGGAATGAAGCTGAAGTCTTCACTTCTCTTTTTCCTTCTCAGTTCCACTATCAAGATTTTTATTTTTTTTATTAGCTATGCAAACATTATGCTATTTCACACATTTTTAAGACTGGAGACAGAAAATGAAGTCTACCAAAGTACCTTGCACATTCACAGAAAGAGCATCAACATTCCCAACCACCTATACATATTCCGCAGGACTCTTCATTATTCAGTTGTTTCAGCACAGAGTTATGAGTGGAGAGCATATACAAACCAACTGTTCTGCACCATCTTTTGGTGTGAGCTATCTACTGTTATTCTTTTAGATCTGCTTTCTAGTGTAACATCACAGAAGTTTTATGCAGAAGCAGGTCTTCAATCCATATAACAGGAGAATATGGCAAAACAAGCATGCATGTAGCACAGAACGAAGTATTTGTAATTTAAATTTAGGCAGGCGACAATTATTTTTAAGATGACCTTATGATGCAAAGCTGCAAATTCTCACTTCAATTTTGAGGTATTTTGAAACCCTACATTTCTGAGATACCTTAAACTTCCCCATATTTGTTTCGATCTGCCTGAACAAACTATGGTCTTGAGACAGCAGAAACTAAACTTTATGGGGAACTCGACTACTTGATGATTTTTGAGAATGCAAAAAACGCCCCTACCCCCATCTCCAAAAATGGTTATTTTCTAAAAGATGGTTTCAATACAGAACTAACCCAAGTGAAATTTTTTTGTTAATGCTAATGTTTGGTACGCACTGAGCAAAGAATATGATCCTTGGAGAAAGACTAATTTGAATAAACTCCTCTCTAATGCTCCACACTTGTATATTGAAAATCATTCAGCAATGGAGTATTATGTTGGTTTTTTCAAAAAACAAACAAACAAACCCCATGTAACTGCTACTACCTAGAGAAAAAGTGCCACTCTCTACAATTAAATGGAGCTGGTAGAGAAGCTGGAATAAGTACACTCTTTACAGAAACAGAATCATGGGGTATGTAAGTCTACAAAATTATTTGCAATACAACTAAAAGGAAAAGACCTCAGAAACTCAATGTTCTGAAGTAAAAGGTGAAGACTTCTTTATTTACAAAAGTAACGATGACATTGTATCATCATCTTCTGTAGTCCAGCAACCAAAAAGTTCATTTGTCAAGAGTTTCTGTTTAACTTCAAAGGATTATGAACAGATTTTGCTGTATCCATTAAAAAACATGCACAAGGCCAGATCTACACAGTATCATTTCTTACACTTGTAGAAACACCAGTTTGCCAGGAATAACAGAGATGTTACAACACTCCAAAATGTGCAATTCTTTTAGCTAGTTTACATGTGGAACAATTCGATAGTGACTCAGAAGTATTACAGAACCTTTATTAAAGCTCTATACCTTACATTCAACTTATTTAACATTTTGATCTTAATACTGTGCTCTGAAGCAATGTATTATGTGACATTATTAGCATACCAACTTCTTAGTGCTCCACCTTGAAGCTTAGAATGAACCTTACCAAACCCAGATTTTTCTTTCCTGTCAGTTACCAGACCAAGCAGGTGTTAACTAAATCTTTGCATACAGCACTACTGCTTTTCACGAAAGCCTCGTGATTTCACAGAAATAAACACTGGCAATTGAATTTGAAACCCACCTTTACAGTAGCCAATCCCAGCATACAGCTGTAAAGCTGTATCTTGATATTCCAGTTAGCCCTCACATCACCTGTACATTAACAGAGTTATTTAAGCACTCTGCCCTAGCCCTGCTGTAATTAGAATACTGATCTATTTTACACGATGGCTTACAGAAGTATTTTAACATACACTGCAGTCTCACTACAGCAGTCTTTACTACTTCGAGATTCATATGGCTAGCCTTGGAAAGAACCCAACACCAGCCGAATACATAACAAGTTGATAAAAAAATACAAGTATAATAAGATAAAGGGTACTGCGTAGGAACTACAAAGCTCAAACGAAACCACCCACTAAGTCTTAAAAGGTGTAGTGCTATTATAAGTTTTGCCTAATAATGGAGTTCCATTTTAAATGTACACACCTTCTCTTTGCTCACAGAACTACAAACTTACTCACATACAGTTTCAGAAAAAAAATTTACTTTTGACAGAGCGCTTTGGTAGCACAGAAATACTACCAACACATGACTTGAAGCTAATCTATCACAAGGTTAATTTGGATTTATGGTTTCCTTTCAACTATCCTGCCAGGCAGCTTAACATACCTATTTCACACACACGGGAGACAAAAAAAAAATTAAAAAAAAAAAATTGTGCTCTGTGCTTTTTATAAAACAGCTTCATTAAGGCATGCCTCTGTATCTGTGAATGCTTTAAAGGCTGGCACACCCCAGCTCACATGTGTGTAAGCAGATACTACCTAACATCTTGAGGCAGAGCCAGAACCCACTAATCACTTTTCTCCATGGAAGCCTGTTTTGTTTCTCTTGCTTTACAAGTAAGGCCTCTGAAAGGCAAAAAGGTTTCTTACCAGTTTTTGAGACTCATAAGTATCATTATCCCCTATTCCCTAACAGTTTAACTCTGGGAAGGGCTGGCCAACAGAACTAAAGTGTCGAATTCAGGAGGCAGCCCAAGACACCCCAAGAAGAGTTCCTGCGGCCCAAGGAAGGGAGGGGGCTTCTCTATGCGCCAGACACGGGAGTTACCCCAGACCAGGAACCAAACCCAGACGCCAGAGCACGCAGCCACCCCTTAACTCCACCGAGGCGGCCCATGCCGCCAAGGAGTGCGGAGATCCCGGGAAGGCCTTCGCAGGCTCCCGAGGCGAGAGGAGACGGAAACCGGACACCCCTCTTCATCACCGCACCCCTCGAAGCCAAGCCACACGGAAGGCCAGGAACTCCGGGCCGCCGCTACCAGCCCTCCTTTCCCCACCCTTCCCGGCTCCTACCGACCTGGAGACGGCCATTGCCGCCTGGAGCTGGGCCTCGTTAGAGGCGAGCGGCGGGACAACAGGCGGGGAGGGGGCCGGCGCCGCTCTCCCAGGAAGGAGGGCGCAAGGCCTAGCTCGGGCCTCTCGGGCGCCGCACCCGGCCTCGGCCCCGCCGGCGATCCCCGGGGAGCGGCTGAGCGCAGCTGTGACCTGCAACGGTCAGAGTTTCGCCCCTCCTGGGGACACAGCAGTAAAGCGGACAGACGAAATACACAATCCTCGGAGCACGGGTTAAAGCTTCTATCCCCCCATCGCTGGGGCGAAGCCCAATGCCTGGTTTTATATGAGCAGCCATCTTGTATTTATTCCCTTCCTCCATGATAGCCGCTTCCTGATTGGCAAGAACGCGCGGCCGCAGCCAATGAAGAAAGCGCTTCTAAGAGCAAAGAGGGAGGGCGCACGTAGCGCCCAGACTGAGCAGGACCGGCCATGGAGCCTGTCGAGCCTGCTGGGGGTGAGCCGGCCTCCAGCGGGACGTACCATGTGCGCAAGGAGGAGGGAGAGTCTTGAAGGAGAACGCCCCAGTCCCTCACCCTGAGGAAAGAAGAGCGGCACCAGAACGCGAAGTATGCGCGTTTCCTTGCCAGCCCACCGGGTAGTGACCTTTCTCCCCCACGGACGTGGCAGGAGAAGGCAGCTAAGAACTAGGCGAGCTCACGCCGCACTCCCCACTCGGCGGGGTGCGCTGCCCCTCGGTTTACGCCCCATTATGCGGCGCTGACCTTCGTCCTGCGGAAACTACGGCACCCGGCGTGCAGCGCGCTCAGCGCCGCGCCCCCTGCGCAGGAAGGCAGGCCCAGCGCCCCCGGGGGCTGGGCTTGGCTTGAGTGGGCGGCAACCTTCCTCTGTCGCTTCTACCGCGCCGACGTTTTCCCGCAAGGATTTCGGTGCGGGGGGTGGTTCTCTTTGATTATTCGCAGTGGCTTATTAGCGGCCGTGAGCCGCCTTCTCCCCACGCAGGGTCTGTGGCGCTTCCCGCGCGCCATCCCGGCAGCAACCACGTTTCTCTTCATTTCCTGCTGCCTCGTTCTTCGTTGAAACAACTAGATCGTCCTCCCCTCCCGGCAGGGCGTAGAGCGGCTGGGTAGAGCAGAATAGGACTTCAAGCGCACGCCTGTAGCCTGGGCAGCTGGCCGCAGTTACCGTTACTTTTGGGAAAGAAAAACAAGCTTTCCAAGTGCAAGCTGTCAGCTTCGATCAGATCCAGAGACCAAAAAGCCAAAACTATTAAATTAGTAATTTCAATCAATTATCCCAGACAGGGATGCAAATTTAGCTGATACACATAACTTCTCATGATAAATTGAAAACATAGTAATTTTTTTCTGCAAGTGATCCATTAACTTACACAAATACATGCATTTGCATAATTCTGTATGAGAAGAAAGCTTTCCTCTAAAGCCCATTGTGGTGTATATTTCATACCAGGCCTTTCTATAGGGATTTCTTCTTGCTCCAGTCTTTCTACCAAAAGGTTTCCCTTTCCCTGTGGTAAAATATTCATGTATGGGTTTGCTCATTCATTCACCACTAATGCATCCAAACAGACACACTAATTCCATCTGCATGTTCATTGTCTTTTAAAAATGGTTCTTTAAACAAGATAATTAGTTATATCTGTGTAGGTCCAGTCTATACTTGAGTCCTTTAGCAGGGTTTGCTCCAGGTGCCGCATTCCTATTTGCTGCTTTTCTGGCCTTTTGGAAGGAGCTCTCTGGTGAATAGGAGCTCATGTTATAGTGGTAATCAAACACCAGCAATATCAGTCAGCCCAAGGCCTCTGCATCACAGAACGTGATCAAACTATAGACTTCATTTTCAGTGGTAGAGATGGGTTTTGTCACACACACAGAGTCAGTAACCCAGATGCCTTTTCCCTTATAGCTCAGTATGTCTCCTGTAGCAAAATACCTAAAACATTACAGTGAGTTTAGTTGGAGACCAAGAGCCTTGTACTGCAGCACTCCAAAACAACACTCATCTTCCTTTCTACAATCATATGCCACCATGGGTTACAGGTGCATCTGCCTGGGTCTCTGACTGAGATGTGTGTATGTTTTCACACAATGAGGTGGAACAGCATGGAGTTGGGTAGGGAGGAGCAAGGACAAGGCTGAGGGTGGATACGTTTTTCTTCCATGTTCAATGCTGTCGACATGGATGTATAGCAAACATCCCTGATAATATATCCACACTTGTTAGCCAAGAATCAGCAGATATTCTGTCCTGCTGTGGGCATTACTGAAATGACCTTCAGGTGCCATTTCCTACCAATGTATTTCCTCTTAGGTTCCTTAAAAACATTTTGTGCATTCTTTTATGAGCAGCCAAGGCAGAAGGCACATCAAACATGCAATAAAACTTGGTTTTAATAGCTCTGTAGGGATTAGCCTACCTCATAAGTGTAGGGAAAATAAATATTATTGGTGGGTACTGAAGTACTTTCTGAAATTATAAACTGCAGTCCAAGCAAAAGAATCTGTAAAAGACCAAAAGAGTGATATATTATTTATCTAATAGAAGGCATTCTGGAAACACAATTCATTCGTATTTCACATCATGTATTTTTGTATTTTGATGTGACATTTATGTAAAGCATGTTGTTACATAACTACTCACCTGAATCTTCTGCTCCTTCCTCTTCCTACACCTTGTGAAAACCAATTTTAGTTTGTCCATGTATCTCTTCATCTGTTCCTTAAGGCATCCTAATCCTTTTTGTGCATTTCTTTTGACCCATTTTCCAAGGAGTTTTCTTGTATTTTCTCCTGTTTCTTTTCACATATGTCAAAAGAACCCCTCCTGCAAATCTGTGTGCCAGCACACCCTCTCAAACCTGTTCCTAAATCAGATAAAACCCAATAACTTCCAGTCAGTTGGTATGCTGTGATTATTACCTCCTGCACAATCTCAATTATTTTTATTTTGTTTTCATCCTCCTGCCAGCTGTGTCCACCTGTGAACTCCCATTGCTTAGTCTGCAGATTCATAGTGGCTGCAGCTTTCTTATTTGTTATTTATGCATACAGAGCCCTGGGAAAAAAAAATGGTACAGACTCTCAAGTGCTACAGCTGTGCAAATAGTAGATGACAGAGGCACAATTTTCCTGGTAGTATGACTCCTGATTAAACCTGACATACCATAATCTTCTACATGTTTTGGCCTTCTACTTTTATTTTTCCAGTTAGTTTTTTGTTTCCTGAAGGTTTGTAGATTTATATTGCTTAAGATCACACCAGCCTCTCTGTAACTGTAGGTATAATATTTGATGCCTCCTAGTCTGGAAAAAAAGACCATTTTCATAATAGTGGCTGTCTTATTTGATTTCTACATTCCCTTGGAAATCTTGTCTGAAGAGAAACTAGTCTTATAAACTTGTCCCTGCTTAGCAGTTTGTTCAGACATCTTCTCTGCTTGCGTCTTAAATCATTATTTTGATTATCTGGGGAAAAATTACTCTGACATTATGTATTATGGTAATTAACCAGTTACTTCATAGACTATTTCTAACATAGTTTAAATTTCTTAGTTTTTGTTAGATACTTAATTGTTTGTTCTTCAAGTATTATTTAATCTTCCTAGTTTTTATTTTATGTTTTATCTCTGTAGGTTAGGCCTCCTTTACTGGTGTTACTGGAATCATACTGCTGATTGATGAAGGGTATTTTTTGAGCCTCCTTGTACATGATCTTCCTTTTAAGCTCTTCACTGTAAGATAGAGGCTGAATGCTGGCTGACAGGTCCTCATAGTCCCAAAAGCACCTCAGAGATACCGATGAAGTGACAAATCCATGCAAAGGCACTGCCACCCACAACACAGATTAGCAACATTTATGAAAAAAGTTTGATGGGCTCCAATTTCTCAACATCAAAAAGGATTGCAATAACACTCACTTAGTGAAAATCACCATCTAAAAGCTTCCAAATGCCACCAGAGCTGTATAATTACCACATTAGATGTCATTAACATTGTACATTCAGGACAATTTTTCTGAATGAAAGGCTTCTGATATGACGAATATATATAGAAACCTTGGGATTCGCTTTTGGGAGCTTCTCTTCCCAGGGCTTTTGTCTCATGAGATTACGTGGACTTGTTCAGAAGAGGCAGTTCTTGCCCTTCTCCATTATAAACAGATACTCTGGACAACTGATCAACCTTGTTGTAAAAGCCTGTACAACAACCTCGTTTTTGCTAACCATGGCATGTAATTTCTCCAGCATTTATTTCCATGATCTGAAACTTCCTGTTTTCTAAATCAGATTTACTCTTCGCTGCATTTTATAACTTAAATTACTGATATTTATTTGGACACATTTTTATGTATAAAACCTGGAAGTTTCTTAATTCAGTCTAGCTGTTAGCCATGACTGTTTTAAACAAATCTTTTCTAGTTTGCATAGTTTACTGTTCCTGTGGCATATTTTTTAGGAAATGGTATAATCTATTAATTTCATATAGTTGTTATTTTTTTCCAAACGTTTGTGTTTACATTTAAATCCTCTCTGCTTGGTGTTACTAGTAACTATACCACTTCCTATGTTAAGAAAGTGATTAAAGCATATGTACATAATGTACATGTATGTACAGTACTGAAATATTAGGTGATTAGCAATTGTAAATCATGTGGACAAATGCATCTTTATACCTGATCTGTCACTGATATTTAGGAGAGCAGAGATCTCAATTTATATAGAGAAATGTATATTTGTGATGATAATGCACACATACACACATATAAAGATACATATATTAAAATGAATTTCGTATCTCGTATCCAGAACGAAAACTGATGGCAAGGAAAGCTCCTATCAAGTATCTAAGTGGGCTTTTTTGGATCAAGGTAACAGGCAAAAGTGAGCCTGGGTCAGAGACAAAGAGAAACGAAAATAATGAGGTCAAACTCTTCCTATAAATCTGCAAGTTTTTCTGCATAGGCCTGTGGAAAAATGCAACATGAAAATAACACAAGGGAAGCAGGTAGTTACCTTTTAGTAACTTCTTCTATTATCTAAACTTGTGTGTCTCTTAAGGGTTTTTTTTATTTATTTAATTTCAATAGTTCAGATTTTTCTTTTTTTTTTTCATGAGCTAAGGCAAGAGGGACATGAGCCTGGGCAGTTAAAAAAAAAAAAAAAAGTGCATATAATTCCAGTGTGCACAAACTGAATACAAAGAGCATAAATAGAAAAGCACAACATAAGGATTCAGAAACACACTATAATGCTGAATAAACAGGGCCAGAGGTTTCACATGTAGTCCAGCTCTTTCCAAAAGCTATTGCTTTTCAAAGATAGAAAAGAAAGCTAATCTGTGGCCATCATCACAAGTTCTGCTACGGTTAGTGAGTTTAAATTAGTTTTAAAAACGAGTTTGGTGAACATAGCCTTTGCTATTATTATAACTACTACATTAAATGCTAGAAAACAATGATTTTCTTTTATTTGTAAGACCTGTCTCTCAGAACATATTTTAGTCCTATTAAAGATTTCTGGTATGTTACTTCGGAAAATCAGAAATTATATTCACTGTATACCAAAAATGCTACTAAATAGCTCCAGTATGGTGAGGATATCACGATATGGTGGTCCCATTGTTCATCTGGTGTGTGTAGACAAGGGTGAATCAGCTGCAGCATTCACTTTGTATTACCAGTTTATGATTCCATTCTTCTATTAGCTATATGCATCCCTAAGATGGATTGAGATGTGATTAATAGGTATCAGCAATAGTTTGCACTCTCTTTACCTTGTACTCCCTTCTTAAAACCCTTTCTTCTTAAAACGTTAATTTTGCTATATAGATTTTTGTTTGGTAGTGTAAGTTGCAAAGTAAAAACCTCTCTTTTTTATGTTGGAAGATTTCCTTTGGAGAACTGCATGAGGATCAAGCTCATCTGTGTCAACTTCTAAGTTTATCTTGGGGACTCCTTCATCTCCCTTTGTGGAACATTCAGTCCCCAACATTCCTCATAAAGGAAGAACATCTGCTTTCGGTACAACTCTACATTGATTTGCTTATTGTACTTATTATAGAGGCAGTTATTTCAGATTTGTTTGTTACAGTTATGAATTAGTTAAAGCTTAAGTTTTCGGTGATGGGTGCAATAATAGCAACATAATAGCGTGCTTTGATCATGTCCTGAAAGTGTGCAATAAGACAAGTATATACTTGTAATAAATTTATCAGATTCCTCAAATGATGGAATTCCTGATACCCAGTAAAAACCTAGCTTGTTTTCAATGTGTGAAACAGATTTGAGGAACAGTTTCTTACTTGATGTTCTGAAATTCTCTTTGGATTCTGCAGGGAATGTCTTCAGGATATTCTACTAGATATAGACTACATTTAAAGCTTAAAGGAAAGCCTTAATTACTTTTAAGCTCCCACATGACTTCATTGCAGGATTAGAAGTCTGAGTGCTCCTGCATTTTTTGATAAGTTATTTACATCAGCGTGATACTCATACAGAGGCACAGGCACAGCTAGAAGACCCAGATAAAAAGTTGCCAGGAACCCCTCCTCCAACATGTGCCCTCTTTTTATAGTCAGTAATCTTTCACCAGCCTTTCACACATGCATTTTTTGTACATTTCTTCCCTCACACTGATAATCCTCGCAATTTTCCCTCTGCCTTCATTTTTCTCTTAAAAAAATGATATTGTTTCTGTCCTTCCCTCCCCTTCCCCATTGACTTCTCACTGTAGGAGAAAAGTTGCCTCTTCACCTGGTTCCTTTTGCCATCTGTTTTTTTCTGACTCCTTACAACAAGAGGAAAGGGATGTGCAGGTTTGGTAATTGGTAGCCTTGAACCAGTAGAGCACGATCCACTGACAAATGGAGCAAGTAAGAGTCAGCCTGGAGAGAAAGGTAACACCAGTGGCTGATAACAGCAAGAAAGCTATTACTTTTTGTTTTAAATAAACTGCCGTTTACAGTGGCCAGGGATTCATATCCATTTGCTGAACCCCAGATGGGGAAACACAATCCCTCTTTCCCCAGCACCAAATAGATTCTAAATTACAAATGATCTCTGTATTTCTGCATGCCTAATATAAGAGATCTTAAGAAGGAACTGATCTTCAGCAGCTAGTGCTTGGGTGATTTAACCACTGGTCCTGATCGTAGTAGTGCACTCCAAATCTGAATTGTATCACTGACCACTTCTGCACATGAAAAAAAATCCTGCAGCTTGCTAGGAGTTACTTACAAGGGAAACAAACAGAAAGGGAACTTAATTGTACTTGCGGCTCCATGGGATCATTTTTCTTTTGCCCCATCTGAGAGAAAAAGTCACATGCAAATTTTTCTACACTTTTACATAACTGTATTCTTCATACACAAAACTAAAAGAATTGTATATGTAATGCAGGCTTCTACATATAAATTTAATCATATCCGTGCTCTAGCTTCCTGCTAGAGCTGACCTCTTTTTCACAAGGCTGCCTTGGGAGTCAGTCTTCTGCCCAGAACTCATTTGGCAACATAGTAGCCCATGTTGTAATCTTCCTCCCCCCTAAAACAGAAGCCTAGAGAGAATCACAGAATTACTGAGACTGGAATAGACCTCCAAGATCATCAAGTCCAGCCTATAACCTAACACCACCACATTGATGAGACCATGTCACTAAGTGCCACATCCAATCTTTGCTTAAACACCTCCAGGGATGGGGACTCCACCACCTCCCCAGGCAGTCCATTCCAGTGCCTAATTACCCTTTTTGTGAGGAAGTGCTTCCTATTATCCAACCTAAATCTCCCCTGGCATCTCCTTCACACCCCACCCTCTCATCACAAGTTGCCTGGGACAAGAGCTTGACCCCCACCTTACTTCAGTTTCCCTTCAGGTAGTTGTAGAGTGTGATAAGGTCTCCTGAGCCTCCTCTTCTCCAGGCTAAACAACCCCAGCCTCTCAGAAAACTTTCCCTCTGGTCCCTTCACCAGTCTCGTTGCTCTCTTCTGGACCCGCTCCAGCACCTCAATATCTTTTTTGAAGTGAGGGGCCCAGAACTTCACACAGTACTTGAGATGAGGCCTCTCAGTTGACCTCTTTAAAAAACAAAAAAGCAAGCCAAAGAACAAGTGCCTTTTAACATTTAGTGCTCAGTCCATCAACCAGTTTATATATACAGCTTCATTCTTGAGAACACATGAATGACACTCACAGAGATTTAATGGGAAATACAATTGACTAGCTGCCCTGAAAATGAGAGAACTACTTACTTTGTACAATGAACAAAGCAAGAGTTGTTCTATCGGTTGCACAGGCAATGTGGCAGTTGCAGTCTGAATTTATCTCCACAGAATCCTTTGATTTTGGAATGTGTCACAAAACAGGAGTTGCCAGATGTTCCACACTTTTCAAATCTAGTCCTTATTTAGTAGTAATAGAACCACAAATACAGAAATCTGGGGTTTATGCTGCTGTTAAAAGGCAAAAATTTCCTGTGTGTTCTAGCTGTGAGCAGTTACCCTCATTTTCTAGGGTATACCTTAAGCTTTATGTTTTACAGGTATGCTGCATTTGAAGCAATTTAACTGCATCACATACATCTAGCATTCATTTTAAATGTTAATATCATGGTCTTGCTTTATCCTTATTTATTGCGATGTATTTTAAAATATTATTAGAATGTGGTAATAAACTAAAAATGTATTTAAAATATTTACTAAAGTATTACATTAATACTGTTTTCCATCCTTGGAACTCAGAATTCTTTATCCACAGTAGGAGCTGTTGGTGCTAATGTGCAGTTGCTGGCACAAATTTAGTTCTATTTGTTGCACTACCTTCTTGAGTCCTACTGAACTGGTGGTTTAGAGGAGACTGTTCAGAACATGACTTTTAAAAGCAGCTTACCTGAAGAGGTTATTCTTCTATCCTGATTACATTATTCTGCTGTGATGTAAAAACAAAGGAGTTAAAAATAGAACTGGAGAACAAGACATATGACTGACAAACAACTGTGCTAAGTATATAGGCACATGTAAATATATGGGCACCAATAACCTTGGCCAGCTGAGACAGAAGCTACTTCATTTGGATGTGTTGCTGAGGAAACTGTGAAATCTACCTGCATCGGGCCACCATTCCAAAACATATAACCTATGAGATCAGGAAAAATTGTACCATCAGGATGGGATATTCAGATTACTGAAAAGCACAATTTGAGTATTCACTCTAACTGCTTCTGTATTTGTAGTAATCTGTGAAAAATTCTGCTATGAAAATAGGAGTGCAACCTGGTCTGTTCAGTTGATGATAGAGAAAACGTGGAATTAAGCTGCAATGCTGTGGAGATTGTTAGCAATAATTCAAACTGTTTTCAAAATAAAGGATGAAATGGACATAACTCTGCTTCATCCATTTCGTTCTATTTTCCTATAATCTCAATGCTAGTCTACCTGATAGCACTTTATTTTATTATGACTTCTGCAGATTTTAACGAACCGTAAACCAAAAGACACTAAAATCACTCAGAAAGTTGTTTATTTTAAGGTACAGGATTCCAATTTCACTGAAAGGATTACTTAATTCCATGTGTACTGAGACCTTGTCTCCCACTACACTTAAATACACCCTGATAAATTTAAAGAACCAAACATCAGTAGATCGTAATCTTACAATAGAGACTCATTCTCTACTACTGAAATTTGCATTTTCCTAATTTGTGTAAAAAAATAAAGAAATAATTGGTCCACATACAAATCAAAATGGGTAAAAGTAAGTTTAAGCTGAGCAAAAATTGGCCTTTTTATTCAGTTCCAGTTGTAGTGATCTCTTGGAGATAAATTGTAAGGTGCTCTCTCTTCCTCTTCAGGGCCATAATCTAATGGCAGACCATAATTGTAATCAACTGTTACAACTGGTAATCTTTTGCTTTGTTCCATTTCTCTAGTAGGTTCACCTTGAAAAGACTTCTGTTCATACTCTATTGAACTGTCTTCTTGATGCCCAAATGAAGATGGATGCATTGTTCGTGGAGAATATGGTGCAAATCTGTTTTTTCCTCTCTTAAATGCATCTGAGGGATGCATTCTCCTATTGTCTTCAGGACAGTTTGGTCGATTACTGTAAGAACAAATATGAACAGTGAAAGGCTTAGAAATGGAACAGTCGATTTATTGTTGGTGGCCACCATGAGAAATTAAACCTGTATAACCCTGAAAGAACAATTAAGCCCCTTATTTTTGTTTTTATCCTCTAATATTAGAATCCTCCTTACTGGATGCTACCAACTTGTTTGTTTTTCAATACTAGATTAAAATGACAGCATCTTCCAGTAAGTAATTCTACTAAAGATGTTTTGTTTCAAGTGCTGTTTCTAATTAAAATTCCCTATTTCCTGAGAGTTTCTTTATGTAGGAGTAATTTTTAGGTTCCCAAACCCGTATTTTCATATTTGTGAATAATACATAATAGTAGCTCTCTAAGCACATAGTCTAAACAGGCAACAATACACTTGGGGTTTATAGCTCCAAGTACTTTAACTATTAATGCTTTTGCAACAGAAGAATCACTCTCCTACAAAATACGTATATAGTGATCTAAAAATGGATATATGATAAATATATGCTTTTTGGTTTAGATTCTCTTTACTCTCAAGTACCTTATTTTGTAAAATGAGTGGTATGTAAAGCCAATTCAGAATTTTAAAATATTCTTCCTCACTTAACTATGGATTAATGTAGACTGGAAATGATGTCTAGAAGTACCTACATCCACCTGCTCAAAGTAGGTCTAATTAGATGAATTTGTACAGTGACCACATCCACCCAAGTCTCAAGGATCTCAAGGGATGGGGATTTCACAGCTGTTCTGGGCAACCTGCTTCAGTGTCTGACCATCCCTCACAATAAAACCCATTAGCCTGTTGCAGACAGCAGATAAGAGTTAAACATAGTATCTGTTTTTTGCTTTCTTGCTTACTGACACTAGTTTTTCCCATTTTGTAGTATTTTAGCTTGAATTGTGCTTGTCACATCAATGACTTATGTCAGGGATTCTCAAACTATTTCATAATCACAATCAAACACAATATATATGGTCCACAAATTAGTCCCATTATTTGTTCAGTCTTCAGATTCAATGGTTTAAACTGCATTTGAGCAAAAACATTAACATCAATTTTTCCACTGTGTAGTTTATATTTTTTTAGCTGGGAAACTGAGGGAGTAACAGTATAGAGGTAAGTCAGAAAACAATGTATAATATCTGATATTTACCTATAATTTCTGTTGAAGTCATTATCAGACCCATAACCTCTGTGAAGTGAAGGAGATGAGGAGAAATGAGGTTCTGGTACGTTTTCATGAGAAGAAAAAGATTGACTTCTGCAAATAATCAAAAGAATTGAACATTAAGAAAAACACCAACAGTTCTGAACTTTTCAAAAGTAACTTGCTTATCAAATGAAATAAAAGTATTTTACTTTTAACTGAAATTTACTTACAATTTTAATAAAAAAATCTTAATGGTATTAAACACCTAAAAATAGGATGCTTTGTAATGATACCCTCTGTTTCACCAGTATAATCAAGAAATGAAATTCAACTTTGCTAGCCCAACAAATATCTGGCATACATTCTGAAATAATACAAATATTTTCAAATATTATGTGATTGTAGAAGTGATATGTGTATTTGAGATAATATTATGCAAACTCTGAAGCAAAGGGATTTCTAACATATTACTAATGCATGAAACAAACAAATGCAAGCCAATCTTCCTTGTGGCCTTATTGTTCATCTCTGGCTAACGGCATAAATAAAATTCTGTACCTTCTTCTGTTTTGAGGATTGTTTTTTAAACCTAAGTTTCTACACAAAACAAAGTGAGACAGAGTTTTGTTTCAAGGCAACTCTAAAAAGGTAAAGGAAATGCATAAGCTTTAAAAAACCAGAACCTTCTAACTCGGGAAATACTGTTTTTCAAAGCTGCAACACTCCAGCTTACATCAAACTCTTCCATAAGTCAAAATAAAAAGAGTTAATTAACTGATCATCTATGTAAGATTTTAAAAGAATAACTGATCTGAAATTTAATTTGAAAGTGCTGAGGTTTATAGTTTTATTGTAAAATTCTGGTCTTACAGTTCAAGGATGCCTTACCCATCTGGACACCATTCAAGTGGCAAGTCATCATGATCTGGATGATCATGAAAAGGTCTTGACCTTTGTCCATGCCCTTTATTAACATAATCGAAGTCTTTCAACTGAGTCTGTTCCTGTAAGTCATCATAAGGCTGATGGTCATGAAAAGCTCTATGCCGTTGTCCAGGACCTTTACTATCATAATCTTTTAGTTGCATCTCTGTTTGTAAATTATTGTGAAGCTGGTGATCATTGAAAGGCCTCAACCCCTGCCCACGACCCCTATTAACAAATTCAAAATCTCCCCGTTGTTGTGGCTGTACATCATCATGTGACTGATAGTTATGGAAAGATCTTAGTCTTTGGCCAGGACTCTTTTTGACATGATCTAACTCTTTCAGCTGCATCTGTGTCTGAAATTCATCATGAGACTGGTGGTCATGGAACGATCTTTGTCTCCGGCCACGGCCCCTGCTACCAAAATCAAAATCCTTTGACTGCCTATCTTCCTGAAAATCATTATGAGATGAATGTTCAGGAAAAGATCTCTGCCTTTGTCCACGGCCTCTGTTAAATTTGTTATCCCTCGATTGTCTTTCTGTCTGTAAATCATCATGAAACTGGCATCCATGAAAAGGTCTCAATCTTTGTCCAGGTCCCTTGTTACTAAAGTCTAGGTCCTTCAGCTGCATGTCTTCTTGATAATCATCACAAAACTGGTGATCAGGAAAGGGTCTTTGCCTCTGTCCTGGTCCCCTGTTGTAGTCCCAATTTCTTGTCTGCATTGGTGCTCTTAAATCATCCTGAGTCTGATGGTCATGGAATGGTCTTCTTTGTCCAGGTCCCTTATTAATAAATTCAAAATCTCTGAACTGTATCCGTCCTTGCAAATCGTTGTGAGAGTGGTCATCATAAATTCTTAATCTTTTCCCAGACCTGTAAAGAAGTTTATGTCTTGAAAAGAACATTATAATTATACAGCCTCCAAGTCATTAATGAAAACAGGCTTTTTTAACTGAGAATTGACATGAAAAACATTGTAAATAGATAGGTGTAAAAGCTACTAAAAATCCAAATGAGAAGTAAGGTTATAAAGTTTTTAATGTCATAGCAGAAGCTGTGACAAACATTCAGTTATAGAATCATAGGATCAGTCAGGGTTGGTATAGTTACATTTCATCCAATTCTCCCAATAGATTGTGCATGGGTAGGCAATACCCGTAAAACCTCTTTTAAATTAGAATATCTACAGTATTTTAAATGAGAAAAAAAATAGCCTTCCCTCTGTTTTGTGGTGTTTTGGGGTGGTTTTTTGGTTGTTTGTTTTGTTGGTTTTAGGGTGGTGGGTTTTTTTTCCCTTTTAATTCCATGTTTCATCTCATTACCCCTGAAAGTCTTCATTTGGAAACTGCTCTACAGGTGCTTCCACTGCATGCGGTGGGGGAATAATATCTTCATCTGAATCCCATACATCCATTCCAAGGTTACTAAGAAGAATAAAAACATCTCACATAAGCTTCCTTTTTCAAAACATACCACTGAGAAAAATATACAACAAACACATACAATTTTTCAGTTCACAGTGACAGAAATGTTTGTATATTAAGTTAAATTTACAGACATTTATAACTCAAAAATTTACAAAATTACAATTTGCTATCTTGCAAGTTTTAATCTTGCAAATTTGATTGGGGAAGTGCTGCAGGGAACACAAAAAGAATACCTAAACTCTGGTCTTCAAATTGGAAGGACATGGATTCAATGGATGGACCACTTTGTAGATAAGGAACTGGCCAGATGGCCACTCTCAAAGTGTTGCAACCAATGGCCTGATGTCCAAATGGAGACCCATGACAAGTGGAGTCCCTTGGGGATTGGTACTGGGGCTAGTGCTGTTTAACATGCTGCTGACATGGGCAGTGGTATTGAGTGCACCCTCAGCAAGTTTGCTGATGACACCAAGCTGTGTGGCATGGCTGATACGCTGGAGGGAAGGGATGCCATCCAGTGGGACTGTGACAGGCTTCAGAGATGGGCCCTTGCCAAACTCAAGGCTAAGTGCAAGGTCCTGCTCCTGGGTTGGGGCAATCACAAGCACAAATGCAGGCTGGATGATGAATGTATTGAGAGCAGCCCTGCAGACAAGGACTTGGCGATGCTGGTTTATGAGGTACTTGACGTGAGCCAGCAATGTCCAGTGGTAGACCACAAAGCCAACTGTATCCTAGGTTGCATCAACAGATGCCTGGCCAGGAAGTCAAGGAGGTGATACTGCCCCTCTAGTCCGCTCTTGTGAGATCCTGAAGTACTGTGTCCTGCCCTGGAGCCCCCAACACGAGAAGGACATGCACCTGTTGGAGACGGTCCAGAGGAGGGCCACAAAGATGATCAGAGGACTGGAGTACCTCTCCTACTAGGACAGGCTGAGGGAGTTTGGTCTATTCAGCCTTGAGAAGACTCCAGGGAGACCTTACAGTCACCTTCCAATACCTAAAGGGGGTCTACAGGAAAGCCAGAGAGTGACTTCTTATAAGGCATGTGGTGACAGGACAAGAGGCAATAATTTTAAGCTAAAGCAAGGTAGATTTAGACATTAGGAATAAGTTTTTTCTCTGAGGGTGGTGAGACACTGAAATGGGTTGCCCAAAGAAGTTTTGGATGCCTCATCCTTGGAAGTGTTTAAGACCAGGCTGAATGAAGCTTTGAGCAACCCAGTCTAGTAGAATGTGTCCCTCCCCATGGCAGAGGGATTGAAACTGCATGATCTTTAAGGTCTCTTTCAACTCAAGCCATTCTATGATTCATAAGCTTGAAACAACATCTGAAAGGCTGTGAGACAAGCACCATACCCATTAAAAAAATCTGACATGGAACTAACTTCAACATGTACAGATTATAAAATAATGATAGCAGTAAAACAAAGGGCATTCAGTTAAATGAAAAAGATACAAGTCAGTCAGGTAGTGTTTTTAAATTCCGTTTTCTGCTACAAGATATCGTTGGCAGAAATAACTTAGGAAGATGTAAAGGTTAGCTATTCTTAGGTGGATAAGATAAGCACAACACACCAGGGGTACAACTACTATGTAACAGAGGATTTGAGAACAATATTCCCTTTTCCCATACTTGTCTATTCCTAAAACTGTTGTACTGTTTTGTTTTAAAATACCTGGTTTTACCATGCTAACAACATCAGGCAAATCATAAAGATTGTAAAGATCCTTTCAGCTTATAATGAGAGAATAACAGACTCAGTACACTTGTCACAGTATCATAAAACCAACATTCAATAGTAGTTGTTAGATTAAAAACAAAATCTTTTGACTCATATAAATTCAAAAGATGAACCAAACACACTGCACTTTATGTTATTCATATCACAACTCTTACAATATATGTGTAGTTGCATATTAAAGTTTTAAGATGAGGTTTATTTTGGCCCAGCAGACATACTGGGAAATCTTAACCATACCACTAAAAGCTTTTCTTTACCTTCTCATTGGTTGTGTTCTGAGATCTGTGAGATACACAAGACCATCCATGCGATGACCTCTAGCATCACCAAAAGCTAAAGAAAAAAAACCATGACAGTACAATGAAACGTGCTCAAATTGAACTACAAAGATGTTGAATTTGAAACAATCCTAACTTGATATTAAATACTTCAGAAAGCTGGCACCATTTAGATTTTTTGTTGTTGGTGGTTAAACAACTAAAACTAGTAGTGATAGCAACTTACGACTGAAAACCCTTCAAAGCAAAATGAAAAAGGTAAGATTTTAAGCAGATGAAACATATTGCTACTAAGCTGTCAATTTGCTAATGCTCAAGTCTTGCTTAGAACAGAGTCAACAGTCAGACAAAAGCTTTTGTGAAAACCAGCACATGAAATAACTAAAGATGCCAAAACAGAATTGTAGTATATGTGAATGTAATTGCAGCAATTGTGAACTGCAACCTGCCTTAGTTCAAACTGTATAAATACCTTGGATTGCCACCTCTGGATCCCAGCCTTCAACATCGATAAGATATCTGAAGAAAAATATGATTATATTAGTATCCTGAAGGGATTACAGATTAATATGAGGATACTATGTTTTGTGAACCCTTACCTACATATAAGGTAGCCAGTTCTATTAATTCCATTAGTACAGTGAACACCAATGAGTTTCTCTATCAAAAAGGAAAAGACAGTCTTTAATAGTTCAGAAAGTGAAATTACTAAAAAAAAAAAATCAGTGAAAAAAAAAAGTTGTACTTTTCTAGCAAAGTAATGATCAATCTTTGCTATTTACAAAATTATACTGTCAGGCCTGTAAAAAACCAGACATATCCAAACTCTGTCCTCTTCATGCTGGATCTTTAGCAGCAGTTAGCTCACTACTTCCAAACCTGTGAAGACTGAGATTAACTCTGCAGAACACAGGAAAACAAGAAAGAGGAGTGACAATAGGTAAAGTGGCTTGCCTCAGCCAGAACTGCAGTAATAAAAGAAAAAAATACAGTCTTGAAAGCAGTTCTAAACAAGCAGATGTAAAACTGAGGAACTTAAGATTTCTTGTAAAACTTACAAAAAGGAGAAAGTACACATAATGCTCCTAGTGTCTAGGGGTATGAAAAACCTGGAGAAAAGAAGCACCAGTAGTATCTAAAGAAATCTTGATTTTTTTTTTTTAAAGGTTATACTAATTTACTAATTAACTAAAGGCTAAAGAGCAGAATAACTTACTATTACTAGGGTGTTTCAAATCAGGTATTTTCAGCAGAAATAGGATAATGCTAATACAGTCATGCAAGGTACTGACAAATCCTCATCCTGACTACCCCACAGAGTTCTAGTTACACATATTTAATAAGAGGGAAATAAAATTGAATTATGTATAGAAAAGGATATTATGATGGTTGCAACAGAAGCTTATGATAATGGACCTAGGAAGCTTGTCTTATTTAATGTGTAAAAACAAATCTAAGATATTGAATATGATAATACAGAAGAACGACAATACTTAAGGGCTAAGTTGGCATAAGAATAAATATATATTAAATGACTGAGAGTTTTAAGCTAAATTTTAGAGTAACAAAGTTGTGACAGAGACAAAACACAAACAATTTTTTGAAATGAGACTTTGATAAGTATTTTGGTAAGATAAAATTGTTTGCCACACAACAAGACAGTCACATCATTTTAAGTTGGTGTCCTAACAATTCAGACAGTAAAAGTCTGCAGCTTCTCAAACATTATTTGTTAGATGAATCCTGAGAAATTTTAGGGGTAATCTAAAACAGAAAGCAAGTTAAAACAACTAAGTTAACATAAATATGAAAGATCTCCCAACTCTGAAGTTACACAAGCACTGCCAAAATGGCCCTACTAGCTGAAACTGCACGTCTTCATCCAGTAACAAATTAACATTTGATTCTCTCTATTCTGAGAATAAGAAATAATTAGGTTCAAATATAGACTATTCTTTGTAACAAGAAAAATTAGTAGATCAAAACCAGAAGGAAACTAATAATCTCCAAGTAATTTCTCAAAGCCAAAAAAGAGCAAGAGAAAGAACTTACATGCTAACTTTCTGAGCAAGGACAAGGGCTTCTTCTTAGATCTTTCAGTTTTCCCAGGACTTCCAATTGAGGCTTTCATACCTGAGATTTAGGTCAGGCCTCTTTCACAAAACAGAGGTGATCCCCCAGAGCAAAACTGTGGTTATACTCTGCAGCAAAAACTGTATGCGTTTGGCCAGTTAATATCTCTACTTTCTCACATAAAGTGACAAAGTAACCACAGCAAGCAGCATGAGAAAACTTGAAAGAATGGTCCTTGGATATTGTGTCAGGAAAGAGTTAAAAACTGCCTACAAAGAAACTCTTAACCAAATCAAACCAAACCAAAAAGTAGTGAAAAGGTAAAAGCTGAAAACAGGCTGTGGCAAAATACACACAAGTTTATTTCCACAAAAAGTGCCTTTTACCTTCTCAGAAAGAACTACACTATTGCATAAACATGAAAACAGCAGCACAGCACACTGTGGGAAGAATGACACCGTGTCTGTAATACGATTTTTAAGAACTGCTAGGATATGAGGGAAATAATGGACTCCTAAATAAAAAAAATGCTATATCAGACTAAATGGACTGAAGTTGCACACCTGTATCCATGCCTATTGCTGTGAGAGAAATTCTGTGCTATTTAGAACATCCATGAAGCCCTGGCTGCTACAACACTAAGTCACTAGATAATTTGGGTCAGAGAGATGAAAGTCTTGTTGCAGTTACTTTGACACGTAACACAAACATAATGCTGTTAGGAAGAGCATTTCAGTTACAGCAATTTTTGAAAAGGACATGTTTTGAATGCCAAAAAGGTATGTAACGCTTCACATAATGTTATCTTATTATAATAGTAAAGTGAAAAGTGCTACAGAAAATCTGAAATTCCTGATGTTGTAAATATGTACAGAAACTGATAAATGATAAACTTAGCACTGAAAGAAAAAATTTGGGTTTACAACATAATATGCTGCTATTTACCATTTCCTGCATTTTCCCATAGGAATTTTCTGACCCATTTTTTGAACTGTAGGATAGTAGCATTATCAGGGACTTCAAGTCCAACAGTATAAAGTTTCTTATACTGCACACTTTTAGGTAAATCCTAGCAACAAGAAGGAAAAAAAAAAGAAAAAAGGTAAAAATTATTGAAGTTATCTGACACAAAGACAATGCAAACAGTAGTTCACATCCTGAATAGAAATGGAAAACAATTTTGACACAATTCTGTATATGCTCTCAGAAACTACCACTTACATTTCCACTTCAAAGACCTGACCTCAGAGAACAGTTTCTACAGAAGACTTTTTTTCCCTTGCTAAGAAGGCAGCACATTAACTAAAGAGAACGGATTCTTCTAATTCCATTTTAACCCCTTTTACAATTATTAACAGTATCTGTCCTGCCCACCTACAATCATATACTTACATACTGATCTCCTTAATGCTTACAAACCCATACATACTTGAAGTTAGCATTCCATTATAACACTGCTATTTATTCTCTTATTAAATAGGAGGCTGATTAATCACAGTTGTTTGGATCATATGGGTAAAAAACTTGAAACTGATAGAAGTAGTTTCAAAATGTACACTTTCACCAGTGAAAAAAGAACCCAGGAATAAAGGAGAATGTCTTCAGAAGAGAGAATATAAGTCTTCTGCATCTTTTCTGCAGTGTATGGCAGACACTCTGTCTTGAGTTACCATTACACAAATAAGCCACAAATGCAGCTAACTGGGAAAACGTGTTATTTCCTCTGTGATAAAACATTCAGTTTTGTGTTGGAGACACAAAATGAGTCTAGAAAGCTCGCTTGTCTATTCCTATTCAAGTTAAGCAAACATGTAAAAACTTGAAAATAAAGCTTTCAGTAATTATTTTGTTTTGCTATTATGCTTGTATTACCTTCACTTCATAGTATCGTGTGGTATATGTTAAATCAATAATTAATCCAAGCTCCAGATTTAGGGCTTTCATTGCAGCGATTAAGTCTTTTGGTGTAAATTTCTGGGTTGGGGTAAGCCTCTGGTTAATTGCCTACAATGGAAATGGAAAAGAAAGATTTTAACTTCTAAGAACAAGACCTCTATAATATTCAGCTGTTTTAATTAGGACTAGGAAACATCAGTATTCAAAAGGGAATGTTTACAGTATGAGAACCATATCCATGTATCACATACATAGAAGGAACCAAATAAAAATCAAGAATTTGTTGAGCACTCCTATTCAAGTGAAAATGCAAAAAAAGTGTGCGAATTTTGACTTGTACAATGTTAAAAAATGTTATCAACATAAGTACTAATTTGATAGACACAACAATCCTGCAAAATGCAGCATCTATATACTCATTTTCAAGTAAGTAAATATCAGCAGAAAGCCAAATACCACAATCTGTTTTCCCCCAAACATACTTCAGCCTGCACAATAACACAAAATCAACAGTGTATTTCACATAAAAAACATTAGAAGTTGTGGTACAAGAGATCATTTTTTCTAAAGGTTTTCACTTTCTCCCCACAAATATGCAGATGTTCTTATCCCTGCTTAATCTCTTGGCAGAGTGTACTTGCATGTCATTTATCACTGGGAAATATTAAATAAGGCTAAAATATAGTGCCTAAGAAAGCCACATGTTGGTGCATATTGAATAATCAACTTCATTTGACAGAAAACAGTGGGAAAAATGTTTACTCACCCTATTGTAGCTGTATTTTTTGAAATGTGTTCTTCACTCTAGGTGTGAAAATGCCCATATATGCAAGAGTGGATTTTCTCTGAATAGCGTGCTTGTCCATTGTGAGAGCCTTTTGACACAGGCTTGGCCACAACCAATACAGTGGCAAAAGATGCAGCAGCCTCAACCACCTCTCAATTCCTTTGTCAACAAGAAATTCAAGCAGACTGGACTCAGAACTAATGGAAAGGAAGGCAGCCACAGACTATATACCTCTTAGAAGCACAGATGCTATAGGATAAGAGTTACTAGCCATTCCTTCTTTTGACTGTATGGATTTTAAGATTCTAGCAAGCACTTATCATGAGTCTATAAAACAGAGGCAGAAAGCCAAATTAAAGAACAGCATGACAGTCCTATCAAAGCTTTAACGTGATTAGGAAGCTCAAGCTAAGAAGAACAGGGTAGAAAGCATATAGAAGCATTCAACCCTATGTATTTCAGATACTGGTGCACAGCTAAAAAAAAAAAAAGTAGAGGTTGTTGAGGTTCAAACAAAATGATCATGAGTCAGTTATCTCACTGCCATTAAGCAGTATAACAAAATCTGAAACTGAACTTAGTAATTTTGGAGTGACACTGGTGAATCTGCCAAAGGTCTATAGCAGAAAGTTAAAAGAAGTTTTCCTTTTATTATGTGAAGTCACACAAACTGAGGTGAAATACAGTTTACAAAACCAAGGTATCTCTAAACATTGCTTGATTGAGTAAACAGTTAAATGTGTTATGAAACACTATGTTTTGAGAGACTGGAATTTTCTGAAGAACCCCTCCTGAGTATTCAGTAGTTGAGGTGTTTAATTGGGCTTTGAGAATCTAAAATCCCTTTAAGGGCACAGAAAGGAACTTGCCCAGTCCCTAATATACTACAATGTTATTGTTAGCATTTCAATTATGATCTGAAAGGAGAGACAGAAAGTCTTTCCAAATAAATCTGTGGCCTTAATTAAAGCCAGTACTAGCAGCACATCTTCTCCTACAACAATAACCTTTGAGTCTTGAAATACTGAAAACATGTTTTCTCCCTTTTGGATGAAACCAACAACCAATTTCCTATGAGGTAGCACAGAAAAAAACTGCTGCATATTTAAGAGGCCTGTTCTCTCTGATCAACTGACAGACTATGACCAATGAGGTCTTCAGTGCTTCCAAACAGATTTACTGTACTCCACCATCTTTGCAAAGGTCTAAGAGTTTCACCAGTTATGCACTTTATATGTATTCTGCCATAAACTCCACGAGCTTCAAGCATTTTTTGTGTATTCTGCCATAAACTCCATGAGCTTTAAGCACACAGGCTCTGGCAGATTTGTCATTTCTGTATCTTGCGTAGTTGAGATTGAAAAAATTGAAGGGATGGAAATGTTACAGATTTTCTTCTCTTGGGTAGCAGACTTTGTATCTGGCCAAGTTCAAAGACAGCTTCACAGAACAGGAATCCTTGGGCTGCACTGAGATCAGTAAGACTGGAAGTAAGGCACTGACAGAGTGATAAATACTTGTGGTACATGTTCTCTGAGAATGTCTGCCCTTTTTATGATCCTTAGTGAAGCGCTATCCAAACATCAAAGGAGCCACATGGAAAGGGTAGAGTTAGCATCAGACTATCTTGCTCTGAAATCTGGAGTGTTAGGGATAGAGAACTGGAAATACACGTACTGAACAAATCATGCCCAAAAGAGTGCATCTGTGAAAAAAATTGATGCTAAAGCAAATGGAATTACAGAGCTGATGCAAAAAATCCTTTCCCCAAAAGAAGCTAATTATAAATCTGCTGAATTTTTTATTTACTGCTACAGCTGTTCACTTGACAGTCTTGGTAGAAAGATACATGACTACTGTACAATCCATCAATACCATGGAGACCAAATCTGAGATCCTTGGTGTCAAAGGAACCAAGCAATCATACTAAAGCCGTAGAAGCAGCTACAGGAAGAAAACCCTGCAAGTGTTGCACTTCAGTCACTGCTGAACTAAATGGTGACTGAAAACACAATGAGCACTGATAGGCCCCAACAACCACATCTTTTGTGTACGAATACTAAAGTGCAAGCTGCAGACAATAGCTTAGAAAGAATATTTACTCTTAGCTGCTAGTTAGAGTTTACAAACTTTTATTTCCTATCTTGAAACAAGGACTTTAAGAATTTATTTATACAGCACTTGTATTAATTCATATAGAAAGGCAAATTTGTCCTAATTTGCCCTCTGCCTCAATCCATCAAAGAACTGCAGAGTCCAAAAAGATAGCCTCTGTATTTTGTAACATCCCAAAGAATTAACAGATTAAGATGGCACTCCATGTTATTAAGAACCTAGAGGAAATACTAACACATTAATAAATCTATGAAGAGTTCTTTTAAAATATACTGCATTCCTCAAGATCACTAAAACTTTTTGCTTATGAAATTGATAATCTGAATTGGTAAATTTAAAAGTGCTGCCGTGACTGGTATCCTTTAATGAGTGCTTGCATAACTCTTTCCGTATGATTTTCTTGCAAGTAATGAAAAGATGTTAAATAGAGAATTTAGGCCACTTAACAGTGATCAGATGAACTGTGATGATTGATTAGAGATGTTATGATTTTTAAAGAGTAACACCAAATAAAAATTTTAATAGAAAGAAAAAATTACAGACTATTATGTAAAAAAAAGCCACTAGCAGATTACCAAAAGGGCTAAATCTGACTATTTTTTCATAAAACTTTCCTGAATATTCATGCTATTATTCATTCCTTCTGCACTGTATCTAATAGAGCCAAACTGTAGTTACTTTTTATACATACCCCTTTTAAAGGTACTTTGAATGCAATAAATCTAGTTCCTGGTATGGGTTGTCCAACTGGTGTCAAACTCCGCCATCTGCAATGAAACAATTATCTTTTTAACAAATATTTTCAAATAACATGATTCAACACAAAACACCCACAGCTCTGTGTGAAGGGAGGGGGGGAAAAAAAGAGTTATCTCCTTTAAGGCAAAACCTGGGAAAAAAAAAAACACATAAAAATTACGCTGCTTTAAAATTAGAACAGTTATTTCAATCAATGTGAATATCTTACAAACATAAGGCAAATCCTGTGCCTTATTTCGCATAGTTTAAATATAATAGCTATTTCAAACTTCTCCAAAAGACACTTTTTTTTTTTTTTTGCTATGATGGGCCCTGAAGCTACTAGCACAGTACATTAAGATTTGGATTTCCAAAGAGCAGGGTCCAGAAGTTCCTAAAATTCCTTGACCACATAAGCAAGAGATCATGACTAATGTACACAAGTTAAAAGAAAATTGTAAATTAAATCCTGACATGTGAGTAAAATCTTTAAAAAATTCATTCTCCATTAGTAACCTGCCTGTTTCACCAAGAAATCTAAAGATATTTTTAGAATAACTACAAAAAATAGTTACGTATTTTATTAAAATTAGTAGGTCCAAAAAAGCCAACAAAGAGTGGCCTAAAAGGTGCTAGAAGAATATCAACAGAATACTGCTAGAGCACTGATCAGGATAGAAGCTTATTCAGCACACTACACAGCTTAAATGAAGACATTTTTATTGTTGCAAGTCTACGTTAGGAGCCATAATTAAATCATTCTCCATAAAGCACCACCACAAAAGAAATATTTCTTAGAGATAATGTGCACAAGTGTTATTATTATACATAGATTTATGTCCCCTGCAATTATTCCATGAAGTGGTTTCAAAGTATTATCAAGACAATTGAAAATAATCTTTTTTGCTTCCTTCCTTCTACAACTTCCTAAATGTTCTTTCCCTCAAAATCATAGGACAGCATTTACAAACAAGTAGCATCCAAAGTAAAGCAAAGAATATAAAATTTAACAAGTAAAAAAAGCATTGTTTTATTATAGTTGGTTATTAATACAGGCAAGTTCAACCTGGATGAATCAACCACCTTTAAAAAGTTTTCATATGCACACATCAGTAATTTAACTTACAATGAAATGCAAAGTTTACTCTTACTAAAAATACAAAACTTCTAGGTTTTGTAAATGTGTTTACTTTGTAATATGCTGCCTCTTGAAAGAATCATTCCTGTTTGTAGCTTGTAAAATAGAGAGAATATTTCTTTACACCAAAACTTAGTGAAGATTTGTTACAACACTCAAAACGCTAGTAATTCCAAAGCCACAAAGAACTGGTGGAGAAATTCTACATTGTACTGAGAAAACTCTCAGAGATTTCAGGTTTGTCCTTTTTTTTTTAGTGTAAAAAGCTTTCTCCTTCAAAGAGGTAACTTACTGGGTTTAGGACTTGTCTTTCATCTCCTTGTGTGAGGACAAATTAACTTAATGACCTTAGAAGAGGAAGCTGGATGACTCCAAATCTACATAGCCTTTCTGCGTTTTCAGTTAGTACCTCAACTATTAAAATACAAAACACTTTCAGAAGATTCTTTAATGCTGGTGCCCATTCACTTACATTTTTATGAATTCATGTTTAAATTAATCTCTCCCTTTAAAGGAAGCATCCAACAACTTCTAGATTGCTTTCTGGTTCCATAAACACACATCATTTACGAAATCAATTGAATACTCTATTTTAAAATATCCTAGCTCCTGAATATTTTGCTTTGTTCACAAAGCCCATATGGGACCATAACAAAAACTAGATGCTGGCTGGCAAAACTCTCATGAAATACCCATAGTTATACTTGTCATAGTATATAAATAAGAACACATCCATTCATAGATACTTGGAAATAACAAAGGAAACACTTGCTGACCAGAAACAGCTGATACTAACAAATCATGTAACAAGCTACTATATCAATGTATTTAGCACTAATTCATCTTTTTCATCATGAGCTAAAGAACAGATTGGGGGGATCACAACTTGTCTACACATGCACAGATGCTTAGTTCAATGGATAAAGAACAAAATAACAAAAGGGGCAGCAACTATTCATTAGGAGGCTGTTGCAAACAGCTTGTCACATGGAAGACAATGTGAGAAGGCATAAGGGCAAACTAGACAGAGAGGTGTTTGCAGTAAAACCTTTCACAAAATTCTAAATTATTGCAGGGACTTTGCACCTCATAATTACAACAAGGGAATAAAACTAGTCTCCTCCTTCATATGCTCCCTTATCTTAGAATAGTTGCATACGGGGGGGGGAGGGAGGAGGAAAAAAAATGCACACTATCAGCATAGCTTGAAAAAGCACTGCTCAAAAAAATACATCTCGTGAATTACAGAAGAAAAATCTTCTAACTTTAGAAGTCTTCCTAAGTGAATTTTCAAGTTTGTACACTATGGAATCTGGTAGTTGTACACTAGCTGTAAAATACGAAAATGTAAATGTGAGACTATGCTCCAATTATTCAAGACAGATCAATTGTAAATTAATCAATTAAGATCACAGTGTAAATGGACTGAAAATACCAAAGCTAACAAAACCCACAATACAATGAAGTATCTTGGTTGCAAGAATTCTCAGTTAAAAAAAACCAACCAACCAACCAAAATCTACAGCAAAACTGTGAAATCCACCCTGTTTATCTAATTCACTTAATCTTAGAAAGATACTAAATGCTGTAAACCTTATGTAGATGTGTATTAGATGTAAAATA
Source organism: Indicator indicator (assembly GCF_027791375.1). Classification (NCBI taxonomy): domain Eukaryota; kingdom Metazoa; phylum Chordata; class Aves; order Piciformes; family Indicatoridae; genus Indicator; species Indicator indicator. The sequence goes on along the minus strand of NC_072016.1, from coordinate 14,052,676 downwards.
CTGTTAAAATCAGTAACAAAGTCAGCTTTAATACCAGCTCCTGTCTCATTCATTTTAGTAATTCTGGAAATTATCTATCTTTTTGTAAAACAGTGTTTTGCTCTTAAACTTTCAAATGGAATCAGAAAAGGGGCTATACCTAGACACAGGAACTAATGCAGTGAATGTTGTCATAGAGGTAAGGCAAACAGTATTTTTTCTTAATTCTAGTTCAACTAACTCTTTGGTGTTACCTCTACCAATAAAATGTACAAAATACTTTAGAAAAGTAGGACTCAATCTCACAGTTAGCCACAATACATGCTTAGAAACATTTTGAAGAAAGGCAGAATTTAAAAAGCCCAACCACAGACGACTGATTATCTCATGCAGTAAGATGATTTTTAAATGTCGTAAATTAGAAATTCACATATTTTATAACATGCTTTTGGAAAACCATGAGTGGAAATCTAGCACGATTATCATAAATACAAGCAATTAGGAGCCAGAAGAAATGATCACAAAAAGGATTAAAAATCTTATTTTATTTAATCAGCAGTGCAAAAAAGGCTTTGTAAAAAAATCTGAGCTGTTTTTCACATTAAGGGATTGACAGAACAATGCAGCAGGATTACACAGTTTGTTGTCAGGCCTTAAAAAAAGAGCAGGCTTTATTCTCCTGTATTTAAAGCCAGTTAAATCCTTCCAGAAAAAAAGTCTGCAAAATCAGCAAGAATTTCAAAAGCTGCTGACAGCTCTGTGGTAGAAAATGAGTAGAAGGCATTCTTCATCAAAAAAATATAAATGGCATCTATTCTGTGTTATCTTTAAAATTATATTTAAAAGAAATTTAAGCATACTGCGGCAGAACTAAAAATTATCACAGACTAAAACCAGTACATTGAAATTAAACAAAGGTTGGCTAAGGAAACATTCAGATTTTTCTGTTGTCAACAAAGGAATATGGCTAGGAATTATAGGTGAGAGGGTCTAAAAAACTCTTACAGAGGAAGTCTAGAGAAAGGCAGAAATAACTAAAAACATGTGAGCTGCACGTAGTTATAAGACCAAAGTAAGTACTTTAACAAGCATGAATGACAATCCTGAGACATGATTTGTGTCCTGCTTGAACATAAAAGTAGAAAGAAGAAAGTCAAAAGTCAAAGATGTTATCATAAGGCTTGTCATCATCATCATTCCTATACCAAAGACTAAAAGATAATCAAGAGGAGTGAAAAACAAGGTGGACATGAAGTAGCTGAAAAGACAGCAAGAGGAGTTTCCTGAAAGGTAGAGCTATCTTACTAAGACAAAGGCATGAAATTTATTTCTATGCCTAGAAATACAGCCAGGCATTGCATTAGAGAGGCAATAGGTCTCACCAGAGAACTGATGGCATTTCCATTAGAAAGATGTTGTGCCAAGAATTTCAAAATGGAACAATGCAAATTCAGAGAAACATTGCAGCCTCCCAACACAAATAGCAGTCAGGAAAAGACATATTCAGAGAGAAACTGAAGTCTGAGAACTTCTGCATAAAACATGATAGCTGTCAAACTGCAGAAAATCTAGGTCAGCAAACATTAAAGAAAACTAGCATCTTAAATCTGTGGTATTTCTTGTACTTTCACAAACCAAACCTACTTCAGAATCTCAAGAAGTGTGTAAAAGGAAGTGCAAACTCTTAAGCTTTCTATAAGCTACAATAGGTTTTTATGGGCCCAGTATGTTTAAATATTTAAAAACTTTTCAACATTAACTAAATGCTAATTAAAATGTTTCTGAACGCTAAACTATCCAAAGACACAATGCCCCCAGAAACTACATTATCTACATAGAAAAATAATTCAGGCAGAAGCACACTTAAATAAAAAGTGACATATTGCACACACATGGTATGTTTTCAATTACAACTTTATTTTTCTAAGTTTTCAAACAGGTAAACAATCCAGGGACTACATGCAGATCAAGACCTGAAAGTCAATGAAACATGTAAATTAACCAATTATTTAAACACTTATCTTTCACAGCTCCCATCTGCCTATCACATTTTGTCTTCATCACTCTGCAACTACCATTAATCATTTTAAAACATGGGCAGAATTTAGACTGCTGTGGTAAATAAAAGAATCACTTCCTAGTTGCGGAAAATGTCTTCAAATCATAGCTAAAACCAAAACCAGCCCCCAAAACCATTCTGCTTTTCCTCTGAAATGTCTGTGATGCTTGTATGGCTTTCACTTAAAGAAATACCACTATTACTGACACTACAAACTCTAGTTACCTCATCTGTCAGAAGTATTTAAGTCTAGTTTACATGAAAACATACTACTCTGCTTGTCCACTTTAAATGAAAAGCAAGCATGTTTTATTGACTTTTTCTTTAATCTAAAAATCTCAAGGATATTTAGTAAAAGAATAGAAATGAGCTTCATGCATCCAAGTAAAAGTTTACAACATATATGATCTAGATTAACCCAAAGCAATAATAGGCTTTGCAACAGCAGCAACCAGTGAAATAATCTCAGCTGAAGGAAAAAAAAAAAAAAACAAGTAACAAACCACCAACAAAATATTCAAAAAACATTTTGAAAGCAAATCAGCTCTAAAAAGATGAGGATTATTGACAATGTCTGCATAGCAACCTCCTGCTTCAAGTGTATAACAGAAGACATTACAGAAATGCCCTTGAAAAATACAAGCTTACATTAAATTTGAGTAAGGTAGAATTCTTTCTTTACAATAAGACTGGTAAAATACTGGAACAGGTTGCCCAGAGATGTAGTTGAGGCCCCGTCCCTGGAGACATTCAAGACTGGACTCAATACAGCCCTGGGCAGCCTGATCTAGTTGGAGGTGTCCCTGCTCACTGCAGGGGTGTTGGACAAGATGACCTTTGAGGTCCTTTCCAGCCCAATGCAATCTGTGAAAATAATTCACAGGTACAATACAATGGAAGAACTAAACTGTAATTCTAAAGTCTCACATCTTCAGTTTGTCAGATCTCAGTGACATAAAGCACAACAAACTGTCAACAGCTACTCTACAAGTTCTTTGCAGTAAACTCTCCAGTCTTTCTCACTTTAGTCTAAACTCCAGTCTAAACTCACTTTAAATTGCCTATGAAACCAATGTTTACATTAGTATATGCTTAAAAAAACCCCAAACAAAAAAACCCTCTATATTGTAGTACTTCTACAGAGTAATTACAGTATTTTTGTCAGGAAAAAATCTTAAGTATGAAAGGGAGCAAACTGTCTTCTCTTACAGGTGTAAAATGTTCTGTATAACGCGTAGCAGTATTCTAGAGTAAGAGAAACTAGAAGTGAACTCAAGGCATCATTTCAGAATGATTTTCATCTAACAGTTAAAAATCAGTGTTAGCAGAAATGGTGTAAATAGGTATATACTACTCAAAAACTGCAGTAGGTGAAGAAGTTCACTGAGCCATATCTGTAGCTATGGTAATCTATTCAAGGGTTTCTAAAGTTCTGCAGCCCCTCAGGAGCATTATTATTACGAAGCAGTTAAAAATTTAGATCTTACTTGGGAATGTGAACTCTAAAATGCTCAAAGATAATTACTGTAGCTGTAGAGAAACTCACGTCTGAAAAACTGTCAGCTCTAGCAAGATCATTTAGAAAAATACTACTTAGAACCTCTTCTTGTTTTTCAATTACTATCACTGTATGATATACACAGAACTTTATTTTCCAAGTGGCTTCCACACCTCTGTGGACACCAGATTCAATACTATACTGTTGAAAAACTATTCTGAAGCAAAAATATCCATACAAAGACCATGACATACTATCAAGACACATACTGAACAAATCAAAAGCAGAAGGGAAGGAATACAGCACTTAATCATCTATTACTGTATAATTGTGTCACTTTGATTTTGTTAACCCCCTGTTAAGTGGGACACAAGTAAGTCATAGCTTGTGAAAAACTATGTGAAGCATGGGAGAAAAGTTTCCTTACCATAAGTAATTGCATAACTTTGTACTTATGATGGTATAGTATAACACAAGATATGGGCCACTGACTCATAGAACAAAGCTTCATTACTCAGGTTCGTAGGAAGTAATTTCTCTCCATCCCACATTTTGGTATGTAAATATTTCATGCCTGATGTTATGAAGTACTTTTACTTCACATACTCTCAGCATACACTAACCCTTCTCTCCCATCCACCCTTGAATATACACAGTCAATTATGTCATAATCTTCAGCATTCCTGTGTGACAGGGCTGACATTTTGAAGTTGACATAGAAACAACTCAATTAAACTATTATGTTCATGGTGCACAAAGAATTCAGCTTTGTCCTTATAGTAAAAAAAAAAAAAAAATCACTCTCATTATTTCTTTATACCATATAAACATGCTGAAGGTGACGTCTCTGCAGATGCATTTCAGAACTGAATCTCAGTTTGTGAAATTATTCCACAGTAGGATCTTTACCGGATGGTTCTCCACTAACACATCACAGTATACAACTACTGAAGGAAAACACTGTATTAGACACTGTGAAGAACCAGAACTCAACTCTATAGGAGAAGCAGCAGTGCAAGGGGTCACTTGAATCCCTCTCTTACACTGCAGCCTTGCTTCATCACAAAATTACTTCTCCAGCACTTCTAGGATTGAAACTGCAATGGACACTGTACACCTTAGCTCTGCTCCAAGACATTAATGGTAAAAAGGAGAAATGCTTTTGATTATGAAGGAATAGCAGAAGTTCTACTTCCAGACCACCTCTTCCTCTTACTGAAAGAGCAAGGATGGTACAAATAGTGTCAGATCAAATATTCTGGGCTAGGGTTGAGTGACAGGGTCAGAAGAACAAGGATAGTGCCATAGTCTAGTTGATTGGATAGGGCTAGGTGATAGGTTGGACTGGATGATCTTGGAGGTCTCTTCCAACCTGGCTGATTCTAAGATTGGATTCTATGATAGACCAAGAACTGCTATCACAAGACTGGCAGCTCAAATCCAGTGGCAACACTAGCAAATAATGCCACTTTAATACTACTTTAGGTGCTAAATACCAAGTACTGCTATCTAGCAAGGCTGTGCAATGATTTAGCACAACTTTATGTTAAATGGCAACTTTAATTACGCTGCAGATGTCTTACAAAACATGGTAGTAATTAGCCAATCAGTTAAAAAAAAAAAGTCATAAAATCACTATTTCTTACTTAGTTGCACTACTCCTTAGAACTTAACTGAAGCCTCCACTTGCTTTAAATAGCATAATGGAATCTGTTTTACAGCTATGAAGAATGGTGTACAGAATAGAGGCAGTAACAGAAAAACAATCTTAAAAAAATGTCTGTATGTGGTGTGCCTTTCTTTATCCACTACAGCATTTCTCTTGTCCTATCACTAAGATCAAAACAATTGCTATTAGATTTATTGCTTTTACAATACTGTGACATAATTGAAGTTGTACTTCCATAGTATGCTATTGTCTGGACTGGTCCTTATGCTAGTGTGCTACAATCACACTTCTGTTAACAACTATTTCTGGTGCCAGTAAATTGCATGTGCAGGATCATCTAGGTTAAAATTAGTTTTCTTTAAGCTCTTCTCCAGGGTTCCTGCTATTTTTCTCTGTTGTACTGAAGTTAACACACAGTGAGGAACTACAGCACACTGTGCTAGAACAATGTGCTGCTACATGAGACTGTGAGGCTAACAATTCTTTACTGCAAAAAACCCCAATGTCTAGCTTGACTTGTTAGTAATATAAAAAAGTTAACTATCTGGAAAAGCTGAGCAGCAGTTCAGTATCATAAGCTCTGTCAGATCGTTGCACTAACGTTGTAACTAATTACTCCACAGTAGACGTTCCTCTCCTTGAAAGATACGCAGGTACTAGTTTCCCATCACAGAAGCTCCAAGTACAGTCCACTGCTCCTCCCATACTTAAGAAACGCACATAGCCTGAAAGCTGTTCCAGTTCAAATGTGAGGGGCAAAAACCAAGGGAGACACAAGCATCCAATTCTCAAAGTTTTAGTAGTATTATGGAGAAAACAAGGACAGGTTTTTTCATGCTTTCTGCATTAGTGCCTGCAAACCTAACACACTGTAGCTCCTTTGTCCAAATTTTAACCAAAATTTCATGGACTTCCAGAGAAAGACATGCATAAATAGCTTTTCTTAAATTTTATTCTAATTTCCAAGTTGTGAGCTATGAAAAAAATCCAAAGTTTCTTGAAGTTACTTGAATTTTTTTGTCTTTTGTTACTATTTATTGCTTTTAAGCCACAATATTTTGCAGGAAACCATGCATTTTGTATTTCATTGCTCCTCCTAAGAATGTTCTTAATAAACTTATTTAATGCTCAAAATAAATAATGTATAAATGGCAAGTTTCTGTCAGAGCATGCCTTTTTATCTCAGCACACCCTCCTCTCCATTAAGTTTTCCTGATGTCAGCAGTAACTCATGGGGTAGACTTCTAAACCTGGACTTTTTTTCAGCAGAGCCGAAGAACTGTACCTGTTTTAAGTGAGGTAATTCTGTGCTCCACATATGCACTCCCCAATCAACTGGAAAACCTTTATAGTGCATTTGAGCTTTTAGAAATTATTTTTGCCAAAACCATATTTTTTTTGGCCCTTTTGTTAAAAACAAAACTGCTGGGTATTTCAGGACCTGAATCCATGAGGGTATTTCTTAATGAAATGCATGCAACTGCCTGCTCCCATTTTATCAGCGCCTTCTATACTCCTGGTATCAAGCATCAGAATAGTCACAACGATGGGCTACCCTCCCATTTCCCCAGAAAGTGTACACCTGGGGTTAAGAAGATTAGGAAGAAGGGACTGTGTTTGGCTGATGAAGGAGAAGCCTTCACAGACATGCTGGAGCATTATACTCACCTGGGGGATGAAGGGCTGAGTTATTCCTGTCTTGGAGATGACACCTACCTTACCTGGCTGTAGGTGGTGAAGATGCTTGTGCAAAGCAAGCATCTGGGGCAGAAAGTGCCCCTTCTCTGTGGGCAGGACTATGCCTGCTCCTGCCTCTTGCTTAGTGTGAGGGATACTCACCCATCGGGGATAGTATTCTTCTTTACCATGCTGAAAGCAGGAGCAGACAGAGCAGGAGACAGCGGTGAAAGTGGGCACTGCAGCAAAGGAGAGAGAACCGCGCAGTTAACACGGTGCTAATCTCTTTCTCCATCAGTGGGCCTTTTCACAGGACTGACTCAAATAAATTAAACCAAGTAGTCAGTTGAGGCCTGAAGCCATCCTGAAAGAGTTATGCAGCTTGCAAGCTAGCCTTTCTTCACTGCTACAGCACGACAACAGAGAAAGACAACAACTCACCTCTCCTCTCCAGGAGATCGAGAGGAGAGGCAGCAGGTTTCTAACCCTAGCAGCAGCGCTGCAGGGATGCTGATCTTCCTGGCAGCCCTTTCCGTTCTTCTCCTGTGGCTCCGAGCAGTCTGTTCTGCCCTTGTGCTCCCACAGGTAGAACTCTTGTCTCAACGGGAAGAACCTCCAGGCAGCTGCAAGAGGCGAGGCCGGCACCTCAGCAAAGGAAAGCCCATCACCTGCATCACTCTGACCTAGAGGGGTCCAATCCTACTAGATCCTGGCCACCATCAGGGCCCGCCGATCTCACTGGGACCGGCGCAGGGAGGAGAGGGAAAAGGGGAATCACTCCGCCTCCACGGAGGGCCCATGTTTGCCGCTCCAGAGAAGACGTCTGAGGTTGGCGTGATGTTCCCTCCTCAAAGCTGCATGTCCCCGCGAACGCAAGGTCCCCCGAGGTTGCCCCGGGCAAGACCAGCTCGCGAGAGCCGCTCCGGATTCTCTCCTAGCGAGAGACCGTTGAGTTTGGGAGAGGGAGGGGGGAAAAAAGAGACTGGGCCGGAGGTGGGGAGGTCGCGGCCTGACAGCAGGGCGCCGGGCAGTCAGAGAGAGGATGGGCTGTGCGGAGAGGGATGCTGGCTTCAGCAGTAGTCGGTAACAAGGAGAGGCCCGGGCACGAGCGAGGCGGGGCGGGGAGCACCGGGGCTGCGGGCGGCCCGTACCCTGACAAGATTTCCCTTGCAGAGGAAGGTTGTTGCGAGACAGAACGTTCCCGAAAAGGTCTCCAATGCGCCTGCGCGGCAGCCAGCCAGCTTGCCAGGAGTGGGGAATGCGCCTGCTCTTCTGGAGCCGGCCTGGGGAGCACCGAGAGCGCGTGCGCGGCAGCCGACAAGCCAGAGGAGAAGGTCCTCGGCTCTGTCACCAGCTGCTCTCTGTCCTAGGGGAGGGGTTCCGCGCGTGCGCAGCGAGCCTGTGGGTGACGGGTCACGCTTCGTGGCGCGCGCGTGCGTGCCTTGGACGGGGTGTGTGTCGGGGGGAAGTTTGGGGCGCAGGCGCAGTGGCAGCGGCTGGTGGCGCGAAGCGTCTTGGGGCGCGGTGTAGGGCGGTACTGCGGGCGGAGGAGGGTTTGTCGTTTGCTGTGGAGGGGGTACTGGCTCGTGGTTGTTACGGTGACTGCTGAGGGGTCCTTTGGCTCCTTCCGGGTGCCGTGCTGAGTGGGTGTTTGTGTGACGTGGGGCTCTGAAGCTCGGGCCCCGTGAAGGCGCTGAGTGCACGAGCCGCCGGCGGAAGCTCAGCGGGGCTGTGGAGGTTGCAAGGAGTCCGTGAGGGGGAAACGCGCGGAGCGGGCGGGTCGGGAACGGTTCAGTGGCCTGCGCTTGTGTGGACAGATGCACTACATCACCATCCGCACCTTTTCTGTCGGAAGTGATGGCAGCTCCTGGGCCTCGGTCGCTTTTGAGTTTTGTCATGTTTGTTTTGGTTGTTTTTTTGTTATACTCAGCCTGTGAGCAGGTTGCTCTGTCGTGTCATGCCTGCCGCCTTCTGTGCACGTCTCGCAGCTCAGCAGGTGGATAGATAAGAGGGCCTGCCCTCTGCTGTTCAGAATGCAAGTCAGGTGGGGGGTTGTGTTCTAACAGCACTAAAAAAGCAAGTGTATGGAAGAGGTTATTGAGTTTGTATCTGCTCAGAGTAAAATAGTGGTTGTTAGAAAGTCAAATTGGCATTGTACCTTCCAATCGATTGGATGTTGAGGTCTGTAAAGGATTTGTTTCTTAGATATCACTGTGATGATTTGCATGCTTACCACAACACACGTGTGAAAAAGTTTATTGTTGTGAAGTTTAATCAGTAGGATTTCAAGAGGTTTTCTTCTTTCTTTCTGAGTGTAAAATTTAATTACAGACTGAGAATAGTAAAATATAGGTTATATTGTGAGTTTTCATCAACTTTGTGAGTTGTGAAAGCTCATGTTTTAGCCGTTGATGTTTCATAGCAGTATTTGCACCATCCTTGCATAAACTCTTGCAATGTTGTCTTTTTCATTCCTACAAATGCATGTGAAGAAAAAAAATCCTGTGTCTTCCAGAAAAATATTTTGGTACTACAGGTTTATGTTTTCTTAATCTGAGGCAAAGCCAGAGACTACAGTGTAACAGCGTTTAAAAGAATCCTGTGGAATCATAACATGCTCTTGTTAAGAGAGGGCCTTAAATTTTTTAAATTCATCTTTGAAGAATAGTTGAACTTTACTTTCTTACATTGAAGTATAAAGTATTCCTTCTGAAACCTGATATGTGAAATGATAACATTGATCAGTTTAGTGTCCCCTTTATTTTGCTAGAAAACTTAGGCTCCTCAGTAATGTCCTAAGCAAGGGGTGATGTTGTGAATGCAATCGCTACATTGTCTAGTAAGTTGAAAAGCAAACATCAGAGGAAAAAGTTTTAGAACCTATAGTAAGATTTAAGTAAACTAGACTTGATAGCTCTACAGTAAGAATGCTGATGTATTCAGTCCGGTTTGTAATCGTTAACGGTAAAAAAAAAAGAAGCCTGCTTTTTTAATTCTTCTCTTCCTGAACATTTTGCATAAGCTACTCAGAAGTTGCCATATCAAGTTAGAGGGAGTACAGCAGGCAAACAGGTCATCAGCAGTCATTCAGCCAGCAAAGCAGACAGCAGCAGAGCTCCTCAGTTCTGCACTTTAAGTAGAATGTCATGGCAGAGTGACTTAGGGACTCTTGAGCATTATGATAATTTATTAACTTAATTTCTCTTCTACTAGTGATATGTAGTCTATAAACATTAAGCATATAAGCCATTGCTACAGTTTTGTTTTCAATTTGCCAGAAGGTATAAAGAATCTTGGGGGGGGGGGGGAAAGCCCGACCAGGTTTCTCAAGGCCTCATCCAGCCTGGCCATGAATATCTCCAGGGAGGGAGCATCCATGACCTCCCTGGGTAACCTGCTTGATTATATTATTAGATTGAAGGAAGATCTAGTACTAAGAGCTGAGCTGTGCTGTAAAGCTATTATCTTCAAAAAGTAACTTGGACATTTGCAATAAAGCTGAACAACCATCTCAACAACAGCTGTGTTCTGTTTTTAATGGTACAGTAATATTCCTGACAAATGTTTAATACTAGTTTGTTTACAGAATTTTATTGGTTATTAATCTCTTTTCCTGTATTGTGAATTTAGTCTGATATTTTAAAAATAATATTCAGAAATCAAGATCAGAAAAGGTAATTTAATGTTTTCATTGTATAAAGTGCTAGTCTTAATTTGGAACCCCCTTCTCCATTTGCAGTCTGCTCTGAAACACAGATTTGAGCTGTAACCACGAGAAGGAGCAAATCATGTGGTTGGGACTTCAGTAAATATGTTTTCAGGTGTCAAGAATCTAAGGCTAAGAACTAGCCTGGGGCTAATTCACACTCCTGATTTTTTGCATCAAAAGAATCTGTTTGGAAATCACCAATAAAGGTTAAATCTCAAATAGCAGAAACATTTGGCATTTTAATTTATTAGTATTTATATTCCCTAATACAAATGTTGACAGCAGTTGGTCAAACTGTTAACCTGTGGGGAAAAAATAGGTAACATTTACATTTTATTTTAAAGCACTTGTGGCTTTTCCCCATTTGTGTAGTTTGCTGAAGATGCTATGTTGTTAGACCACAAACAGAACCTGCATAACAGAATGTACAGGAAGGTAGCATGATAAAAATACTTATTTACATATTTCCTGCTATTGTGCAGCAAAATGTAACCAGACAGCTAGACGTGTATTAATTTTTATTTTTACATGCTTATGTTGAATGGTCTCATTGAACTCAGTGAGAGTTCCAGTGGTTTCAGGTAGAGACTTCAGAATTTCATTTCCTCATTCACTCATCAGCAGTAATACTATCTCCAGATGGCATATGAGGCCTTATTTCTGAGGAGGGATGCCTCCAAATCTTTGCAAATACCTTAACTCCCTTAAGTGAGAAACCCATGCTCCTAACTTGAAGCATGGTGAACATGGCAGAGGGTTTAGTGAGGGGCAGGGAATTGGACTCAATGATCCTTATAGGTTCCTTCCAACTTAAGATATTCTGTGATTCTGTGAACAGAAGTGGCCCACATGGAGACACTCTGAAATTTGTATCTTTTTACAAGCAGGATTATGAGCTGCATAGACATGCCATTTTAAAGTGGTTTGTACGTTGCACAAGCAAATGTTGCACAGACTAAAGATTGATTATTTCTGTATCTTGTTTCCAGTAGTCACGAGTAGATGCATACAGAGGCCAGTAGTGCTTGGTTAGAATGTAGGAACCAAGTAGTGCTTTAAGGAGGTGAGTTGATTTAGTATACATTATCATTGTTTAAAAAAGGCTAATCATTTGGTGTTTCTGAGTGTACTTTTGGGTTCTGAGAGTTCTTGATCTACAAGATGGACCAGAGGGATCTGGACAAATATCAAGGAGCAGGATAAAGATTGAAGATTTTCTCTGCTTGACTTAAAAATTCTTTATGAAATTGCTAAACTTTGTGTGACAGTTTTCATCTATCTCTTCATTTTACAAGCATTTACTGTAGGTACAGTGTAGTATAACTTTTCCTCGTAAACAGAGAAGGTAACAACTCCCACGGTTGTCTGACTGTTTTTCTTGGGTATCAGGAATTATTTGGTTTAATTTATTGCTTGATGCTGATAGTTTGCTCTGTTTGAAATTGGAGAAGAAATTCATCCACCCACAAAAAAGTAATTTCTAAACTGATCATACAGAATTCAAACATACACAGCTGTACAACAGATAATCATGTGAGTTTTCAGGGAATTGTTCTGGCACAGAAACAATCTCAAGTGTGTATATCACAAGCACTCTAAGCACAAATCTTCTGTGAAATGTGAATTTATTGTGCAATGTACGTTTATTCAAACAATTGCATGAGCATGGTTATGACAGGTCAGAAACTTGTTGCACAGAAAGGTACTGAGTTTTAACAACTCTGCAAAATTTGGACTACCTAATGCTGAAAGAATACTTAAAATGTCATTGATCTGCAAATGCATGTTTTATTTTCTTTACTGGAGGGGCACTCTGCCTCCTATGCTGTGTCAGAAGGCACAAAATGGCATTGCTATTAACTGGAAATACGTACATGGCGTGCATTTAAAGTGACGTTTGTATACATCACTGTGTACTTGATACTGCTCTGATTGTAGCATCTGTAAGAACAAGTTTTCTTTAATATACATAAATATGAGACCAGTAAAGAGGCATTGTATTTATTTAGGTGTATTTTCAAGTATGTTATGCAAATATCTGAGTGGTTACTTGTATTATGTCAGTAGTTAGTTTGTGAAACTTAATAGGACAACCAGATGTCCTGGTCTTGCTGTAGCTGCACTTACTCCATTTTAGTGTTCAAGCAGAATCTTCGTATTTTATCTACTCTTAGAGCAAGTCATGGATTACAGTGCCCCCTGCAGCAACTGTGTTTTATTTCAGCAGGTTGTGAGGTACAGATACTTGACAACTTGAAGGTTGGGATCAGTAGAAAACCGTGGTACAGAAAAGCTGCTGAAAACTTTTCTGACTGCTTCTGGGCTTCTAGGTAAGCCTATTTAAAAATTCAGTCTTCAGCAATTTCTAGTTGGCTTTCTTCCGTTCTGCTCAGGCAGTCTTCATCCATACTGCAGCTTTTTGTTACTGTTTCCTGACTACATCTCTTCTGCTCACTTCCTCTCTAGTTCCTGTGGATTATAAATCGTGTGCCTGCCCACAGAATAACTGGAAGTGAATTCCATAGTTAGCATTTAGGCTTTGTTATTTCAGTATTAGTAAAGAGAACTATTGCAGTTTACCTTCTTGTCTATTTTTCTGCATCTTCCTCTGGAATTAAGTTGTAATAATATACAAAGTAATCATCTATTATAAAGGGTTTTGCGTAGTTCAGGATCCTTCAGACCAGAATTTATTCTTGAATTAGTGTGGACTGTATTGTTGCCTTAAAAATAATTTGGATTAAAAAGTAATTTAAGAAAATTCTATTTTAGGTAGTCTTTGCAGACAATGTGAACTATCATGTTTCATGAAATGTAAGTAAATCCTTACATTATTCTGTGATCATACAGAAATTAGTGGGCAGAAAGAATTATCATGGCAAAGCTTTCCTGTACTTGCTAGTTTCTTCTGTCCTTCTTATTTGCAACAAAAGATATAAACAAAGTTCAGAAGCTGCAAGTATATTATAAAAGTATTTTAAAATGTAAAGCCAATATGCAGCACATCAGTGTCTTCCTTTGAGGTTTTTAAGTGCTGTTCATCAGCTATTCAGCATTTGGGTACCAAATGGATCTAAAACCTTAAGATACAGGTATCTAATTTACTTTCACTGTGACTATTTCTGGCATGCATGGTCCTGATATAACTGTCTTTAAGGTTCAGAGAAATACTGTTGCTTGTAGGGAGGCTGACATCCATCCTCAAGAATTAAAAATGGAAGAGATTGTATTAGTAACTGAATGAAGGGAGTGTTAGTAATCTTACTTGCTAATAAGTCTGACAAATTACAAACCTGTTCAATAAATTTCATTAAATAGATTTTAAGAATAGTATTGTGTTGGTATTGGACAGTAGTTTGATAAATGTCATTGTGTACACTATCAGTAGTCGTACGTTAAATGTATTAAGATGTAGATAAAAAGACCTTAAAGTAACTGTTAATAAATGGACAAATTGTTATCAGATGGAAGCACTCTCAGTGACATCAATAATAAGTCTGAATATTTGTCAATAATCTAAAAAGTCAGTATTTTTTCCTCATTCTTAAGTGATCTCAAATCATTGTTGAGGAAAAGCTGTTGCTGGGTAATGGCACCCATACATAATGGAGCAGATCTTTTCATGACTCAGTTATGAAAACATGCTTTTACAGCCATTAAAAAGTCATTAATGCTGAAAAAATGTGTGTGTCTGTGTTATATCTACAAAACATAACTGTTTGGGACAGTGACTTTGGAAGGAATTTAGAGGTCAAGTAACTGTAATGCCAAAGTAGAAGTGATTCACGCTGTTATTATGTCTTTCTACTCTTTTGTATTGAAATGGCTTAGTGCTGCTTCATTAACTTACAAGATATTACTGGAATAGTCACATGTGAGGTTCAGAAGTTCCCAGATGCTATGGAAATTATCACCAGAGAAGATAGGCCAAAATTCTAAGTGCTTATCAACAATAATGTTAAAAGCCAAGATGTATTGAAGCAGGCAGAGTTTAGCTGTGATCTGCAAGTTAAACCTACAATTCGGGGCAGGAAGTATTAAGTTACTACTAGCCATCTTGTGCAAATTCATTATTTGGTTATATCATAATCTAAAGATGTGATCTGCAGCTTAGATAGGTCTATTAAACAAATTTGGACCCTCATAGCCCCTGTATCAAAACCAATATCCTTTGTTACCCACCTTAGTATTTATTAGGTGACTTTATCCTTATAGATAGCATGCTGAAGGGCAAGTTAATTTGTAAGTATCCAGTGGATAGATAGCTTGCTTACATTCCTACAAATAATTTTAGATTTGGATTGATTTGTAGCCTGGAAAGAATAGATGGGTTAATTTCTAAGATGTGTGTAGTAGCCTTCTCTGTTGTACTACTAACAAACTTCTGAATCAGACTCAAAGGGATATAAAATGTTACCCATCCCTGTGTGAAGAGCAGTTAGATTGTTAGACCACTAATCTGTATCAGCGTAAGGATTTTGTTTGGAAATTTCTTGAGCTCACTCTTTCTCTCTGCTTGTTCAGGTCTTAGGCATTTGGGGCTTTTTTTTCACCGTTTACCTGGCCATCTCCTCCCTTCTCCCCCATTTCCCTCCTGTTCTGTTTCCATTTGTGACACCATTTGTGAATGCTTCTGGAATAGTATGTACAGTTCTAGTTGCCTGTGTTCAAGAAAGATGAGCACAGAACAGAAAATGGTGTGCCAGGGTGGTGGGAATTGGCAATTGAGAGGACACTTCTGAGGAGAAACTAAGGTCTGGGAGCAGTTGTGGTTGGAGAGGGATTTACTGAGGAGGTTGAGGTGGCTGCAACTTCCCCTTCCCATCTTTAGCATTGCTTATTGAAGCAATTATGCTCCTAGACATGTGATGGGGGAGCAACTATGCAGCTCTTCTGTGGTTTAAGCAAATCAAGAAGAGAAACCCAGAAAAAAAGAAAAAACAACACAACTGATTTAAATTAGAAGACGGCACTGGTGTAAGAACAGATGCCTATGAACATGTTTTAAGTTCACAGACATGACTTCCAAGCTTTAAAGCTTGTCAGACCAAGATTTCACAACAGTGACGAAAAGGTTGGTGAGAGTAAGGTACTGTACTTAAATGACATGCAGCATAATGTGTTTATGAAAGTTTCCATCTTGTTTAAAAGGTTTCAGTCCAAGCTATATATGTTGCCTCACAGAGCTCTGTAGTAGTCTGTGTTTGTTAAGGCTCTGCTTTTTTTCTCCTAGGGATCCTTATGGGAACCTGTAAGGATTGTGGATGTTGCTAACTTTTTCTTGTTCTTTTAGAAAATTATTTGAAGTGAAACTAATATGCTTTGTAGTAGAAGTAACCAGGCCTGTGACCATACCATTTCTTAATAAGTTTTGTTACAGCTCTTTTAGGCGATATCTTACAAGATACAGAAGAAATCTAGACTGGGCTATGAACACCACTCTCTTGATCCTGAAAGGGCTTTTTCTCACAAAAAAAAAAAAAAAGTATCTGCTGAACACTGATGTGACAGGCTGCCAGCACCTTTACCTGTTCTTGGTAAATATTTGTTCATGAATTAGATATTTTCTGGAGGTTTTAGAGATAATTGAGTTTTTCCTCTCCATTAAAGCATCCTTTAGAAGAGTACTTAAGCACATACTTACTAGCCATTCAGATGCTAAAATGCAGGTATTAGTATTTTTCATGCAAGTTCTTTGGCTTCAAGATGACAAATAGCAGGGACTGTTTTTTAAAATTTTAAAAGCAGAGTATGGGAAGAAACTTAAGTAGTTACTACAGTTACATAAACCCTAGTGCAGAACTGTTGCCTGAGATACAGTATTGAACCAGAATAATAAAACCAAATGGAGAATGCTGTATCTTTTGCTGTGGTTAAATAAAGATCACTTTTGTGACTCAGATAAAGGTCCTGTTTACAGGATGCACAGATGTCTTGTGCATACTCAGTAACTCTGGGATGTTCTGGACACATCAGGTTTGTTGCATGCACGCAGATTAACACTAGAGAGCCCAGGCTGTAATTGTGATGTGCAGGCAGTGTGTTGGATTTATGCTGCATTTCCTGTATGGTTCATCTACTCAGTACACCTGGTGCATCTAGTAACTCTAATGGGGATGGTAGATACCTGATGATCCAGTGAAAAGAAATATTAAGTGAAATTATTTTGCAAGAAACATCTATACTGTACGTTAGAAATCATGAGAACAGGGCACTTGGTAATTTCCTGGATTATTTTTATGATGTAGAAAAAAAAATGTACATTTTAAAGCAAGGTACAAAAAAGGAAGTTGAACAAGCATTGATGTATCCTTTTACTTTAAAAATTTTGCTCCAGTAAACACAGTATAAATCTGTGACCAAACAACATTACAATTTGGCCTGATAAATAATTTCTGTACGAATAAATCACAAACTAGCATATGCTTATGCTATTGTTGCTAGTCAAAAAGATACATCATCAGAAGTCTTGAGGAAATGGATACAAAGGTTGTAAAAGTCAAAGATTTTTTTGAAATCATTACAATTTATAAAATCCTCCATCCTTGCTCTTGCATTCTCTTACAGTGTGGAGGATCCAAGGAACAAACCATTCGAAAATATTTGTGCCTTGAACAGCTGCAAGAAGAATTTAACTTGGTTGCTGAAGAAGATATTAAAAAGTGTAAATCCTTCCAGCTGTCACAATTTACAACTTTAGGTAGTTAATCTTCTGCTATTTTCAAGTACCTCTGTTTATAGGGAGATAGCACATACAATATTCCAGGAATTTGGTATTTCAGATACAATTTGCCACAGAAGTCAAACCAAAGACTGTATTAACTTCAGTCTCTGACTTCTTTGATATTTTCTGAATCCATCTTTCCTATTCCTTTGCATATTTATATAGCAGAGTATTCATTATCAACTTAGTGCTCATTTGTAGTTGTGTGCTATGTCTTATTTCCTACTTTCAAAACATTTGGTTTAACTGTAGTTAGAAGCATATTAGGTATATTAGTTAACAGTACAACTTATGTGGTCCAAATCCAATAAGATATTTATTACAGCTTTCAAAATGTTGCTTATGGCTAGATAACTATGGTATTTTGAACAAAATAAACTTTTTCCCTCAACTTGGATGTCCACATAGTGAAGGTGTGGGGGAAAACTTCTAAATGTTGTTGAAAACAAGTATTTTGATTTAGATGAATTTCATCTAGCATGCTCATTTTTGTAGATGGAAGACTTGTCACACATTCTTTATGGACAGGAGTGTGTACACCATGAAATGTTGTGAGCCCTTATGCTGAGCGGCCATAATTTGTCACGAGAGATGAAGGTCTGAGACAGAGCAAGAGTCAGCAAAGGCAATGTCCATAAGGAATTGTGGACATTATACCATTCAAATGTTTCTGGTTTTGGAAAAAATCTGCATTCTCTGAAGTGTTGAAACTTTTCAGCTACAATTAGAAATCTTCCAAGAAACTTGACATTTCCTGAAATACTTCTCCTGTTGAAATTCTGGGCTTTCTTCAGCAAGCCAACTGATAGGAAGTTGTGTCTTTTCCTTCACTGAAATGTCTTAGAGTGCCTTTTTCAGTTAGTCATTTTAAGAATTGGATATCATGATGGAGTATCTGTCACACCTCTAGAAGAGTTGTCCTAATTAGTTACAATGTTTTACTTCTGTCATGTACATCCAGTTTAAATTTATCAAGAGTCAACTTCCTGGATTTTTTTTTTTATGTTCCTATCTACTGGTTTCGGACCCCATACTAGGTATGTTCTTGTGCAGACATTGATAGGCTGTTGGTAACACTCTGAATTTATAATCTTGTATTGACTTTCTGTCCTCTGTCTCTAGAATGCATATTTTCTTGTAGGTTTTTCTTGCAACTCTTTGGAAGCTTTTCTTATGTTAATGAGTTGGGGCTTTAGGTTGGTTTGTTTGGCGTTTGTGGGGTTTTTTGGGGTTGCATTTGTTTTGGTGTGGTTGGTTTAGTTTGGGTTATTTGTATTGTTTTGTTTAGTATTTGTTACAACAACAACATTCTCAGTGCTGTGTCTTTAATCTGCTCAGACTGCCAATTACATTCTTGGGTTGTAAACTCTTTCGTGCAGAGAATGGATGTATTCTGGGAGTTACTAGCTTTTGAAGTCCATTTTTTGCAGAGATTTTTCTGTAGAGTTTTCTGCTGGTATTTTGTGGTTTTCTTTATTTTTGCCTTAAGGGCAACAACTAAAATTGTGTGGATTCCCTAGTCATACAGTGGAAATAAAGCCTGTGCTAACAGTTGGTATAAACTGGTACAAATACTAATAATGATAAAAAACAATTGACATAGAGTATATTGATAACATACATTATCTGATGTTTTAAACCATTAGTAGCATGGTAGCCTTCTCAGAAATAATTTCCTGAGTAAGTCCTTTCAGTTGTTTTCATTTCAGGCATTATAAAATTTTATTAGACCTTTTTAGACCTGCAAGTAAACTGCCAGGTGAAACAGGGAGCTGAAAGGTATCAGTAGATGGTAGAAAAACACTATTAATGTAATGAAGGGAGTGTTACACAGGCTTTACCTGTGTAACCAGAACCTGACTTCTCTGCTTGTATATTATTTTAAAGTTTTGACCTTATTTTTCTTTGAGCTCGGTACCCCTTGTCAAGACTTCTGTCTTGATGTTTTCTGTCTTGATAACAATCTTTTCCTATATTGCTGTATTTTTGTTATCCAACTGGTTCAAAATCTGCCATCAGAGGGAACTTTCTATATGCTTTGCTGCAAAGTAGGGGGCAGGAAAGATTGAGCTCTAGTGAAAAGAGAAAGTGTTCAGAACACTATGCAAACCTTTTATGTGGTAGAGGAATTTCTCTCTAATACTACAACTGTAATTTGGAATTGTTAGTTTGCGTTTTTTTTCTTTGTTGGGGGGGTTGTTTGGTTGGTTGGTTTTGGTGAGGATTTTTGTATTGGTGTGAAAGGGTGAACTCCAAGTTTAGGACTATAGAATATCTGATCTGTGCAACACACTCTTCTTCCATCTAGTGGTGCTTACTAGTTCAAAACAGCTGAATGAAAATGATGGATCTGGCTCTCTGATGTTTGGAAATTACGTGTCTGCATGAACACTATGTTGCATCTTGAGCTATGAAAACTGGCTAGATACAAGCTAATATATGAAGAACCTGTTGTGTAATCCATCCCTGCAGCACTGTTATTTGTTGCTTGTTTGGTCTGCCAACAAACAGTTTTAGCTTTGTGTTCTCAATTATGTCATGTTTGCATTTTGATAGGATGTATTGTAAGGGTTGCAGTCACCACTTATGAGAAAGAACTGGCTTGGATGAGTTAAATTTTGTTCTCAGCTTCTCTAAGTAATACACAAATATAAAATACTTAGAATTATGATATTCTACAGTGCCTAATAGTACGTACTGTAACAAAAATGGCAGTGATTATTAGTGTTTGTAAGTACTCTTTGTGTCTCTGTATCTCTCAGAACTGATGTGAAGACAGATTTATTTAAATTACCATTGTCAATTTGAATAGGATCATGGAAAGTGGAGTGCAGAATACTGGAGGCCTTAACGTCATTTAGTAGATATGTGGAGTCATTTAGGTTAGAATAGACTTAAGGTCATCAAGTCCAATGATAAACCTGCCAGTGCCAACTCAGTTTTATTTCACAAGTATCTTAGATTTTAATGTTTCTGTGCATCATTCCAAGATGTCCACTTCTCTGAGGACTAGACAACTAGCAAAAAACTGTTTCCCAAGGGAATTTGTTACTGGAAGTGTCCTCCTGGGAGAAGTCAACTACTGTTCTTCTCTTCAAGTGTTGGAATCCTTTTCCAGAACTTAGCAGAATTATTTCAGGTAGAAATAAACCATTATTATTTCCTTTTATTTCATATGATATAATTTCAGTCAAAAGAATTTAAATGTGATCTCATATACAGTATTAAAGTGATTTTGTGTAATACAGACCTGGGTGTAAAAATACTTAATAGTGGTGCATTTTGTCAGACTATAGTACGATTTTTACTTGGATAACCTTGAATTAAGACATTTATTTCCTGCAGAAGTGTGCAATGGACAGAATAAAGAGGGTGCAATTTTTAACCATCATTGCAACAATCAAACCTCAACTATCATCCACTGAAAATAGTCCAAAATAATTTAAACTGAATATCTGTTTAGTAGGTATTCATTAAGAATTGCAAAATAGGTTGGATTAATGCCTTGGAGCAGAAATTACTGTTTACCTACATGATTTTCCTCTGTAGTCAGGCTTTGAGGCTTTGAAGTTACAATTCCGAATAATTTGTATGTTCTGCTTTGTAGGACACTATAAAAAAACAGATCTTCAAAGAGCATGTATTTATTTAAAAATTGTAAGGTATGATTTCCAAACAGAAGAAATAACTTGTGGTTTTAATAATGAAGGAAAAAGTTGTAGGAATAAACTGTATTAAAGATGCTGAATATGCTGCAAAAGCTATTGAATGTTTCTTCTAACCTGAGTTTGTTTTTTCAGTATCCAGTAAAAAACTCAGAACTTGGGAAATTACTCTTTGACTCGCAGATTAACACTGTAATTGATAAATTGCTGGTAATAGTTATGGAAGCTAACTCAGTAGAGTGTAACTTTAATAACAATTGCTATAAATGCTTTAAAATAATGCAGATTGTTGTTCATTCACTTCTATATATAACATGTATACTCTATTTACATGTATTTTATTTTTTGTAGTTCCTTTTTTCTTGTATCTTTAATACCTTATGGATCAAATACACTGGATGAAACTAATCTTATTTGGAGGACATGTGAAGTAAAACCAGCAAAATAAGCAATACATGAAAGACTGTTTTAAGTTAATTTAAATTATTGCAGAATAATTGTTTTACAGAGAGGAAAAAAGTGAAATCTTTAATTGCTAGCTAAATAACAACTGATTTGATATGATAGTCAAACCTGTGTATGGAAATGACCATAGAACAATAGCATTCCAACAGAGTTTTCAAAGTGTACTATGTAAAGCCTGGCAAGTCTTTCCTCAGAAAGCTCTAGAGGAAATGTATGGGGCAGAGGAAGAAAGGGGTTATCTTAAAAATACAGTGTTTGGTTTTTTGTGTGTGTTTTTTTTTTTTTTATCTAGGAAACAAATGGTATTAGGGAGAGGGGACACAATTTCTGGTAAACAGTTAATTCCTTATGCTTTTGTGTATAGTATTGCATTAGTTTGGCTGTGGAAATATGAACAACGTGCAAAATACTCTTGTCTAAATATTTTCTCTATTTTGGGGAAAAATATCATGAGTGCTTTTGGGAATGTCTGTTTTAGAAGCAAGTTTGCACGTTTTTACTTCCGTGCCAAAGAAGGCACATGGCATATGAAGTAGTTAGGAGAATGAAATATACATCTCTTACACCACAAAAGTTGTTGAAAAGTTACTGCTTTACTATATCAAGTCTAGGAAAATCCTCTGGTTTGTGCATTTAGTCAGATCCACTAAGGGGTAGGTACAAGAAATCCTGTCATAGACACTGAAGTAACTAAGGTGCATTAAGAGGTATTTCTTCTTACCTCCATTAGTATTTGGCTTAAATCCTGAATGATTTCATTAGCTACGTAAATGCTTAATCTCTTGAAAATCCTGCCAAGCTCTTGCCTTCGTTGAAAGCTGTGATAATTTGTCCTAGTTAATTTTGTGTTTAAACACATTGGCTTTCATTTCCACTAAATGTTGTTTTTCCTTTTTTAAGTAATGGAGAGATGAGTAAGAGCACCAATTTTGCTACATCTGCCCTATTATTTTGCACCCCTCTGCTATTAGCTCTTACTGAATTCTTTAAGCAATACCATTTTTTCAGTTTGTCAGTGCAGTCACTACAATTGTATGGGAGGTAAAAGTAAATACATATGTAAGTTGATGCTGTTAATCCTGTTTTTCTTCAACAGCAGGTTGTTGTGTTTTGGTTTTTTTCCCTCAACAGTAGTATTTGAGACAGCTGTAATTTGTGCTGTAATTATTTGACACACAGAAAAGATATTTTGATCTATTCAGAGTTGTCCTGCACCTTTCAAGTGAAAGAGAGGAATTTGTTAAAGGTTGCAGAAGAATGTGCTGCTTTATATGTAAGAAAACTAAAGAGCCTTTCTACTTTCTTTTAAACTGGAAGCATACATCATTGCTGATATTTATTTTGTGTTGATATAGGGGGGAATATGGCATTTGTACTCTCTGGAAACTCTGGAAAATTATTTTGGATTCTCTTAATGGGGCTGTATTGCAAATGGCCACGTTGCAAGCAGTTTTGCATTTTTATCTCCTCCAGAATGTTGACTACTTTTTCAGTAGGAAAGTGTAAGAATGTGGAGGTAGATCAGCAGGGAGACAGAATGGTTTTCTGTTAAATATAAACCAATGCATGTACTAACATAAGTATAATCAGGAATATATAATCAGGGGATGGCTTATGGAAATGAACTGAACAAGCAGCATTCTTGAAGGGAAAGTCATGATGGAAGTGCTCCCAAGCTACTTTTGTGTTTTCACAATCTAGTTGATTGAGGAAGCAGAAAAATTCTTGATGTATCTTAGCTGTTGTGGTCTCTACTAGATGTAGTGCTACATAGTTGCTACCTTTTTACTAACTAGTAATCCTAAGTACTGGGAGACTTTCCAAAAAAATTGTCAAAACACACAACCATCTCTTTGTTGAAGGAGGATTCCTTTAGAGAACATAATCTGAACCCGGGTATTGAAGCTTTGATAAGGACTTTGCTACCAGTAGAGAGCCTGTTTCCTGGTAGCATCTTATCCTGTTTTCACATCTGTCATTCAAGAGTCTTTTGGATGTACGGCTAAACACCCACGCCTTCATCTGTCAGTGAAGATAGTCTTCTAGGCATTCATAATCTCTGCTGGAAGAGTATGGAATATCCAAGTCCTTGGAGATTGTCCTTATTGCGCCACAGTGAACAAGCACCAAGATAAGATATGAGCACTGAGATATGATGCAAGGCCAGAAGCATAGAAGTGCTCTCCAAAATACAGGCAGTGTCCCTGGAAACAGACTCCATGGTATATCTGAATGATTTCTCAGTCTCTGGAGATCTGCAGTAGTGCCATCTATAGTGCCATTTATCCTCCTGCAGAATCTATGCAGCTAACATGCTGCAACGCTTAGTAATAATGTTACAGTTGTGTTTTTAAAATAAAACAACTGGAGAACTCTTCTCTACTAACATAGCTGATAGGTGGTTGGAATGCAAATGTGTGGCTAGCTTACCTCTTGAGGAAAGGCTAAAGCAGAGCATCCCTTGGCAAAATTTTTTGCGATGGTTCACAATCTGCCTTCCTCTTCTGGTGTGGAGTCCCATTAATAATTCTGAAAAGGAGGCAGTCTTAAAAGTACCCAGTCAGATGGGCTCTCATATTGGAACATCCATAGTGTCACTGTGACAGAGTGCCAATACACATACAGTAGTTTTCAGTTGTCTAAATGTTCTGAAGATTTCTAAATAACACTTTACATATCTAGCTTTGTTTTCTTAAATAAGCTAAAGATACCCATATACCCAAAGATGCATAGAAAAAGGTGAGGAGAAAATCTTGACAAGTAAGAGCTTGGTTGCCAGATAAATTGAATCCATAAAAGTTAATTGTAAAGTGCTTCATTTAAACTACAACCACTGCACATAGAGCATCTTTTATATATTAAAAGGTTTTAACTAGAGTATGATTCTTGATACAGATATGTAACACTGGGGATTTTTACCCTTAAATAATCCAAGTTGCAGTTACAGGTGTACTTTTCCCCCCAGCTAGCAGATAACATATCCAGATTCCATACATATATTTGCAGTTAGTAATTGAAGCTGTGTATCGAACTGGCACTCAGTTTTCATAAATTTGCAGTTAAGAGTTTTCTGCTGATGTGTATTTTCATCCCTATCCAAATAATATTTTTCTGTGTATGATTAGTCTGATCAATCATAAGAAAGTATCCTTTAGTTAAATGATCATGTTTAAAACCACAGTTACTGTTGTTTACCTCTCATGGATAAAATTAACAGTCTGGAATATTTCAGTTGGAAAGGACTTGTAACACTCATCTAGGTATGCAATAGAAATTAGGAAATGAAGTTTTTTGAGTGCAAAATTTAGCAAGACCATAATGCCTTTTAACTACCACAAGGAAAGAACTAGTGTCTTTGGTTGTTATAGGAAGATTGTAACTATATGTTATCTGTGGAATCTGGCATTCTAGTGGATGTTAATCTCAATTAATGACTGATTAGTATGAAAAAAAATCCTACAGAACATACAAGCTTAGTGTGGTCTTTCAAATGATTCACAGAACATGGGAAAGTGCTTTCTTTTAACAGAGCTTTAATGGCTGGTTCTATGGATATGTTCTTTCATCTTGCCATTTCAGGAGAGTGAATTCAAAGAAAAACAAATACCATTTCTGAACAGGTTTAGAATGCATATTCCAGTGATAACAATTTACCTGAGTTGCACTGGTGAATATGAACATTATATATTGAATTTCAGCTTTGCAGTTTTAGCATCTGTGAATCTTTAAGTCACCCTTCTCTGGGTGGACTGGCAGCAGGTGTCTTGGGTTGCTCTGAGAATTTTAAAAACCTGAAGCTATTTTTTTATATAGTTAGTCTTTAATTACTCACTTGGAACTTCTTGGTTGTGTTGTTGGGGTTTTTTGGTGGTGTGGTGTGGGGTTTTTATGTTTAGAAGCAAATGCTTTCTTTTTGTCAGAATGTATGTCTTTATTGAAGTTACAGGAAACTTACATTTAATTACAGGGGGAAAGCAATATGTGCAATGTAAACTTCACAAATATATATGCTTGTGCCATAATGTCTAAAATATTGTGAAATGGGGACTGGAAATAGCAGTGTCCATGTTGTTATTGCTCTTTCACTTCATGTTTTAAAAAATTGCTAATGACAACCTTGCAATAAAATAAGACTGACTAGGCACTTGTGTTCAGTCAGATAAGGCCTTATCTACTCACCAGACTTTTGTTCCTGTGAACATTCAGACAGCATAGCTAATAAATTATTAAAGGAGGATGCTGTGTTACCTTCTGACTTATATGTTCTTAACAACAGTACTACAGTTAGCAAAAAGTCTTTATTTTTGGTGGTGTGCCAGTCACTGAAATATTAACTTTAATCTTTTAAGCTAAATTTGCAATGCTACTCATAGTTAATGTAGATAGGGAACCTGGGTCATGGGAAGCAGAGATAAAGCTCTTCTTATGTTGAAACACAAAAAACCTCAGACTTGCAATTTAAAATCTGAAGTTGAGACTTCTACTGAAATACTGAAATGTAGCTGGCAGGCCCTGTAGTTCCTAGAAGTTCATAAAGGTCATGAGTAGTTTCAACACTTTAATTCCAGTAAAAAAAAAAAAATTAAAAAATTGAGATTGCAAGGAGACAGTCTAGACAGACTTGACTTTTGCTGCACTAAGGGCAACAATAAAACTTTCCTGCTCCAAGTATCCATGTAATATGCATTCCATAGTCATACTGGAACATTACCCTTGTTCCTTAGTGGGACAGAGTGGATCTTGCTCTTCCTGTGTCTGGGCTCTCTAGAAGGGTTTTCAGGAATTCCTAGATTGGATGGATTCAAGCTAACAGATCTTATTTAATTTTCCAGCTTTACAGGAATCCAGTTCCATGCAGCCTACTTAATTTTGGAGCTCTAGCCATCACCATATAGTACTGTTAACAATGTGAAACATGCACGTTATTAGGCAAAACTAGAATTGCTTTTATTAAGGAGCAGTTATTAGAAATTGTAAGCATCCAAAAAATATTTCTGCTAGGCTGCATCACACGATTTTATGCTGTCTTTGGCATGACTGAGCATTCACAGCTATTTTAAGTAACCTGAGCTCCTCCAGTTCTTGACAAAAAGCTGATTTTAGTATTAGAGGTATGAAACTGCCAATTTTTTTTTTTTAATGAGAAAGTTAATTTAACACCCTCGTCTTGAACTACTGTAGTTTCGTTCTGGATTTCTTTGTTACAGCTGTACTCTATACCCATTCAAGTGTACAATGTTTAGCATACACTGTGTGTTCAGTTAGTTTTCAAGCCCCTTCCTGCATGCTTTGCTTCCTGGTTTTTTTTTTTTTTTTTCTTTTCTTTGTTCTGGCTGTTTTGTGGCTTTAAGTTGTTGTTTTCTTTTTTTTTAGTTGGGAAGTCAGAATGTTCCTGAACCTTATTATAGTGCTACAGAAAGGGTGGGGGAAAAAAAGAAAAGTCCTTCTATCTTCAGACCATACACAGGGCTGATTCAAGACAGATCAGAATCAGGTTACATGTTACAGGTTTTTTTGTTTTGTTTTTACAAACCACACACAAAAGCATAATACACACTGGAGCCTTCTTACTCAAAACTAATTTTATTTTTAAAAATAAGTTGAATGCATAGCACTCACAAAGATTCCATAGTTTTGGACATTCTGCCTGTAGGAGCACCATTTGTATTTATGCTATAAAAAACACATTTTGGTTCTAATAGTAAGAACAGTGTATTTTAATGTACACTGGTAAAGCCCTTTTAAATATTGAAACTGTTCAGTGTACATTTTCTCTATAGTCATTATGCAGCTGTAGTGTCAGAAAAAAATCAAGACTAAGTAATAAATAAAAACCAAACAGCATGTAGTGGATCTTTTTACAGTTGACCTAGTATCTTAAACAAAATTACCTTATTAAATGTAAATTTGCAGTATTAACTAGCTGAGTAAGACCCCTGCCCATTATAATTCCAGTGTTAAGTATTAATTAAAGTTTTATATATCAAATGCCTATGGGATAAATTTACTAATACCCCAAAAAAATAAGAGCCTATACTGCTGTGTCAGAAATAAAGATGACAAGACTTAAAGGTTTTACAAACTGCTACAGGCATCTGCTATTACTTCAAGTCATGGTCTGTTTCAAGACTGTACATTCATAGAATCAGAGGTAGTCAAGAGGACTGAGGGCTTGGATAGAGAATTGCATCAAAATGAAACCAGCAGAAAGATGTCTGTGTTCCTCTTTAACAGGGAACAATGCTGAATAAGAAAAGCATGGCATCTTATGAGATAGAAAGCCTCTAGTTAACACTACTCAGACATGGGGAAATATTCATTAAGAGATGGAGAGGAAAAAAACCCCACAAAACTAAACAACAGAAAAACACAATCCACCTTGCACTTAAGAATTGACCATACTATGCCTATTTCAAAATTGACTCTCTAGCATAAAGCAGAGAGGGTTATCTCTTTCATTGACTTTCTCTCTCTCTCACATGCATATACATGCTACAAAAGCCCACAACAAAAATTGGGATTTATGGAAAACAAAACAAAAACAGAAGCACCACAATCAAAACCTAAGAGAAACAGGATTTCTTCTCCTCAACAATAAACAGGGTTGGTTTTTTCTTTTTTTTGCATCTTATCTTTCAACCCCAGAAAGAATGAACACAGGTGTCCTCCATTCTGAACATTATGGTAAGGCCTCCCTCCTGTGACAAAGCCTTCATCATCTTAATTGCCCCTATTTTAAGAATAGTCTCTGTAGATTTCCCAGTACTTCAGTGTCATGAGATGGTACCCAGTTTTAAATGCTGTGAGTAAAGAAGGTGGTGGTAAAAGAATAAGAAAAACCTTAAGCCCACTTACTATAAGGTTATTTTAAAGTAGTAAGAATGCTGTCATCCATACCTCTCTTCCTCCCATATTCTACCTCAGGAAAAAGTCTAGTATCATTGTGTATGTAAAAAAAAAAAAAAGTAT
This sequence comes from Indicator indicator, assembly GCF_027791375.1. Classification (NCBI taxonomy): domain Eukaryota; kingdom Metazoa; phylum Chordata; class Aves; order Piciformes; family Indicatoridae; genus Indicator; species Indicator indicator. The sequence continues at coordinate 14,024,262 of NC_072016.1, read as the reverse complement.
TCCCTCCATTAGTATCTCTACCACCAATTTTCATCCAAGAGTTGGATGAATGAAGCTTTCTACTGTCAAGAATTCCCACTCCACAGGAAATAGTGTAATTATCTATAAACTTATGTAATTAGCACCTTGTGACAAAGTGGTTCACTCTGCACTATATCTTAATCCACCCGTTTAGAAGAGTAAATCTCTGCCTGTTACTTCTAGAACTCTCAAATACTAGAAGAACAAGTTGCCTCCCTATTACCTGAGATTTCCCTCTGCTTTAAACCTGAGAGAACTGGATTTCTGTAAGCATTTTTTTTGTACAAGTGATGCTGTCAGTATGACTGGAGGATGCTTTCTGTTGGTTAGTAATAATGTGTGTGTATACACAGAGGAATCACAGCCACTGTAGTAGTTCTGGTACAGTACAAGTTCAGCTGAAGCTTGCTCTTCTTTTCAATTACTCAGTACCACACTGCTGGGCAGTAGTTTGCATCTACATTCTGTGAACACGAACCTATCCCTTTGGTACTCTCAATGTAGACGCTCTGAAGAAAAGCCTCTTGCTATAGTTTTCTCTTCCCTCTCCTATCTTCCTCCCTCAAGTTATACCCAGTTAAGTGTACAAACCAGCAGCATAGAGTAATGAGTAGAAAATTCCCTGAGTTAGTATGAAAGAGTTACTTTAAACATAAAAAGGATAGGGAAAATACAAGAAAAAACACAGCATATATCCTTTGAGGTACAAAACTTAAAAATTAGCCAAAATACCAGTTAACTCAAAAGCCCTAGCCTAAAGCCAACACCCAACACAAGTGCTGAAAAAGGGGCAAGAATATGGAGGTTAGCCAGATGAGATTTGTTTTTCCCTGTGGTCCCCATGTATCTGGAGAATTCTAGTATTCAATGGATTTTAAGTTTCAGTTAAAGTCAGTGTTAATACTGTATGGCAGTGTTACATAAATGTCTTCAAAATAATACTGCATATCTCCTTCATTAAAGGTTAAGTCTGTGGTTACAGTTATTTTGCTTTTGACTAGTATTTCAAAAGATGTGTTTCAGAAGCACAGAGTATCCTCAGTGCCAGAGCAAAAACTTACCACCCCCAAGTATACATGCTCTTTTTAGAGGGTCTTCTGTGTGCTTATTTCTGCAGCCTGTATCTGAGCTGTGGTACTGGTTTCCAATCCAGTTGCTTTTTTTCTAGAAATACTTTTTTTTTTTATTCGATTTGTCCTCAAACTTATTCGAGGTTTAACAAATAATAGTAATAAAAAAACCCAACAACAACAACAAAACAATTCCCCTCAAGACAACTTCCCACCCCAAACAAAAAAAAAAAAAAAGCACAAAAGCATATCACCTCTCAAAGCATGGTGTCATACAGGAATATCGTCCGTTCACTTGGTAACTCCGGTTGTAGGAGACACTTACACATGGCTTCACTTCTAGTGGAACAGCTAGTGACATTGCAGTACCAGTCTGTACATGGCCTCGAGCCTGAGCACTAGACTGTAAGGCAGCAGGGCAAGTCTGAAGTGGGTAAGATGTTGTATGATTAGATGATAATATCTGTTGACAGTTTTGCTGCTGTGACGTCTGATGGTGATACTGTAATGAAGACTGATGAGCTTGGAGATACTGTGGTACGTGCTGCTGAGCATTACCCTGCTGGGGAGTTGGAGCTGGGGTCTGAAATACAGTATGTTGGGCAGACTGAGCATGTTGTCCTTTTTGTTTGTTTGCTTCCTTCACATCATTATCATGCGCACTAAAACAAATTGAGGAGACAGAATACATGAATGTAGATATTACAGTAATTTAAACATTTGGGTTAACTTTCAGAAGCGGTGTAAAAAAAACTTACAAAGTTTTCTTTTAAATAAATTTTAGCCTACCTTTTAAAATTATCTAAGGTTTTAAAATTTGTTTCTTTAGGATAGTCTCTTTTCAGCACTTCACTTTGTTGCATAGCAATGCAAGATGCAAATTAAAGTCAGATACAATACAAGTAATAGAGCAGTATGTGAATTACCAGTGCAATAAAAAGTCTGTTAGTGTACTGAAATAGAATCCCAAATTACCAGAACCTGAAATTAAAACTAACTTGCTGTTTCTACCTCATTTCAATTGGGTAACAGATTGTAGGTTTTTTAAAGACATGGTATCAGAGGGTTTTCAAAGAGCTACATTGCAGTAATTAAAGATCATATTCATATTGATATTGGATTCTGTTCTAGGGAGTAGAAATGCCTTTTTTTTTTCTTCCTTCCTCTCACTTTTGTCCTAGCCCATCCAGTCACTTTAGTCAGTTTAGCTCACTTGAACTCCCTTTGATTTACACTGTCTGAAATGTATTTAGACATACTCTTGCTCTTACACTGAGGTTAAGCAGGTGCCAACTACACACTTTAGCCAGGCCTAAAATAATAGTTTTTCAGTAGTGCTTATACAGGACAGATCTTTTGAAGACAGTTGGGGTTCGATCTCTCACCAGTTTTTCCTAAAAGATTGGTAACTTTTTATGGTATGCTGCAAAGATCACCAAAAACCTTTGCCTACCCCCACTGCCAAGTGTTAACAGAGCAATACTGAAACTACTTTTGCAACAGTATTTATCTGCTTTCGGTACACAGAGTAGTGAAGCCAATAGACCATTGGGGTGATAACATCACATTTACAAGGAAGATGTCATTCTTCCATATACAACTGTTCCTGTGCTTCTTCAGAGCACAACTGTGTTTAGATACAGGCAAGAGCAAATTTCTGTGGGAGGAAAGCAGTTATGGCAGGCATAGGTTTTAATCTTAAGGTTTAGAATAAAAGAACTGTTTGTGTAACATCTTCCCAGTAAGGGTCACTTGACATTCATTGGCATTTTTATCTCGCATCTGCTTTATTTCTTCACCATAGTGCAAAAAATGGATACAGTAAAAATAGCTACAACCTCCTGGTCATTTCCTCCCCACAAGCTCGCTGCTCAAACAGGCTGCATGTTTGATTCATAATGTTTGGGGCTTCTAAGGCATAGAGTCTTCCAAGTAAGTAGGAGGACCTATGCCTTTGGTACGCTTCACTATTTTTGCTCTCCTAGCAGACTACAGAGATTAGGGACAAGCTATTTAACAGATTTTTCAAAGCATGCCAGAAGATGTTCAGTGGAAATGAAAGGCTGAGGTTGTTTGTTGAAAGAACAGGAAAGAGTTTAAATCTGATAAGGTTCTCTCTTTTGGAAAGAGCAAGACAATTATTGCCTAACAATATTACCTCATACCTAAGTATTTTTAGAATACAAAACATTGAAATTCAGAAAGATATTTACTTTCAGTGCTAACAGCAATTAAGCATACTGAAAGACGCAGAAACGGGCTTGTAGAAAGCTGCTCTTAACTTACATTAATAGCCGCTCAATACACGGCACTAGGAAATCCCAGGAGTATGCAGTAAGATGATGCAGCCGTGTAGGCCATGTTGGTGAGAGGCGCAAGATAATCCTTGAAGAAGCTACACATGCAGTAGCAACTAAAGAAGGGGCGTAATTTAAAAATGCATGATCTAGAAAGAAGGAATAATAAAAAAAAAATTATTTCAGTTGGACACTGTGTGCAAGGAAAAAAAAATAAGGACGCATTATCTGAAACGTGCAACTCACCTTGCAGTGACACTTCCAGAAAGTAATCAGCATATTTTGCCATATATAACTTAGTCTTCTCTAAGCAAACCATTGGCCAACCATCATGAAGATCAGTTTCATGGACAGCAATAGAAAGATAATAGTCGATGAAATGAGCAGCGGTTGGGAGGCACAAATTCCACTGAAATGTTTCTAGCAACAACAACTCCATATGAAGCAAATTCTGTTTTGTTAGTACCAAATTCATGTTAGTCATACAACCCAAGCTGTTCAGCTGTTCAAGTTTGGGAACGCTGTCTTCCTTTTCTTCAAATTTACCTTCAGGTAAACAGAAAGAGGAGGGAAAAAAGGTTCAGAACAAGTGAACTATAAACCAGATTACATCTAATGTCTGTATTGGTCATATTTTAATTCTGTTATGTCAAAGAAGCTTGCGACTTTCCTGCAGAAGCAAAGCTCAAATGGAAGATGTCATCAGAGACAAAAAGGGCTAAATTTCAGCACATCATGTCAAATAGTGTAGGATATTGTGCAGTGCCATGTTTCCTGTTGGTTATTCCACCCTGGCACACAGAAGCAGGTTCTCTTGAGCAGAAGTAAGCTGGCACTGCATCCACGAGATTTTGTCACCAAATTACTGAATAATGTGTTCTCATCATCAATGAAATACCACATGATGTGACTTAGCATACATAACACCACAGCATTTGGCTTTAATTGCCCTCCCACCCCCTACACCCTTTTTGTTCTGGCTCTAGCCAACAGGGCTGCTTTCAGTGCCTGCTCTGGTAGGTAGGTTTTTAGATTTGGTAGCTAGTGATCTGCTCCAGCAGTTCAAACGAGGATTTCAGCAATGTGCATCTGAAAACCCACACTGCCATATACACTGTTTCGACTTGAATGCTGCTAGCAGCTTCAGGTTTCCCTTGTAACTTGTCAGGCCTGTATGTTTTTAGCCTTAGGCAACACTGCTTATGTAGAAAACCCATTAATAAGAGAAACCAAGTGTCACATTTCCATACAGTTTCCCATATGGTTGTGCTATTTCAATTTCATTGCAAATTCTTTCCATCTTAACACTCTTCAGTACTACACCATATGCTGTAAATGCACGTTTTTAGAGAGTTTTGCAGGACTGAACACTTGCTTTTCTTTTTTCAACAGTGGAGGTACTTAGACAGGACTTAATCCAACACCAGTCCCACTCTGTTAGCTTTTGTTTCCCATATTCTAGTAATTACAGAAATAAAAGCTTCAGGAATCACATAATTTCTCTTACTACTTCTATAACCTTATCAAATATATCACAGTGTGATGTGTCCAACTTATTGCACCACTGATTAAACTATGTGTTTAACCCACACAGGGCAAAAGTTTAAAACAGCGTTCTGGTTTGTGCTTTCTGAACTAATTCATATGCTTTTCTCAGAAGGATGAGTACTCCAGGCTTTTGGAGTTCTACTTACTGCTTGTCATGAAAGATGGCAGAATTGGGGGTGGAGGGTGGGCCTTTTTTTTTTTCCTTAAATTTGTAGTTCTTGTCAGAATATAAATTTTATTTGAAATTCTGGCATTAGTTCAAAGCTAATCTATTTTCCTAAATGGATTACACTAGTTTCTGGGGCAAGATTTTCATACTCAGCACCTTGTCCCTTGCCAAGAGAAGATTGCTGGCTAGTGGTAGCATCCAAAGTTTACCCCTAGAAGAATGTGAAATAACCCTTTTTTGTTTAACTCTTCTGCTGAATAGCTGTATTATTAGGTGAAGACAGGGGCTGCAATGAAAGGAAGCAGCATGCCAAAAATAGCACATTTTAACTCTAGGCACCCTGTGCTAGAAAACCAGAGTGCTGAGGTGTTGGCTATCTCTTCTTTGAAAAATAAAAACAGATTCAGAAAAACATATCAGCAGAAACTGAAACAACAGTTAGCTTCTCTGAATCGTGGTTTAAGAACCAGTATCCTTGCATGCCACCCATATTTCTTTAGGGACAGCTAAAAGGAGTCTACAAATGTTGAAAGATGGAAACACACCACAAGAATCTAGCTGAGGTCAACATAAACAGCACTGTTCACAATGAGCGTAATTAAGTGTCTTCAGAGTACTGTGCACTCACCAATGTATTCTACCAGCATCACATTTGCTATGTGACAATATAGGATTTATGTTAGCCTTATCTTGCCTTAAGAATGCTGCAGTTGATGAAATCTGAAGTATTCTAGAAGCACATAGCACCATCAGCAGGGTGCAGTGTAGTCTATAAATGATTTGATTTCTTCCTTTATCACTGGTATGATTATTTCCCATTTCCAGCACTGGATCTTTTGAGATGTCCTCAGAAAGGCAGTCTTTCTGTTCCTACACTACAGCTCTGAAAGTTCACCTTAGAATAATTTCTAAACATAAACATGAAGTTTTTAATCCGTTTTTTCCCTCCTCAGAGTTTCATCAGATGCCAACAGAAGTCAAAACACGAGTCTGAAGAAAGGCTGTACCAACTGGGCCAAAATGATCTACACTGATCTCCTTGTCTACAACCGCTTTGTTATCTGCTATATCCCACCAGGATGCACCTTCTATTTTGCAATAGAACCTAGACTGGTCTAGTTAAAATTTGGTGCTACATACTTACTTGCTAAAAGTAAACAGGAAAGAGCAACCACATGCAGCTGCTGTATAGATATGTCATAACGATCCATAAAGAGGTCCAACAGATAGACAGCTAGATGTCGTGCAGCAGGACAGAGCCTGAACCGATTGCTCACAATGGCAATCAGGTCTGCAAAGTATCTTCTCAGATGTAACTGGGGAGACTGGCCTTTGTAGGAGGGCAGCTTCAGCTCCTAGATGGACAGCAGCACATAATTTTATTAAAACCATCATTTAGTATGGATTGGTATCAAATTAATATAGCTCATAAAGTTATCACGGACTTTTCAAAGGATTTCTCTCTTTGCTCTGTTCCATCAGTTCAGCATCCCTTTTCACAGAACAAAATTTATTTGTTGTATTACAGAAGACCTAAGAAATAATCTCTTTCTGTAGAGCATTAGTATAATAATTTCAAATTTAACACCTTTCAGTTGGGCAATTGGCTAGAGTGACATAAGCTTTTACCATTCCTGCTGTATTACCTCTACTGCAAAGGCTGCACCTCTCAACAGGGGAACAGCAAGGGTATGAGAGTACCCCTCAGATGCTTCATTGCAAAATCCAATAGCTCTTGCTACAGCTCTGAGCAATCAGACTTTGTACTGAAGTGTTTGCATGTTCCAATGCTGCTAGGTCTCGTGCAGGCACCTCCAGGAGGACAGCACCAACAGCTAGCTGTAGGTAACCTTAGGAAGAGGAATAGGGTGTGCGTGTGTCAACATTTGCTACACGCATATGTTTTAATACTGACTTAATCTATCTGATTGATAGTGCACTGACACTGGTTACAGTGCACTCTCGGGTACTTCAGTTAAGCATACATAAACCTCATGTGGCCTCAGATTTGGAGGGAGGACCCCACAAAACAAAAGCCCTACCAATGCTACAAATGAGAAAAATCTGTGGCATGATTTATTTTGAATGCAAAATTTAGGCTGGTAGAAAGAATATTCCCCAAGCTCCTGCCTAGTAGCTAACATCTCCTCTTGTATACAGCAGAACATCAGTGCTGTCTTCTGTTATCATGAATAAATTTATAAGTTAGATGATGCAGCCTAATTACTCTAAGTAGGATTTTAACTACAGTTAAATTTCCAGAAAGACAGTCTGGTGACATCAAGTAGGAATGAAGTTGCCCAAATTTTCGAAGTTTTAAGGTCAATTCGGAGTTCTGAAACACACTATTAAAGTGAAAAGAAACAGCCCCTAAACAAACCTACAAACCCTCCCCCCATAGCCACTAAGCTTTAGAATTCACCTTTCATAACATTAACTTGGTTTTAGTAATGGTAGCAATTAAATTATCTTGTCCTTCTCCTGTGTTCCCAACCCCTAAAAATTTGCTTTACCAGTCACACCTTCAAGAGAGATAATCCACATCCCCCTTACAATAGCATCACAATGCTTTCCGGAAAGTTCAAAACTTGGACCCACTTTACCCATCCAAATAGAAGAACCAAGTGCACCGTGACCCCTTTGCCTTTTTAAAGCACAGGGTATGGTCGGTCAGATAAACTGTCAAGACTGAGGACAAGCAGTCCGAGCATTAGCTGAGGGAAAAAAACTGTTTTTCGAGGTTTAGAAAAGTAAGTTCCACCAAGACGCCCGCAAGCCAAGCCCGCACAGCGGCGGACCCCTCACACCCGCTCCCCGCCCCACTCCAAGTCGCCGCGACGGCTCCCCTCCGACGGGCCGGCTCGGATTGTTAGAAAGCTCACAAAGGCGCCGGGGCTGCCAACCCTCCGCTTACGCCGCGGCGCAAAACCGGGTGCAGTCGCGGTTCCCCGCCACCTCCCACGCTCCCCACCACCCCCCACAGACCAACCACCGCCGCCGCGCTAAGCTACCTTGTAGCGAAGCGCTTGGTGGATGTCGGCAGCCAGCTGTCCTGTCCACCACTGCGCCTCCAGCTCCATCGGCGGGGCGGCGCAGCAGTCGGGGCCTGGGCAGAGGGGAAGAAGCGGCACTCCACTGAGCGCAGGCGGAACGGGATGGGACGAATAACACCAGCCTCACTCCTTTCTCGCTCGCCTTCAGTTAAAAGCGATCAGCTGCCACCGGCGCCGCGGGGGCCCCCCCAACCCCCCAGCCCAGCTGATCACCATGTGTGGCACAAGTGAGGCTCGTTAAGCCGCCCCTTCCCGCCGCGGGGCACGGCCGGGTGAGGGGGGCGCAGGCAAAACGGCGGCTGCGGTCCCGAGGGAAAGCGATCGCGTCCCGATAAAGGCCGGCAGCACCTCCCCCGCTGAAACCACCACTCACCCTATGCAGCGGCGCGGCTAATGGCCGCGGCAGCGCCTGGGCCAGGGCACCTGAGAGCGACGCGGTGTCCCAAAGGCTCCCCGGCCATCACACGGCGCCGCCCGCCTCGCCCATTGTTAAAGGGGTGAGCGGGCCGGCGTGTGTACAAAGCCAGGCAGCGCCCGCACGCGGCCGCCCGCCCGCCAATCGCCTGCTACCTTACAGCACAGCCTGCCCGGCTCCAATCAGGGCGCGGCTCTCACAGAACATGCCGAGCCCCACGTTCCACGGCCGGGCGAGGGAGAGCTTTGAGCCCGCGGAGCTGCCGTAGCTGCCCCGATAAAGCCCTGGGGAGAGGGGGGCGGGGCGTGTTGCAGTCTCGCTGGGAAGGGCCGCTGAAGCTGTATCTGATGCGGCCGCCTAGGGCTTGGACCCCCAGTGTTACTGTTTCACAGAGGCTCTAGGTGCGATATAACCCTTACAGGCGGCTGTAGGGCTCTCGTGGAGTTCCTGCTGGGTGGCTCGGGAGAGGCGAGTTAGCGGAGCTCTCGTGGGCTGGAGCATGGTAGTGCATAACTCCCTCTCTCACCCCCTCCCGAGCACCTGATAGCGTCTTTCCCCCTAGTTTCTTTCCTTTTTGATTCAGTTGTGAAGGTTTTAAGAAGTGGAACGATTGTGTTATGGGCTGTCGCCTAGCTCTCTTTGCCTCAAGACCCATTTTTCGCGTTAGCGGTAAAGGGCATACATTTCTTGGGTTGCAAAAGCCGTGAGGTTCAAGTATTTGATATATTTTGTAAGTAGCACTTGTTCACTGCTACTTAAATTCTAGGGGGGAACGTTTGCAGTAACGTGCATCGTGGTTTTAAGCAGCTATATACTGTTCACCTGAGTGAAGGGGCCTCTGCATCTTGACAGATGATTGCTACAATTAGTTCCCACTTGTGCTTCTGGTTTAGTAGTAGGTGCTCTGCATCTGTTTTGTATTCAGGCCTTTTTCTAGATGCTTTCCACTGTTTAGTAATCCCCCTCTGTGGAGTTTTTGTGAAGTGGTGCTTTATAGTGGTTTACGTTTTTGAATTCCCAGATACCCAAACAATTAGCTAAGGAGAATGTATAACCTAGTACAACAAGGAATGCAAAGAGATGAAGAAGAAATGCTTTGTATTCAATGTATGTAGAAGGAGTGTATTTTGTTTTTCATGTCTGCTCATGCTCAGACGTGGTTTGGTTTGTGGTGTGTCCTTTCTTTTTTACCCCTTTTTTAATTAAGAAAATGGAAAACAACTTTTTGATGACCAGTTTAATGACTTTGTAGTTAGGGCTGTATAAAACCTGTTCCTTTAAACATGCATTTTATGATGATTTTAATGGTCAGTCTTATGGACTGCAGTGGTCTGTTCTATCTGAGGAGATGTGCTCATAGATAGAAGCTCAGTTTTTTTGGGGAAACTTTTGGGCAGTTTCCATTTATGACAGATTTTGTTACGTAATGCTACATAGTTTTCTGAAGAAAACAAAGATTAAAAATGGTAATATTTTTTGTGCATGCATACATAGTGGAAAAAATTCTTAAACTATCGAGATCAGCCATCTGAGCCGGACTGTTGACAGATGAGCATTTTGCTGTTCTGCTGGCTTTTTGTCTCATTTCTATACATTATTATATAGCATGTTGAGGCATGCTCAAGCTAATTTTGATACTTGCAGATATGCTGGTTTAGAATTACATATTCTTGAAGAAATGGAATACCAAGTTTAATATTTCAAGGGCAATATAAACCTCAAGAACTGATTCCTAATTTTAATGAGTTGTTGATCTTGTGAACAGTTACTACTGTGTCTGCTTTTTCACACAATCAAAATAAAGGTTTGGAAAGAGCCTCATCATTCTACTGAAGGCCAGGATTGCTCCTGATATTAATTTTTGAGATCTTGGAGACATCCAGATAACCATCCTATTGAAAAAGTCAAACTACAGGCATGTTGTTATCTGCAGGAGGAATACATGGTGGCTTACACCTTAGCCCTGACTGGAAAACTTGGAACCGTCTTGGAGCCTCCAAATTGAGGCTGATTGCTTTCAGAGTGCCCAGTTTGGAGGCTCACAATTCATTTAAATGGGGGTGGGAATAGCAGAATTAATTAGAACAGGCTAATGCAGTTTCTTTGCATGTCTAATAATCAGTCCTGAAAGTAATAATGAGTGGCAGTGCAGATTTTTCATACTTCTGATGGTCAAGGCTGCGTACAGTGCTGTAAGTATGCTTGCCTTAGTCCTTTGTGTGTAAGTAAGGACAGATTCAAAACAAACTCAGTAGGTCCTTAGATTATTAAAGATTATTAAAGCTTAGTTTCAGTGGCAGCAGTTGGGTTTTCATTAGCAAGAAACTGGATGTGCAGAGTTTTCCACTTGTGTAGTATATGGAACCTGAGAGAACAGAAAACAGAGCTAAACATTAAGAAACCATTTTGAAATGGGCATGCCCTTTCTGTGAGTGACTGAATCACCTAAGCAAGTATGTGTGTCTCAAGGGGAGAATGAGATTGGCAGTGAGAGCTGCTGTCTGTGCTTTGAAAAGGTGCCAGATAGCAAGAAAAACACCATTATTCTTGGAACTCCCCAAGAAAAATTATGTCCTTGAACTATATCCAAAACAGACTAGAATGTAATGTGTGAAATCTGGATTAAAATGCTTGTAACATTTTTATGCTACTAAATTCTTAGAATTTATGGACCTGTAATTCGCACGTTACAGTCCTAATGCCATTGAAGGCCCAGTGGGTTAGCTGACTTCTCATTGTAATTGCTGGGAGGCTAGATGTGTATCTCAGGAGTTGATGCATGTATTTATGTGTTTAAGCTGTTTTTTCTTCCCCCAATCTTTTTGGTGATTCTTCTTGGCCCATGAAAAAAAGAATGTGGCTTTTAAAATACAAATTAAGAACTTGCAGGTAACTGCCAAGTACAACAAAGTACTCTGATCTTGAGAACCACCATCTCTCTACATCAGAAACCTTTTTGTCCTCCTATACCATGACAGTTGTTTTACTGCTCATGGCACATTGTCATGACTATAACAATTCCTGAAGACTGACACATTGGTTTACTTCTCTGCCTATTGTCATGGGATCAATCTTTGAAGTCTGGACTTGTCTTGACTGGCAGAATTAGATACATCAGTCACTTCAGCTATGTAAAGCAGAGTCCAGGACAGACACTGAATTCTGGAGTGACATAGAACTGAAAGTGATTGAACCATTATTAAGAATTTCTATGTTAATTGCTGTTTTGCTTATTAGTTCTTGCTTTTGTTTTGATGCTCCTTGTTTACTCTCATCTAAACGAAGAGATGGTAATTTAGTAAAAGGCGTTTCTGAAGGACCACTTTTTTGGTGTTATAATGTAAGAGAGTCTGTTTTGTAGAATTGAGCATTGTTTAAAAGAATGCTCAAGCTTAGTTCTTGTGTTTCTTAGGGCTGAGAAAGTTGGCTCTGCTTTTGTTACTCTGCTGGATCTTATTTTCAAAGGCTACATCTGATGACGGTTGTAGCAGTAATACTTCAGGGGCATTTAATTAAAGGGAATGAATCATTCTGAAGACAGGACTGTTAAGTGCTCACAGAGCTCCTTTCGCAGCATGGTGGTAGATGAAATATGGTATGTTGGTAAAAAAGAGTCATAACACTTCAGAAGCATTAGTGAGGGCCATCTCCTACTGAAGGTACTCCAGGGTGATTTTTGCAAACGCTGTATTGAATGTTAAAGGTGCTCAGTGGGTAAGGTTTTTCAAAGTATTTTCCCAGAATAGTTACTAATATGTGATTATTAGATTTGAATTTAGCTGATAGATACCCTTTGGAACTGTTGACTTTAGTTGTTAGTATGGCTATTAAGAGAATGCTCTGGCCTGAACGGTACATGCTTTTCATGAAGCATTTTAATAAACAAATTGACTTTAAGTATTTTTCCATCCTCTGGGAAGCTATTATAAAAATGTTTGCTCATGAATGTTTTATTTGGCATTAGGATAAATGTATAAGCTTTTGATAATGTGTTGGGTGAAGGAAAGGTTTATATAAGTGGCAGAGTGGTAGATATAATTTGTACTGAGGGGTTCTTCTGTAAGTCACACTCTGGGTTTAGGGAATAACTTTCTCAGTAACTAAAAATACTAGAGGAATTTTGCATCTAAAGCATATATACTTCCTGCTTGGAAGGCTTCAACTCATTTGACTATAATTTAGGAAATGTTGCTAGTTGTGCAGTTAGCTTGGGGATGGAGGGTTAGAGCAGTTAGTGGTATGTTGTTGTTCCTGACAAGCATGTTTTCATTTTAGTTATATCTACAGAATTTAAGTGGGCCAAAGTAGGCTGTTCCTTTTAATTTCATCCCGAAGGTCCAATAAAGATCATTATCTATCTATCTATCTATCTATCTATCTATCTATCTATCTATCTATCTATCTATCTATCTATCTATCTATCTTCAGGGCTGCCCAGTTAGGAGCCAGCCCAGGCAGAGCACCACAAAGTTCATGTGTTTGTCTGCTAGAGGTTGCCATGGAGGAAAGCTGCATGCAGAGGTGGGCTCACATCTATAGGGGAACTTGGTCTTTGCAATGCTTCTTGTTTTGGTTCTGCATTACAAGTGGAAAACTTTACACTTCCATTTTCTTGCTAATGAAAAGTCAACTGCTACTACTAAAAGTTACCATTAATATCCTCTGTTTGTCCAGAGGCTTTACTGAGCTTGTTTCAAGTCCTTCCTGATTTACATGCACAGTGGTAAGGGTGGGATGTATAGAGCACTGTACTTCATTTTAGGTAAGGGAAGGCTGCTATTAGGTCCTTCTGGAGCTGTCTTGCCTCTGAACAAGCCCAGATAACTCAGTTTCTCTTCAAAGTGCAAGTGTTCCAGTTCATAACCATCCTAATGGTCATCTGATGAAATTGCTCTGGTTAGTCAATTTCTTTGTTGTCCTGGAAGGAGGAGGGGATCCCAAAGCTGGATGTAGTACTCTCTAGATGTGGTAAATCCTGTTGAATCCCACTGGGTTTATGTATTGTGCTCCTTGATCGGTTATTTAGAAGTACTGCACCTTGTTCAGTTGTGTTAGTAGTGATGAGTTTGTGGTTTGGTGTTGCAGTATATAGAAACAGTGTATTCTAATCTAATCACAATGATCTCTGGTCACGTTTGGACCTGGTTCTGCAATGGTGTCCGGTGGATATGGCTAATTTCTGCATCTGGTAGTTGGGACCAGGGCCTCCTAATGTAATCTTTCTGTCTCACTGTGGTGAAAGAATCTGAGATAGTTACATGTTTGGGACACTTTTGACTGCCAGGCACATGGTCACGTGTTGAAAGAGCTGGTTAACTATGTTGTATCTGGTAAGTGTGTGGGTGTAACTTTCTTAATCTTCATGGATGAATAGACCCTTCACTTCTTCCTTATATTCTCTTATGTTATTCAGTGCATAATTATCTAGTCACGACATCTAGTTGAGACATATTTTAGTAGTCATGAGTTCAGTACTCTTTATTGTCACCCATTGCATTGTGACTTGTTACACCCACTGCCATATTAAAATATAGAAATATGCCTCCATTTGGATAACATAAAAGCACTGTGACGACTGGTTTAAAAGGTCTATTAAATGAACAGTTTAAAGAATATCTGGATGGAAGGGGAAAATGATCCCAGACAGTTTGTTTTCACAGCTCACTACCAGTGGTACTCCCATCTGAAACAGTGACCCCCATTTTGTATTAGGGTCTCCATTTGGGACTGTTTGATGAACATGTATGCAGGCCTGTATCAAAAGTGGTGCCCTGAACGGGTAATTAACAACTTGTGGGAGAAAGTGTTTAGTAGTAAGTGTTTGTTTAAATTAATCATCACTGTCTATTTCTCTCACAATACTATTAGGAAAGAGACACTATTAGGGTAAGTTCTGCTCTGGGAAGACAAGTGCAATGTCCACCACCATGACTGTGAAGGATGAGAGGAACTGGTGAGAAAGTGCTCATTCTGCACCTTAACCAATCTCAGACTTAGAGGGAGAGTGCTGTCAAGAGTCAATGTGCATCTGTGACAGGGCTCTGTTTTGTGGCTTTGCACATTGGGTTGCTGTGATCATGTGCACAATTTCTAATAAAGTCACATGTTTGTTTTCCTGTCCCAGCTGAGATTACCTTGAGGACAAAGTGTAAAAGCCATCTCTTTTGTGCTGTTGACAAAATGGAGCCGCATTTGCTAAATATTTTGAGTGAGAAACTCTGTATTTGAAAAGATGATATAAATCTCAGACTGAAATTAGAGATATCAATATAGTAAATAAACAGTATCTGTGAAACACTCATACATTACCATATTTTAAATTTGTACAAGATTCTTTCTGGCAGGAAACCAAACTAGCACTTCATGTTTCTCCTCTCACTAATGGCCTCATTCTTAGGAAATGCCAGCTTGTGTTTTTTAAGTAGGGGTCCAACAATTTCAAAACAGATGGCAAAAGTCAATCTTTGTGTGTGAGTCATTGCTTTGCTTAGTATGTGACTGTGATTAGAGTAGGTATTGCTTGTAAGAAATAATTTCATTTGTACTGCTGGGTGTTTTGTGGAAGTTTATTACATTTTCTAATTTATTCATTGCTTGAAAATGCTCATAGAATTCTCTTGAGTTTCCCATCTACAGTTTGCAATTTGCTATGCTAGTTAGCTATAAAAGCCAAGTGGTATTATTGTTAGTTCCTGGGATTTTTGTTTGTTTTGGTTTTTTTTTTTTTGAGGCTACAGGTGATTGATCAGGGAGGGGATAGTATGTGGTGGGGTGGAGCTGGAGAAGAGCAGAAGCAGGTGATTAATATGTGACCATGAACTGTTAAGTCATTAGGAACTGATGTTGGTGCTCAAAGACTAATATGCTTGGTTGGGATCACCAAGGAAAAGTTGGCTTTTCAAGCAATATCAGATATTCATTGCTGATCAATGTGTATGTTAGATCAAAGGGAATAAGTATGGAAAAAAACATGTCAGATCAGAGTAATTTTTCCAACTGGTAGGTTTTACTGCCTGACCATATTTATTAAAGATTTCAGATAAGTGTTTCCATGGTGATAATCTAGAACTGAACTGAAAACCAAAAAAAAACCCTGAACAAAACCAAAACCCAACCCCCCAAAAGATAACAAACCACCACATTTTACTTAGATTTAAATTACTTATTTTATTTTGAAAGTCAAAGGTACAAAGTGGCAGACAGTCAGTGATGATGGAACCAGTTTGGGTTGTGGTTCAATGAAACATTAAGCTCAACTTTGAGATTCCTACAAGTGGTTTAAAAATGTGTTGCTGCATGACTCAAAGCTTTGAGCTGGCATAAAGTTTCTTTGATAGTTGTGCTTGAAATATTTAATTGGGTTATATCAATGTGTGGCTATTACTGCTTCAGTTACTTTATACAAGAACAGGAATCACTTGCCTTCTGATGGCCAACATAAACCTCACATAAAATTAGAAAGCCAGAATAAGCTCTGTAGTTTATGCTCTTAAAATTTGAATTGCATCAAAATATGATGTGTATAGATCCTTATATAGGTCAAATTTCTAGTGCTGGTGAATCCAACAGCACACAGGTCTGGTATTACTGTCTATGGCAGCCTGTTTTTATCTATGGATAAGAACACTTGCATCCTTTGTGTTTCTGAGTTTCACTTCCTTTTTGCATGAACAAGTTAACTGTGGCACAAGTAACTGAGTGACAGTCATACCATGCAGTCATGGATGCAAATAATCCTGTAAATCTAACTCATCTGAATCCTTCCATTGAAGTAAAATGAGTAACATGAGATGAAGTGGTAGGCTTTGTTGTAGTACATAAAATGGAAAAACTGTTAGTGTAGTCACTGGAAAACAAAAGACAGTGAAGGCATTGGAAAGAGACTGAAAGCCAACATTATAAAGAAGACTGAGTGACATCCTTCTTGCTAAGATTTGTGGAACTGTAATATAGACCTCTGAATTCACAGAAAAAACACCGTAGTAATTAAAAAATTCTACTGTCTTTGTTTCTGAGTTCATATTAGGACATAGAATATTATTTCATGACCTTTCTCTGGTGGATTGTGAGTATTTCCTAAAGCCAAAATATATGTTTTTGGTTGATTTGTGGTCTGCAGTGAAATACTCTGAGGCTGCAGAACACAACATGAATTGACAGAGCTTTCTAGCATAGCTACAATATCCTCCTCATGGCAGGGGAATCATAATTTCACTGTCCCCATCCCCTTTGTCTGGGATGTTGTGTTTCCCATGCAACTGCTTCAGTCATGATGTAAAATTTAGTAACAGCAATGTACGTTTCACTTCCTAGTACATACTTTAGGCAGAGAAAATGAGGGAGCTAGCCAGTGACATGATCAGAGAAATCTCTATGGATCTGTGATACTCCATGGATTATGAAGTAGGGAAATTAGATACATGGGTGTAGGGGATGTTACATGCTGTGCATGCATCTGTTTTCAGCTATTTTCGGATTTGGATTAATTGCAGCATAAAGGTATATAAATGCATTGAGATTAATTTTATAGTGTCATAGAATCATCGCTGTTTTATTTATTGGTATCATGAGTTGCAGCTAAATGAGTTGAGCTGTGTCGTAGAAGAGCACAGCATTTGTCCTGCCTTCCTCTTTTTAGCTTCTTGAAATGGCATACTTTCAACCAGGATTCTCTCGTGAACACCTAAACTCCCTACCTAACTAAGACCCTGAAGGGAGCAAATAGTATCAATTTGGAAAACACAGTGTGATGTGGAAGAATTCTCAGAAGTGAGATTCCAGGGTAATTACTCATGCCTGTCAGGGGCCCGCCCTGGAAGCATTGCCTGACTTTGACCTGCTTCCAGCCAACTGGGAAACAGCCAGGTTGCTCAGTGGAATTAATAAAACATTCAAAGGCTGTATTAGCATGACTTAAACATGCCATCACTGAGGTTTAAGTGAGGGCTACACATAATCCAGATTTTTAACCTGATGCTCACTACTGCAGCAGCTTGGTTCTTTTCTCACTGCAGTCAGCTTGAGCTTCAATACTGTGAAATTAAGTTGTCAAAATCTGTACAGTCTGTACCAATTAATGTATTACTTTCAATGCTGCATGTGTTAGAAACATTTCTGGTACCATTCCTGTTGCCAGCTGTATGGGTTGGACTAGGTGGTCCACAGAGGTCCCTTCCAGCTCCTACCATTCTGTGAACAGTGATAATCTGAGTGAGCATCTCTCTATCACAGGACCTATTTACCTGGGATATTAATGATATAAGTGAAGAATACTAATTCCTTCAGAAGCAGAAGACTGAATGGTTATGTATATGTGCTATTTTGAAGGCCTAGAGACCATATTAATTGCCTGAACAATCACTGAGCCAGACAGAGGAACACAGTTTGAAGCCCAAAGGATGCCACTTGCCTTCTAATTCTCCAGCAGGTTCTAGTAATATTGCTCTTTCAGTAGTTTTCACAAAATGTCCGTGAACAAAAGAAGGAAATAAATGATTAAAAACAATGAATAAAGCCCCAGTCCTCTTCCTAACTCTCTTTATTGATTGTTATGGGTTTATTCCTACTAACAGAGCCTTCTGAGATATATATCTAGAATTCTATTCTATCTTAAAGTCTAGCCACGTTTACATGTTTTAAAAGAAGGCATTGAATATTGTTAGCAAAAGTATCTAGGTAAATGAATGTGTGCATGTAGTAATTTCAAATAAATGAAGATGTTACATGCAGAAACCGAAGTCACTCATTTTTGTAATATGGGGTTTTGTAATAAGGGGTTTTACTTCACAGCAATTTGATGTTGACTGCCACATGCCCACAAAGTGAAGACAAAATCTTTGTATGTTTCTTAGGGATTCAAGTTCCAAGGCACAGCTTTGAGTTGCTGAATAGGAAGCTATGACAGATAACAGGTCATTTGCAATAATAGTCCCTGCAAGCTTTTGATAACACAGTGTGATTTGAAACTGCTTGCCCTCATTTATGTTTACGTGCTGTGGACAAAAACACAAGGGGGAGTTGCTGTGAGGCAGCCTGTCAGATTTGCTTGTGTGCAAGGTATTTTGAAGTACCTCACTTGAAACAGGGTTACAGTATACACAGTGCTATTTTAGAAGAAGTGGAAATTGTTATTTCCAAGTTGAAAGTAAAACCCAGAGAATGCATGGGAGCACCTTAGACTCAGGATCATTTTCGTGGATGAGTGAAGCAGTAACTTCTTGGATCTCATGTCATTTTGGCGACACAACCTTCCCGACATTCATGGACATTTTGATTGTGCCATTGTGATTTGCCACTTTAGCTAAAGAGTGCTGGAGAATTTTCTGATTTTAATGAATTTACCTAGTAGCTGCATTAGCCTTCTGTAATCATGATACTCATTTATCCATGCAGAAATTGTATCAGGGTGTGCATCTTTAATGTGTAAACCAGGAATACTTCTGCAGATACCTCTTACAAATTGTCAGGATTACTTTGAGGTCTTGTTTGTTTGGGATTCTTCAAAGCAAACATAGGGAAGGCAAGACTATTCTTTCATTGCTATTGTTCTAATATCCAGGAATTTTAATCTCTTTAATTTTTAAAGACTTTTTTTTTTCGTATTGACAAATTATCATCTTCAGTTTGTAGATAACTGAAACTAAAGCAGAAGTTTGAGGCAGTAGCCAGCTTGAGACAAGGGAGAACTGGTACGATATTCACTGTTAAAACTTAGAAATTTCAGGTGTGGGGGTTTTTTGTTTGTTTTGCTTTTTTTATTGTGTGTGACTCAGATATCCGCTAAATGAAAAATTGCTGACTTGCTGACTCTTGGTCTTGGTGGTTTGGCCTCTCCCCAGATAATTGAATGGGCTGAATGAGGATCACTGAATCATGTTTAGTCTGGTAGGAATGACTGTGTAAGAACTGGCAACATGTAAATGGGATGCTCTGGAGATTCATGGCTTGGTCATATTAAAGCTTTTAATGATTGCTGGTCAGGGAGACTCCTTTTAGAGTTGAGTGAGCCCATTGCCAGACCTGAGGCCATTGAGCTGCCATTGAGAACTTAGATCCGCATTCCAGGCTAAGTGCAGGGAGCCACCATACTAAAGCAGGGAAAGCTGGTAGGCTAGAGAAAGAGGCACTTTTTTGACACTTAAGCTGTATGCATAAATATTTGATTTTGCTGCTAATGATCATGTCTTGACTTGAGAAGGCTGGTATCACTGTAAACCTCTGTTGGCTCCACAATACTCATCCTGGAAATTCACACGTGATGCTCGGATTGATTGGGATCTAGTGAAGGGCTGTGGTGAGAAACCAATGCTGATACTAATGGCTCAGGTTTGGATTGATGCAGCCTGTGACTAAGTAACTGCACCCCTAGATAAACCACCACAACTTTGGGAAACACAGTGCAAGGCTTGCATCAGTTCTGGCTTCCAGGTTTGCATGTGCATGTTTTTATTTATTTATTTATTTTTTACTTTTCACCAAGGATACAGCCATTGGGGTTCCCCTGAAATGCAGCAGCACAGTTCTTTGCAACTCTTCTGGTGCCCTGCTGATTTGAACTGCAGAGTTCATGTAGTAAGTGACAAGATGGTAGCTTAAAGCTTCACTGACTGTGCGTGTCTGCAAAGCAGAAGGCAAATGTATTTGTATGTGTGTGTGAATTGGGAGTGCATACTGTGAAATGCTGCCACCTGGCAGCAGAGCAATGGGACAAAGAGCTTTTGTTGTTATCTCTTGAGGATCTTGTGATCTATGTGTAATTACTGTGAGAAAGAAGGTGGTGATCCAATGCTCCTACAATATATATATTTAGTCTGTTGTTTTCATTAGTAACAGATCTGGGTATCTTGTCTGAGAGTAATTAAACAAAGTTGGATGTTATAATGTAATTCAATAAACATTGTAATTTGTTGGTTGGTTTTTGGTTTTTTGTTGTTTTTTTTTTTGGTTGGTTATTTTTTGCATTCAGATACTTAAGTGTGTTTAGTTATTCCATTCAGTGCCTGAAAATGAAGATAGGAATATTGGAAAAAGAAACCTAAGTATATGTATTCTTAGCATATTGAAAAGTCTTCAGCCTCGGGATTTAAGGAGTTAGAAACAAGGCGGAGATGAGTGCATCGTCACAGCCTATGCTCAGTTGATGAGTATGTTATGTTGGTACAACTCTATGCATACCACAACCCAGTAATTCGTAGGAGTAGATGGATCTCTCAGACCTTCTTGGATAGGTGCCAGCATCTCATAACTCGTAGTGCCATCCTAGCTGGACAACGTAGCAAGGATGTCTAGGAACAGATTTGGAAACAGCACTACAGTTTTACCTCTAGAGGGACCACCAGGATCAGAGATACAGCCTGCCGCAAGCAGGCAAGCAGCTCAGCAAGCTGAGTGCTGCAGCCTTTACCAGATCAATCCTAATGAAATGGTGAAAGAGGAACCGAACGAAGCAAAATTTTGGCAGGAATTACATCGGCAATGTGATGCCTGTGAGTGCTGGTCTGCTTTCAGGGTGGTGAGAAATCCCCACGGTGCTTGGATGTCTTCTGCTGTTCCCTCTTGTTACCTGTGAAAAGGACAGTGCAGGCAGAGGATTGCACTCATGCAAAGAGTTATTACTCTCTATAATTTGTAGTTGTGGTTCCAACCACTATCCTTTTCCAGTCTGACCTCTTTCACGGCAGAATGAGCCCTCTGAAAATGATGGGTTATGTGATGTCTGGCTATCCCTTGTCTCTCTGTCTCTGCATTAAGCAGGTGTGCTGTGAAATTTCTGCTGCGACCAACAATGGTAGAAAGCTTGAGAGCTTTCACTGAAAATGAGAAATCACTTACTGGCTTCTTGTTCAGCATAAATCAAGGTGAACATAATCTTGTTGCTGTATCTCAAAACTAGTTTGAACTTGCTCTTCAGTATGACTATGCTCTTTGAAGAAAAAAAGCTGCTTGGTTTCCTCCTACATGCTGCCAAATGCATCTCCATGATCTTTCTGATTTATTTACTTTTAATAACTACTTACAGTGAACTACTTTGACTATATTTCCAGCTTTTTGCTCTTAAATCTCTACAAATGGGGAGGGAAAAATGCTTTAGGTATGCAAATAGTTATGTAGATAGATAGGAAACATCCACATGAAAACACTGTGTAAACAGCTAAAATCATAGAATCATAGTGTTAGGGGCTGCAAGGCAGCTCAAAAGATCATCCTAAGTCAAATGAAATTTGTGATAATCAGGGTCTTTCCTCTACAGAGCTCTGGGTCAGGTTGGATGACCATGCAATGCATATTTTTCTTAATTATATTTCCCTGTTCTTGACATAGCTGTGTTCTACCCAAGGTGACTTAGTGTTGTAGTTACTGGTATTTGGAGAGTTGAAACTTTTGTGTTCTCTTCATATGAAAAGTCCGGAGTAGATCTCTTTATGTTTACACTGAAATATGTATCTCTGAGTCCTCACAATAGTCTGTTGACTTTAGCCTCTCTGCAGCAGGCTGGAAAAGAGTGAGGGACACTGGAGGAAAAAAAAAAAAAGGAAGACACCCTTTACAGTTCTATACCAGCTCTCAGGGACAAGCATGGCAGAACTGGAGAGTGGCCTCATTATTAAGGTGTTGGACTGGTAAGGTGATAATTTGAATTTATGTGTTAGCTTTGCAAGATATCATTTGTCTGATTATGGGCAGGTCATTTAATCTCCCTGAGGCTCCATGTACCATCATCTGCTGTCTACTTAGGCAGGCTTTCAAGGTACTGGTTGCCTAATGCTTTGTAGAGCATTGCTAAACCTTAAGCTGATGTAATGCCGTGGGCATTGCTGCGCTCACTGGTCAGCCCTGGTCTGCTTTACGTCTGCTATGCCTCTGGAGGAGAATGGAAGGACAGGAGGGAAGGTGACTTTCTGTCATGTTTTTATTCCCTTTCCCCTTGCTGGATGTCTTAAGTTTGTGGAGCAACAGCCTAAGGTAGCAAGTGAGCAGCTGCCTGTAGGGGACTGACTACCACTTGGCAGCTGCAAAAAGGACGATGAGGAACAAAACATGTCAGGCACATACTGAATTCAGGAGACTTCCCAACTATAGATTTTTGTTGTGTAAGTAAAAAAGACCAACAGATGCCACAACATTTCTGGGTCTAGATAGAGAAGTTGATGTGCTTTCACTGGCTTGGCTCACATTGCTGGGAAACCCCCTCTCTTGGGGGTCCTTTAAGGGAACAGGCTGTGTCTACCTGGAACTTGATCAGACAATTCTCAGCTCTTCTCCAGTGAAAAGGTGCAAGGAGGAAGGGAACAGCTGCGTGAAGCTCCTGGTTGCAGGAGAGATTTGATATCATCTATTTAAGCAATAAAGTGAACCCTTAAAGAGAGAATTTCATCCAGGTGGGCCAGAGATGGCAGTCCTTTCTGGCCAGAGAGCTGGGCAAGCAGTTTACAGGTACTGAATGCCTTCTATTTCAGAGCGTTCAGGAAAACTAGGCTAGTAGTTCATTCCTTCCTTCTCCATTCACCTTGTTTAACAACCATTTTGTTTTTCTACGGGAGTTAGATAATAGCAAGACAGATTTGTCTCCTTTGCTCCTTCTGTTAGTTGGAGTTAGTTATTTTAATTACCATGATTGTGAAGTATCTGCTTTTCTTCAAGGCAGAAGCTGGAGATAAAAATCCTGCTCAATGCTTATTTGGTGGTAGTGGGAGGATTTCATGCAATCCTCTGAGATGAATGGGAGAGTTTAATCTACAAAAATCATCCTACCAAGAACTGAAATATTACACTTGGATCTGTGTTTATCATAATTCATTATAAGATTTAAAAAATTTCACTGAAAAAGACACAGGGAGAATCAAGTAAGTTAACCTGCTTTAGAAGTACAAAACAGTAGTTGTCGTGAAACAATAAACCTCAGTGGGGCTTATTTAGGACAATTTCTTGTGTTCAGTAAATAGGAACAAAAAAGCTAGGATGCTTTAGGAAAATGTAGTAGGTGCATAGGTGAGTGAAGAGCATTTGAGGTTTTTTTCTGATAGTGAACTCAAATTATAGGATGAATTACAGATTTTGGGAAGGCAAGTGCAAAGCTTTCTTGCACTTCATAAAATCTTAGTATTGAAGCATATTGAAAGTTCCCTTTGTAGCCCACTCCTTAGGGTGCTCGTTTTTATTGCTTTTCACAAAAGGACATTAATGTTTTCATAGTTACTGTCTTCCAGTGATTACTTTCATCTTCTTCAGTACTGCCTGCTTTTTATTCATAGATCCAATGCAAAGTATGCTTCATGGCAAAATACTTTCTTAAAGTCTCTGTTCATCTGCTAAATCTAGCCCTACATGCAGTGATATATTGTCTACTGCTGGTTAATCTTTACTGTCTCTGCTGAATCTAGTCAGAGTAACACCCTTGTTTGTCCCTTGCCAGTTTGGAGAGAGTCTCCTCTTCCCCACTTCTATGTTGTCTCTACCTTTTTAGGTCCTACAGCTCACATACAGTCAGAGTATTGCAGGTTGTTTTAGGAGAAGACAGTGGTGATGGAGGTGGCTGGCTTTTTTTTCTCTTGTCATCCTGTTCTTGCATCCTGTGGATACAGAGTAACCAAACAACAGGAAGCAGTTTCATGGCAACCATGCTCTTTCTCATTTTTTTTCCTTTGAAGACTGTGCAAAAAGGAAAGTAGCAGAAAAATTGCAGAGAAGGTCCTCTATAATGGCTTTGCTGTTCTCTTGGACTGCTACTTGGGTAGTTCTTCTATTTTTAATCCCTCAATCATATCCTGCTATATAAATGAGTCTTTCACCTCTCCCACCTTTATTAGACTCCTTGACAACCTCACAGACAGCATTACTGTGCATCTTCCCTGGGAGCTCTTCTGGAGCAACTGGTTTTCCTTTGTTTCAGCTAATTTTAAGCAAAGGGACATTATCCTCATTTAGGTGAGACCAATGCGAGTATCACAACCAGCAGCTTCCTAAACACATAAAAACAGAACGAAGACTTCAACCCTACTGTTGGGCAGGTTATTTTGGCATCCCTAAAACCCATTATCATGGGCTGAATTTGTTACCTGCATTGCTGAACATGCAGCTCACACAAGTTTTCACTTGTGTAAGTTTCTACACTCTTGGAAGCTTCTGCAGAATCATGTTCTAAACCAGCTATGTGCTCACAAGATGAAATGTGTCATTGCGGCTGAGAAAGACAAAAACATGTAGGCACTTTTGATTGCTTTGAATTTTATTTGCTGTCATATTTAATGTTATAGTCTTGTAATCATTCAGGCAGCATGCCCAGGCAATTTTTTTTTTTCAATTTCCTTATTGCAGAGCACTGCATAGAAGGTAATTTTTCTGCAGTGATTTTTTTGAACTCTAAAATGTTAAAATAACTGCTCACAAGAACTATTTTATATTGATCTTCCATCTTTACTGCTTTTACTATGCTGCTCTGAATACAGAGACATCATTAGGGGGATTAGGAAATCCTTAATTAATGCATTTTTTTTACTGTATCTTCTTTATTTTTTAATGGTTTGCTTATTTTTTCTGTACATTGAAGAGCCCTTTTTTTTTTAGGTTGTAGGGTTTTGTTGTTGGTTTTGTTGGGTTTGTTTGGTTTGGTTTTTTATTTCTTCTTAAATTTGGAGTACATATACAAAGGTACTTGAAAACTTGGCTCCCCTGTTCAAGGTAAGAAAACTTGTTAATGCTGGGTAGAAGTCCCTCAATATTACATTGGATGAGGTCACCCCTACCTTTTTCTTCAAAGAGGGTAGACTTTAACTTCTTGGGTAAAGGAATATGATGAATCTTGGACTCACAGGTTGTCGTATCCGCTTTTATAACCTTCCAAAAGGACCCTTACTCCCTCTCAAGCTGGGAAAAAAACCTCCATCTGGATGCCCCATGTGTCACATCACCGTCCTCAACCCCCTTTTTCTTCTTCCTCTGCAGGGATGTTATAGTAATTATCATACTTACTTCAGCTGTTTCGAGTAAAATTAATGGGTCACAGTCTAAAGGACTCTGACATTTAATATTCAGACTTCAGGCATAGAGGCACCTTCACTCACTGCTGTTAACCTGTAGTCACTGGTTCTTTCCTCCAGAACTGAGGTGCCAGAATGCACTGACACAAACCAGTCTCAATGGTCAGGTCTAGTGGTTCAGTCACTTAAATGGTAGTGTTACCGTTACAAGTTTGCAAGAGAAGCCTAACTATAATCCTGAGGCATTTGCTTCCACTGTAAAATTTCACTCTAATTCTTAAATTTAGATTTTGGACAGGTTTTATTTATTAGGACAGATGTTATTTATTTTTTGTAACAAAGAGGTACTGTGGGAAGCTATGTCAAGTCCCACGCAAGGATGCCATTATGCTGGGCACTGTATAAACACAGGCTGAGAAGAGGATTCAGTTATAATACACTGAATTTTTAATTTGCTTGTCATTGTTTTAAATGATACATAATGTTAAAATGCTTTAAAACTGTATGAAACAACTTTTCAAGGGAAAGGAAAGGGAACTCTGCAGACTGAAGTTTACCCTTTGTCTTAGATGAAGTTAATGGAGTCAGTGCAAATGTATTTTCCACAGAGGAAACTAGGTTGACTTGATGTTTCCTGCTGACACTGTTTTAACATTGTTTCTGCTTTTCTCTGCTTGTTTTCCATCTGCTGCCTGCAGACTCCCCACTTTATTTAGGTTCTTGGGTCAGCTTTTTTTCTCCTCTCTTCCCTACCCCCCATTTTTTTAAAAAAAACAAATACACTGAAAGCAGTGGTAAGAACTTGAAATCAAAATTGTGTTTTGGGAGGTAAAAATGGAAGAAGTGAGCTGGCTGAGAAACTCCAGGGGCCCAGGTATCTGGGTGATAATGAGAGAATGTTACTTGTAATTAAAAAGTCTGTTTTCCATGTTTGAGGGTAAATTTAATATCAGGGGACAGCATCCAATTTTCATAATAAGTCCTAAAGGCAGGTGGGAACACATCTCAGAGGAGTAATGTATGTGTTCTTTTTCCTAAATTATATCAGAATAAGTGGAGGCTAGGTGGGAATGACAGCAAGCTGATATATTAGTTTTGACCTGTCCAAGAGTTGCCCTTCTGAAACATAAATTGCCAGTTTAGTTAGTTTTCTTGTTCTTTTATGAAATATGTCACTGTTCCTGTGAAAAAACATATGAGAATTGTTATTTAGAGTTGCTAGCTTCTAGTGCCTGGAAAAAGAGTAGAGGAAACATGGATATGGAGAAGGAAAGTCATAACTGAGTGTTCTGTTGTCTTTCCCCTTTTTAATAGTATCAAGCATAGATGACTTGCTACTCATTGGATCTTTGTGCCTTGCTGCTGCTCATCCACTAACTATTACTCCATTTCTCCTATAACGTTTTCTTTTTTTAATTCAGTAACTAATTTTCTACAGGTACATTTTTCTTCTTCTTCTCAGAATCCTTTATATACTGGTGGAGCATCTAATAACTCCATGAAGTTCCCACATTATTTTTCAAACAATGGCTCTTCATCTCCAGTCAGCAGAGCCAAGCAATTGGCATGTTATGATTTCAACTTACTCTCCTTAACTCTTTCACTATTACATTGCACTTCCACATCCACTGTTTTTTTCCCTGTCATGTTTTTTTCCCTGCCATGGACTTAAACTCAGTGTTCAGGAACAGAGACTAGCTTTTTGTTAGATCTACAAAGGCTATTAGAATATAATAATAATAATAATAATGGAAAAGTACAGAAGTGAAGAGGATCCTACAAAGTGAGGAAAAAAAGAAGTGGAAACTCAAGATGTGGAATAAACAAAAAACTGAAATTGAAAACATCCAAGAGAAAAATGTAAACAGGAACAGATGGAAAGTAACAAAATAAGAAGGTAGAGAAACTTTGCAGAAAAATATGAGAGGAAGAGAAAAAGCAGGAGAAATGCTCTTAATAAATTTTAAAGAGTTCTGGCATTTCTTATTCCAGTGAGGCTTTCTGCTGCCTTTCCCGTGAAAGGTTAGAAATCTGGCTTTGAGCTATTCATATAGACAAAATCAATGAACTCCAGCTGAGGAGGGTAAATGCATGTCATAGAATCATATAATTGTCAGGTTTGGAAGGGACCTCAAGGATCATCTAGTTCCAACCCCTCTGCCAAGGGCAGGGACCCCCTCCACTAGATCAGGTTGCCCAGAGTCCCATCTAGCCTGGCCTTAAAAACTTCAGTGGAGTGGAGTTCTATCACCTCTTTGGGCAACATGTTCCAGTGTCTCACCACCCTTATGGTGAAGAACTAATTCCCAATGTCTAATCTAAATCTATCCTCCTCTAGTTTTGTTCCATTCCCCCTACTCCTATCACTACTCAACATCCTAAAAAATTCCTCACCAGCTTTCTTGTATGCCCCCTTCAGACACTAAATGCCTCCTTGGAGCCTTCTCTTCTCCAGACTGAACAACCTTACTCTTTTAGCCTGTCTTCATAAGCATTGTTAATCTTTCAGGAGCTTTTAGCATTATTATTAGAAAAAATCTGTTTGTTTCTGAGTATATGTTCATAGACTTACTATATTAATTATTTTAAGATGGTATTTGAGGCTGCAAAGTATCCAGTTGCTGGTGATACTGACTAAAAGCCAAATTAATGAAGACCAGAGGCTCTTTTGAAGAGTTGCATAAAGATCTCGTGTTATTATCAGGTGTTTGAATGGTGAATCAGTTTCAGGTACAGCTAAAGGTAATGCCCATAGCAAAAAAACAAGGTTGGCTTTAAATACATGCTGAACTACTTGCTATTGTTCAGAATCTTCAACAGGTGACTGACAAATGTACATTTAGTGCTGAGCAGCCACCAAAAAGGAGGCAGAGTTTATGAATTCTTACGAAAATACTAAAGAAATAAATAGCAGTATTCTTGGAGTGCTCATATCTTGAATACTGGATGCAGTTCAGTTCTCCCCTCTCAAAGAAGAGCAGAGAATAGTGATAACCATGGTTAAATATATAGGGTTGTTTGAATGGGAAGAACTGTTAAACAGATCATGATTTTTCTGCATAGATAAAAGCCAGATACAAGAGCAATATAATAAGTGCCTCAGGAGGAAGAACGGAAAATTAATTGCACTCTGTCTTCCTATCCAGTGGCTAGGTGATATAAAACTAAAAATAAAGCTTTCTCCTATTCAATACTAGTACATTTGAACCAGACCAAAGGAGTAATTTTTTTCTATAACTCACAGTTAGGCTGGGAAGTATGATGTCATGTTAGAGGCAAAAAAAAATACTTGGCTTCAAACAACAACTGGAGAAATTAATGGAATTGTTAAGTTATAACATGCAAGGATACCACCATTACCTGGTGGTAAGCTACTAATTCTTAGATGCTGTTGTTTTTTTTTTCTTTTAATTGTTTTTTTTCCAGAAAGCATCTTGCTCTGGTCTGTGCTCCTCCCTGCAAATTAACCTAGCCAGTGTTGTAGATATAAAGTTGGGTGGTCCTTTAATCAGACTCATTAGTGTTTTTGCACAGCCTTTATGATACACCTTTACTTACATCATAAGGGTGTGCAGACAAATGGACAGTGGTTTAGACTAAGTGATTGGGTGCAGTGAGAAGGTAAAATGAATTATTTGGACAAAACAACATAACTAATGGTCCCAGGAGTGTGTAACTCAGAGGGCTGTTAGGAGATTTGATGGTCAATACAGAGCTGCCCAAGGAGCTGGTGATGGAGAGGGACCAAATCTAGTGTGGTCAGCCAGCAAGATGAGGATCATATTCCACCTCACTGCAAATGTCCCTACATATTGTGCTGAAGGAGATGTGGTGTGGTGTGTGTCACCATCACCAAAGCCACCTCTCTACAGGGCTCCTGAGCAGCTCCTTATGTGTAAGCTGTGAGGGTCACAGTGGTGCTGGCAGCAGAAGTACTTCAGGGTGCAGCTACCCTCACTCCTCACCTGTAACACAGGCTGACAGTGTGAGAAACTGCTGGCATTGCAAGTGGGGAAAGGGGAAAGGAGAGTTCCAACCCAAGGCTAAGCTAGCAATACAGTAACAGGAGGAAAACCAGATAAAAGATGTGAGTGAGGACTTTGGGGAATTCCTCGTGGGTGAAAGTTTTCAGGTGGGGATGTGTTGCCTGAGGCCACAATTCTCAAGTAAGGATGTGAGGTCCTGTGGAGGCCACTGAGGGAAGAGTAAAACAGGATGGATATGGCGGGGATGGAATATAAAATAAAGCATACAGGGCTGTTGTGGGGCTCCTGTTGATCAGCCCTGTGCCTGATCGATGTAGCCTGGAATGGAACAGACCACACCACACATCCCCTGCAGCCTTGCTTTGTTTTCCTGCAGGGTTCCCACTTCAATGCACAGGAAGAATAGTGTTTACTTAACCAAACAGCTAACCATTATGTGTTTCTTTCTCATTGTTCTGCATGAAGTTTGTACCTCTAACTTGTTCACGGCAGTTGTTAAATTCCTCTTGAACAGGTAAATATGAATTTTCTCATAGGTGTGTGACGGTTACAAAGATATTTTGTAAAAACATGTATTACTGATGAGACAGATGTCTTCTTACAGAAATGGATTTGGGCATGAGGAGAATAAAACTGAAAGTAGGGTTGGATGCTCATTTTAAGGAACTGAGAAGGTAATTTTTCAGAGAATTCAACATCATGTTTCACTATGCATATGGGCAGTCTTTACTATTGATGTGGGTAGCAAATCCAACTGCTGTGTACTTCTGTGCATTGAGAGCACATTACACAGCCCCCTGAGCTTGAAGATAGGGATGGGGAGCAGAAGGAAGCCTCCATAATTTAAGATGGGATGATTAGTGACCTGCTGCACCACTTAGACATATGCAAGTCTATGGGGTTAGATGGCATACACCTGAGGGTACTGAGGGAGCTGGCAGAAGTGCTCACCAAACCACTTTCCATCATTTACCATCAGTCCTGGCTAAGTGGCGAGGTCACAGTTGACTGGAGACTAGCAAATGCAAGACCCACCTACAAGAAGGGATGGAAGGAGGATCCAGGGAACTACAGACCTGTTGGTCTGACCTTAGTATTAGGGGAAGTAATGGGGCAGATCATCTGAAGTGCCATTATGCAGCATGTGCAGGGCAACCAGGAGATCAGGTTCTGTCTGCATGGGTTCATAAAGGGCAAGTCCTACCTGACAAACCTGATCTCCTTCTATAACAAGGTGAGCTGCTTAGTAGGTGAGGGAAAGCTGTGGATGTTGTTTACCTGGACTTTACTAAAGCATTTCACATTGTGTTCCACAGCATCCCCCTGGAGAAAGTGGCTGCTCATGGCTTGGATGGGTGGACACACTGGGTGAAAAACTGGTGGACTGCAAGCCACAACTGGTGTTGGATCCAAGCTAGAGGAGGGTAGATTTAGATTAGACATTAGGAAGAAGTTCTTCACCGTGAGGGTGGTGAGACACTGGAACAGGTTGCCCAGGGAGGTGGTAGAAGCTCCATCCCTGGATGTTTTTAAGGCCAGACTGGATGTGGCTCTGGGCAACCTGATCTAGTGTGAGGTGTCTCTGCCCATGGCAGAGGATTGGAACTAGATGATCCTTGGGGTCCTTTCCAGCCCTGACAATTCTATGATTCATGATCCCTTACAGAGAGGATTTAAAAGAAGTTAGATAGATGTATTTAGCTTTTTATTTAGCGGGCAAATAAGACTGCACTCAAGGGCATGTGAGTGGCTCTGCTGGAAAATAAATTGGTTGTAAAATAATAGGAAATAAATAATGGACAGAAAACTTAGTAATAAGTTAGCACTTATCTGTCAAAAATCCCTACTTTCCCTCCCTAACAAGGCTAAATGGGGCATAGATTGTCACATAGAGGAATTTCAAAGAAATTTTTGTATGCTGGATAGTTCTTTTGGAAAGTATAGTTCTATACCATTGAGAATAAATAAAGAAATAACCATACTGACTAGGGACCACAAGAGAAACAAAAGAATGCACATTTTGCTTGAGCCTACATATCATAACTTCTTCACACTTTGATCATTCTGAAATACTGCATTAGTTATTATACTGTAATATATTTGCCATGGGCAGGGATACCTTCTACCAGACCAGGTTGCTCAAGGTCTCATCCAACCTAGTCTTGAATACCTCCAGGGAGGGGGGCATCCACAACCTCCCTGGGCAACCTGTTCCAATGTCTCACTATCCTCACTGTAAGGAATTTCTAATATCTAGTCTTAATCTACCCTCCTCAAGCTTAAAGCTGTTCCTTCTCATCCTATCACTACAAACCTTTATGAAAAGTCCCTTCCTGCCCTTCTTGTAGGTCCCCTTCAGGTACTGGAAGGCTGCTATAGGGTCTCCCTGGAGCCTTTTTCTCTTGAGGCTGAACAGCCTCAGCTCTTGCAGTGCTCCAGCCACCTGATCATCTTTGTAGCCCTCCTCTGGACCTGCTGCAGCAGCTCCACATCTGTCTTTTGCTGGTGGCATCAGAATTGGATGCAGTACTCCATGTGTGGTCTCACAAGGACAGAGTAGAGGGGGAGAATCCCCTCCACTGTTCTGCTGGTCACGCTTCTTTTGATGCATCCCAGGACATGGTTGCCTTCTGGGCTGCAAGTGCACATTGCTGGCTCGTGTTGAGTTTATAATCAACTGACACCCCCCAAATCTTTCTCCTCCAGACTGCGCTTGAGCCACTCCTTGCCCAGCCTATATTTGTGCTTGCCCTGATCCAGGTGTAGGACCTTGAACTTGGCCTTGTTGAACTTTATGAGGTTGCCTTGGGTCCACCTCTTCAGCCTGTACAAGTTCGTATGGATAGACAGGCTGGAGAAGTGGACCCAAGCCAACCTCATGAAGTTCAGCAAGGCCAAGTGCAATTTTATATGATAATATAGTGCTGTTTTATTACCTGGGTTTTTTAATTCCATGGTAATGTTTTAGGTATTTAATGTTCTTTGATACCTGCATGCTGCCATGTCTGAACTATAATGGCAGTTGTATGTGAATACAGCCTTCTTCTTACTGTCCTCTCTGAACTATGAGGTCTGATGACTATGTGGGATTATATCATTTTATTGCCGAACTGATTAAAGGCTGAGAATTTCTTCACTGTGCCCCTGTGTTCTTTTCCTCTCCTTGGTTCCCCCCCTTCTTCTCCCTTTTCCATCCCTGCTTCTTTCTCCCCCTCCTTTTCTTCCCCCCTCCCTCTTTTTTTCCCCCTCTTTCCCCAAACCTCCTTTTCAAAAAGTTTTTGATAAATATTTACGAAATAAAATTTAGGTTCAGTTTAGGTACAGATAAATGCCTTAGTTGCATGAAAGGACACTTGGATACAGTTGATATGAGGAGCTTCTTTGATGATATGGTTACTGGCATAGGATCACTGGCAGGTGTCTTTGGGGTGAACGGGGCCAGAATGATACCTCACCTTGGAGAGTAACAACTCTTGGACATGTCTTTTTCCAGTTACATAGAACTGATCCCATATTAAAGAACTGCATGCAGTTCATCATGGATACAGAGTCTGGCTCTATAAATCTAATCTTTCTAATCACATAATCTGATAAATATCCTAACTGGAAGTGCAGGAGAATGCTGGGTGGAACAGCTGGAATCCTTTTAAAGTCTGGTTGCCTCATGTGCATCATTATTCTTATTTATGATGCAGCCAACAACTGGACAGGAGATGTAGTTGCATTAGGTGACTTTTGAACATCAGTTTAGCCCTTCCAGGAAGGGGAAGGAGGGTTATTCATCTTTGATTCTGTTTATCTGCATAGAACCCCAAATCATAATACAAGCAGGCTCACTGTGATACTAACACTGCTAATTAGAAGGAGTTCAGCAGATGTGTCTTGTATTCTCCGAGGTCCAGCTGGTATCCAATTTCCAGCAGAGTTTGCTGAGAAACATGAAGGTCAAGTAACTTCCCCAAGGTTACACTGTAAGTGGCTCAACTGGGATTATGGACCCAGATTGTCTTTGCTTCTAATCTTTTGCCTTATTAATCACTGTAGTCTCTTTCTACAAATACCTAGCTGGTTCATAGATGTATATTTACAAACACAGTTATGGGCAAAATCACTTAATTTGGAGGAAGAGATTTCATGAGAAGGTAGATTATGAATAGCATTAGCAAAGCCAACTCGTAAATGAAATGGAAAATAATTAAGGTTGGATTTTGCATATGGCATCTATTATTTTAATGGCAATGTTGTACTTTTAATTTCTTATTTCTCAAAACTGTGCACACCTTGCCGCTCTCCCTTACAACTGTTAATACATATGTTATCGAGGAATATGTACCTCCTGATCTTTTTGCAGTCTTCATTTACCTTTTTTATAACTCAAAGAAATTAGCTAACTGGCAATGCAGAAACAGTAACAAGGGGGCTGGGACATTTGTATTTTTGTAAAACGTGTGATGAAGACACTGCAGCGTTTAGGATGATAAAATTGTTAGAATGTAGTTTTACTCACCTCTTGTGTGGGATGGAGTACTGGAGGAAAACAGCAACAGAGGTTAGGTTGAACAATCACCCTGGTGTTTCTTATCTCCGACTGAAAACCACAATCAGTATTATGGAGCATGAAACAGTTTATAATGCCAGCTGGTTTTAATTAAAGGCTTAGTTTCCCTGATACAAAGACACTTCATTATAACCGACAAACATGTTCACACCAGCAGTCTGTGAACAGCAATGGGTACAATGTGCATGTCTGGAGAACTGCTTGGACAGCCTCGTAGAGCACAGAACTAAAATAATAGCTAATACATCTCACATGGATTAGGAGCCAGCAGAACACAAATGTCATTATTTAGCCTGTAGTTGAACTATGTCAACATAGTGTAACTGATCTGCTATTAGGCAGTGAAATTCAAAGCCACGGGGCACAATTAAAAGGCAACATGGGACCTGCTGTCTTCAATATAACTTTTGAAAAAGCCAGAAAGAGACTAGGGATTGAGGATGGTA
Source organism: Indicator indicator (assembly GCF_027791375.1). Lineage (NCBI taxonomy): Eukaryota > Metazoa > Chordata > Aves > Piciformes > Indicatoridae > Indicator > Indicator indicator. The sequence goes on along the minus strand of NC_072016.1, from coordinate 13,989,723 downwards.
TAGAAGGGTTTTCTGTTGTAAATTCCTGCTTCCAGTGTAGCCCAGGCCTGGACTCCTACATAAAGGGAGTTTGATCTCTATCTCCATTCTTCAAAAGTTACCACTTGATACTAATAATCTCAGCAGAAGTGCCAAAGATGAGTGAAGATGGAAGCATGACTGCTTTGCAGTGTGATCATAGATTATTCTATGTAGTGATATGGTTGTGGGGCTATGCAGAGGCACTGCTGTTGTGCTCCTGCTTTTGCCAGACCTGAAGTAGAGTAGATGATCCACTAAGTAAAGACTGAAAATGCAAGATGATATAAAATCGAAGCATTGCTGACTGTATGAAAGCAACAGATTTTAGATTTTTTTTTCTAAGAATAATGCTTTAAAAACTATTTGGAACCCTGAAGGGAGCCAATGAAACAGATTAAAATTAGATCAAAATGGGAAAAGAGAGTTTTTTTTCAACATCTAATGATATCATAGTAAGATATTTGATCAGCTGGAGACTTTTTAAGAGCAATTTCTAGAAGATCCAGTGAAAAATTTCATCATGTGATGATATAACAAATGTACAAAAAATTACAAAAGTATGAGAGTTAATTTAGTCAGACTCTACTTTCACATTGGATTCAAGGTTGTGTAGGGCTTCCGATAGGAGAGGTTCATCAGCAGTGACTAGAAGGGAAGTTGTTCAAGCAGCATGGAGGAAACAAGTTATATCCAGTCCTGCAGAGAGAGATTTTCACAGAATTCAATAAGAGGGAAGCCCTCATACCCAAATGTTGTTTAATTTTCTGATCAAATTTTGGTTGACTGTGTGCATGTATGGAAGTTTAAAATGCGAGAAGTCATTCAGGAGAAAAAAATCCGTAGCATTAGAAATTTCTTGAAATTAGAAATGTCTTGAAAAAGAAACTTAAAACTTTCCTAATAGATATCACAGAAAATACAAAGCCATTGGTCTGTGGAGTAAGACAAAGAAATACTTTAATCTAGTGTTAATAGCATTCATTGCAGAACAAATTAATCTTATCAAGAACTAATTCTTTTAGAATCCTCATGAGTGTAAACTTTTGCTCCAACTGATGGGTAAACTAAAGCAGAGAGGTTAAATGACCTGACCTGAAACATGCAGGTATGGACATGTGCACCCAGGTGGCAAAAGTGTAAGGCCTCTGAGAGAGGCTCATTACTATTAGAAATGCAGAAATGGACAGACGTTATGGCGTTATAGAATATATAATTTATATAGCAGGGAATAACTTGATGATTTAAAATATTTCCGTTTGTCTATTTGTACCTTCTGAAAGGGAAATCAGCACTTGCCTTGCTAAAGAAAACAAGACCAGTACTCAGGATGTGTTTTGTAATGTTGCATCAGAAAGACGGTATGTGCAATGGTATGTGGTTTCTAATTTGTTTGCCATCAAGAGTACGATCTTCCCTATTTTGATAAAGGCTTGAGGATTGCCTTGTTTTTCATTCCTCTGTCCATGTCTCTGTCCATTAACAGATTAATGCAATTTACTTTGAGTCAAAATTTTCTGGGTTTGCCAGTTCTTCTTGTCTCATCTGGGCAATTGTATTCTAGCTCACTGCTCACATATTGCTTCAGTACCAACAAAAAGGGTGTTGGGGTCCTTCATTAGTGTCTGCTGATGAGGAAGATGTTCATGTCACACAACAAATACTGCTAGCTCAGCTGACTGTCACTGAAAGCAGCAAGTCAACATGTCTCTCACAGTCATAATTAGTTTTCCAAAGGGTAATGGCCTCATCTCTGAGCCAGCTGATTGGTGGTAATCTGCCTCAATATACAGGAAATAAGACAGAATGAGTGGCTTACTGCCTTTTAGTTGTAATTGTGCTCTAGATTTTGGCTCCCAAGTGTTGGTTCATACCTAAAATCCATAACCAATTTTCTGCTTTCTAGACCTTGTCCTTTTTCCTCTTCCTAGTGAGTGATAATTTTTAATCATACACTTGATGTGTTCAGCCTTGGTTCCTAGCTCTTGCCTTCCTTTTCCAGCCCTAGCTTCTGTCTAGGCAGTTTTAATCTATGCTTGCATTGAGACTAACATTGCAATGAGTCAAATCTGATCTTCACTTAACCCTGCAAACTTTAGTTTTCATAAGACTAAAATATACTCTCAAGGACAGTGGTTTTTAGTATTGTCTAATCAAGAAATAGATATGTAGAAATCCTAGTTTTGGTACGAAGGCAAACAACTTAAGAAGGTGAATCTCATCTTTAAGCAGATAATTACTAACGGACTTGCATGCAGTAGAGCCATAAATACAGTGATCAGTGTTGTAAAAATTATGTTTATGCATTTCTAAGAATGCCTCTTCCATCTGCTGTCTGGCAACAATTCCCTGTGCCCACGTGATAATAATAAAAGTCTCTTATTCACTTCACATAATGGGAAGGCAGAGAGATGCCTTCCCTAGTTTCAAAATAAAACTCAGTAAATTCCAAAGAACATTCCCTTGCTCATGCTACAGGCTCTATGCAAGTGATGAGAAGTTGTAATGTAGCCAAAAGAGATTACACTGGAGCTGTAGAAGAGGAAGGCAAATGTTAGTTGCCCAGCTTGCTCTCAGTGCATGGCAATCTGAAGCTCAAGGTCATCCTGAATCATTTCAATAGTGTGATTTTTCTTCTATGGATTTGTCCCCTAGCTTTACAAACTCCTGTGAATTCTTGGTATCCTTCACTTCTTGTTGAAAGTATGTTGCCTGAATTAAAATTTAATTGCACAGAGCAGCCCATTTATTTGGTTTGAACCGGTCTTTTGATAATTTTATGACCTCTAATTCTTTTACTATAAGAAATGGTCAGCAGTCATCCCTTGCTCACCTCCTTCGTATCAATTCTATTTTATTGGCTATTAAGGTATCTCTTCTTATGCCTGAAAAGTTTTGAGTTTCTTCATTCTTGCACATTTGGGTTCCTTTTTGTATCCTTCCTGGTTTTGTGATACCCAGAATGAGAAAGGGAAGCCAGAACTGAATACAGTGTGGATGACACATCCGCAGCAAAGATTTATGAAGCAGCAGTGTGAGATTTACTGTTTTATTCTCTAGTCGTCTTCTCCTGCTTCTAAACATTCTATTGCTTTTCTGATTATTACTGAGCGTACAGATACTGTTTTCATACTAATGTGTACCATATCTCAAAGATACTTTTTCTGCATGGTTTTAGCCATTTTGGAGCAAAATTACTATTCCTTTTCCTGGAATTGTATTGAGTTTCATCTTCCAGTTTATTGCCCAGTTCTTCAAGACAATGAACATTGTCTACAGCTCTTTGCAGAAAATAGTGACTTGAAAAATTTATTGTCATCATCATCAAATTCTGGTGTGCTGCTATTTCACCCTTCCACTCCAAGAATACACTAAGCAGTGCAGACCATAACACAGTTTTGTGGAACTGCCGGGTAACTTCAAGAAAACCAACTTTTAAATTCCAGAATACTGTAAAATAAATTCATATAATCACGCATTCTATGCTTTCTTGAGAGTTTCTATCTGTTCATTCTGTATGGACTTCAGTCTTAATAGCTCTTTGGTTTATCTCATAAATCCTTTAAAATATGTGGGTCCCATATGCCACCACGTATTCATTTGACATCATGTGAGTTTCAAGTCAAAAGTTACATGTCAGACATAACTGTGCAGCCATATTATTCCATAGGAACTCCTGGCTCTGATCTTACTGACTTTGTTACCATTCATTTTGTTGTTCTAGAACCTTTTCTACTGATACTTGGAAACAATTTAAGACACTCTTTCATGCACATTTTATAAACAAGAGTTCTAATAGGGAAACCTCTGTAAGTCTGTTCATACAGATGCAAATAATTCAAATAACTAATTTTGGGTTTGTCCTGTGGTTTGGTCTTCTGAGTGCTTGTTTAATAGTTTGTCCATCTATTGGCTGTACAGATTTTCTGAAAGAGTTCTGTTTGGGATTTTGTAATTTATTTTTTTTAATTATGTGGTCTATATCATTCCCTATTTGTAGCAGACGAAATTCTGAATCACCTTGTTGCTTCTCATAACAGTAACTAAAACTTAATCTCATGCACTTGTCTATTTCAGTATTTAATATATTTTTTATATACTTTATAAAATGTAACTAATTGGTATTTCTTTTCTGGCTTGTCTGTAATGAGATTATAAACCATATTCTTACGTACTGCTTGGAAGCCTCAGCTACTACTTAGCATCACCAGAACAGCTCAAATGATGATTTGTTTTTCCAGAAGACAGCAAGTTATGAATGTGTTAATTAAAGGTATATTTTAAAAACGTCTGTCTTTGTGGTAGCAGAGGCTGGATATCCATGGGGGAAGAAAGTGGGAGAACTGGGGACTAAAGATACTTACATGGTAGAAAATTATGGTTAGGAGCCGACAGAACTTAGCTTTGGTAGGGAAAATGTCTAGGACAGTCTCTGAACTAAAAGTAGAAAAGAATCAAGCTCTCTGATATTTCTTCTTAGAATATCTCATTCACACGAGTTAGAAAAGATCTGTGACATCATAAAACCTGAGTCATGTACTCTTACTCCTAGATGGTTGTTTCAGATTCTGCCCATAACTGGTAAATTGGGAGTGTATTTTACAGACAAACCACACAGTATAAATGGAAGGTTCAAAGAAAATGCATCTATTTCATTCTGTTCAGTCATTGAAGGTGCTAACTTGACATTGTGTGTTCTTCATTTTCATTGAAGTGTTCTTACATAAAAGCTTTTGGGTGGGGCCTTTTGAGTTCATTCTTCAAATATGTTATTTTCATACTTATAAAAAGCTCAAAAAATGTACTTATCACTAAAATAATATGTTGGCTGGGCAGAGTTTATTTCTTTCACAAAGTACAGTGTACTTGAAACAATGCTAATATGAACGAATTCTTTCATTACTGTAAGGTAAGTTCTGTATTTCTCTAAGGTAAAACCAGTATGCTGTAAAAATAAGAAAAATGTCTTTTTTTTTTTGAGAAATTAGCTTCAGAGATGCTAGATTAATAGCTTTGATCAAGTATTTTGCAAGGTATGGTTGCCTATACATCACTGTCAGTGAGGTGAAATAAACATCTTAATTAAAGACTATTTTTTTACTATTAATAGCCTGATGTTGTTTCACTGGTTAAAACAGTAGGAAAGCATAATCATAAGGCTTTCTGAACTTCATGGCATATTATCATATAAACATAGCAATATTAATGCTGATACCTAATAGTATCATTATTAATATCTGAACATCAAGGATTTCTCATTATGGCTTTACATATACACTAATATTGCCATAGTGAAAGAAGACAGTGTTTCAGCTTTCTTTGTGGATTTCACAGTGCCCATCAGTTTTGGAGCAATCTAAACCATAATTGTTAAAACTGCAGGAGTAAAAGTTCAAATGAAAACAGCTACAGCACTGGTAGTAGCTGTAGAAAGAGCAACTAATTTCAATTCATGTTAGATTGAACAAAACCAGGGAGAGAACCAAGTCTCAAAGTTGTCAGAGTCAAAAAACTTTTGGAATTTGCCTCTTTTTCCTACATATACCAACAAATGTCAGTAATTTATAAATATGAAAAATCTACCTGAAATAATTTTTGAATTATCCAGTTTTTTTCACTGGATAATTCAAATATGGAACACACTCGCAGAAACACTATTTTATTGTTTCTACTCAGAAAGTAGCTTTTTCACATCTGTGACTGAATTAACTTATTTCAGGCAGATACATGAGCAATGTCACATTAAAAATAAGTGGCTTGCTTTCACTAATGAAGAGTTTCTCATCTTCATGTGGTCATCATGCTTGGTATTTGCCTTAGCATAGACTTCTTAAAATAGATTTTCATTTATTTGTTTATTTTCAGAGTACATCTGAGGAAATCCTTAAATGAGTTACAACTATTTTCTGACTTGCTAAATCTATGCTGTTTATCTCTCTTCTTTTCTGCAGTTGTAGTTACTTTTCAGATCCTCCAAAACACTGCACATGTGTGTGTATATATAATCTTCACTTCTGACTATCTATAAAAATGCAGTGAACTAGAAACTGTAAGAAGTTTAAGTTTTGCATGCAAACCCATGCATTTCTCTGCTTGCTTTTGGCACAGATTGTTTCGTTTGTTTGTAGTAGAACCATCAATGATATAATTCTACTCCTGAAGACATTCCTTGGAGCCAAAAGCCCCACCCTAAAATGGCTTCTATTAGTTTTCTTTTACAGTCTAGGACATAAAGGGAAATAAGTGATGTCAGTCTGAAGGAGGAATTAAAAATGTTTCTGTTAAATAGATCCTTATTGCATGACAAAGACTGCAACAAAGCCCTTTCTGGGATGCCCAGAGAAGTGGTGGTTATCACCATCCCTGAAAGTGTTCAAAAAAGGTCTGGACATGGTGCTTATGGACATGGTTTGGTGGTGGTCTTGGCAGTGCTGGTTAACAATTGGACTTGATGATCTTGGAGGTCTTTTTCAACCTTAATGATTCTATGATTCCTTGTTATCAAATGGAATCCAGATTAAAAAGTGTATTTTTAAAACTTTTTTGCAATTAGTATGATGTGAGAAGGTTTCTGGAGAAAAATTTAACTGAATTGCTCTGTTAAAATTGCTCTGTTAGTTGAAGCTTTTTCCTCTGGGAACCTAAGACTTTCTCCTCTTTGATTTTTGAATGCCATTTCCTTAAGTGGAGAGAGGCTTTCCTTCTCAATGACCTCTGTTCACAATTCTTTATTCGTGATGGATGTTTGGGCACAGTACACCTGAATTTCCTACTTCCTAAGCACCTTCATACTCTTCAATCATCTTATTTTCGGTGATTTTCCATGTGCATCAAGATTTTGCACAGATGCAAAAAAGCACACTACTTCTAACAGGCATAGTTTATCCCTTTTCTAAGCTGCAATGATATTACGCCTCTAACAGGGTAATTTGTAATGATTCTCATCTTTGATTCTTGTGTTGAGCATATGAAAACACCAACACTCATCTAACCCGTGTTTCAATGTTCTGAATACTTTCATTGCAGCCGTTTTCTACCACTACCTCCTGCCTGCACACACAACTCGGCAAAATCTTGTTTAGAGTAGACCACAAAGAACCTAGGGTTGGGCCTTTCTCTCCGTGTATTTTATGATGTGGCTTTAATGGCCATTGGACTGCACGCACCCGTGGGCAGAGGGAATCGCAAACCCACTGGAAAGCAACGACGGTCCGTGCGGCCAGGCGGTACCTATCGCCGCACCACATGGCCAAGGCGCACCGTCGCCGTCCGGCAGCAGGCCTTCCGCCAGGCCGCAGTAGCTCCGGGCAAGGGGTGCGAGCGGCCCGCCATTGTATTGCCTTCCTCTCCTGAGCCCCCACGCCCACATCCAAGGAGAAGCCGGAAGGTAGCAGGGAAGGCCATGCCGCCGCCTCGCCCACACTAAAGGCCGACCCCCAGGGGCAGCCTCGCGCCCCACCCCTCCCCACATCCAAGCACTCCCCCACCCTGGGCCTCATCGGCCTCCGTCCGTCTCTCCAGGTGAACGTGTATCCCTCCGCCAGGGCTGCTCCCAGCGCTAAGCTCGTAGCGCCGCAGTCCCCGGATGGAAACTCATGGCCGCCGACAGCGACTCGCCGAACTATGAAGATAGGAGAAGTAAGTCCGCGAGAGGCGCTGGGTGGGAAGGGGTTTTCCTGAGCCGCGAGAGCAGGCGGCCTGGCGCGGGCTGAAACGGAAAGGAGCAAGCAAGAGGTGCGAGCCGCGGAGGGGCAGGAAGCTGATCGTAATACGGTTGAGTCGTTAAATAGTCCGCGCCCCCCGCCCCTTCTGGCTGCGGGAAGTTCGCGAGGCGGCCGGGGCTGGCGGTGGAGCGGACGCGGAGCACAGGCAGCGCTAGGCCGCAGCGGGGAGAGGGCGAGAATGTCTCATGGTTGGCTCTCGTGCTACTTGTGGCGCAGTATTCCTCCGCCGGGCTACGCGGAGCCAGGCTAGGCGTCACTGGCAGCGCGGCGCCCTTCGGAGCCGTGTGGGCGCCCCGCGGCGGGCGACCCGGCGGAGAGGGGGCGGCACTGTCCACTGAGGCTGCCCGAGGAGCCGAATGGCTTCCAAGGAGGAGCTTGAGGAGGGGAGGTGTTCTACTCCCCCCTACCTCAATTTCAGGGAGCGCCCAACGCTATTGCCGCGGTGGGGTGGAGCTCGCGGCCCTGAGGCGGTGGCGGCCCCGGGAACTCTCCCGCTGGGTAGGCATCGCAGAGCACTTAGTGCTTGTCAATGCTGTTTCCTGCCTCCTCGTCTTTGGGACGGGGAATAGCCCGCACCCTGGCTTTGCTTCTGGGCAAGCCCCGGCAGCGCCCTGTGGCACGGCTGCTCATTAACAGCGTGGCCGGGATTGCGAGCCGGGGAGCGTCCCCTCCACATCGCAAGTGTGGGCTGAGAAAGTGGCGGTGTGCAGGTACGTTGGTGGCGGTCGTGTATCGCTGTAGCTCTGAACTACTGTTTTCCTGAATGGCATGTTTGCTGTGTGGCACGGCTGTCTGTGTTTGGTAGCTCGGAGAGTGATTTGGTAATTTATTTTATGCTTTACTTTTAAAAAGTACCGTTTTGCTGCGTCAGATTGTATCTGAATGCCAGAAGCTCTAGCAGTATGGGTTCTTAATCTAGTTCTGTAAGTTCTTGCATGTGTTCAGAACTTCGTAGAGATGAAGGCACCACTCTGAATCTGCAGACAACATGTAGGATGGGACCAAACACAGAAAACACCTTAGCATAGTTGTGTTTTTTTTTTTCTTTTAAAGTAAAATTTATATAAGTGTAAACGATTTTTACAGAAACTTTGAGAGCACTACCTGCCTGGAAAAGTTGTGGGTTTCCCCCCCCCCTCACCCCGCTTTACGTGGAAAAACTATAAAAGGTATCAAACAGAGGTGTCTTGTTCCTATCGGGCATTTTTGCCTAGATTAGAGTATATAGCTAAAACGTTTTTGCTCTGTGTACTTTTTAAAAACAAAATATTGATATGCAGGAGCATTCTGAGGAGAAGAAAGTTGAGGCTTGGAGCCTCAAGAGGTTACTTACAGTTGTTCTGTGTGTGGACATTTATTTATTTATTTATGAGGAGTTAACTGTGATGCATGCTTATGTATTTTCAGGGTTTACGTTTATTATATCTGCTTTAGAATTCACTTACTTGTTTTAAATATGGGGAGTGTCATATTCCACCTCCTTCCCATTCTTTTACAAAAATCATAATTGGGTTTTTGTTATAGAATTTATTACAATTTGCGTGTAAGAAAATCTAAGCATCTTTTGAGTTCAAGTCAAAATTTGATGGATTGAGGTACCATTTTTTTCTGCCTTGTTTTTGATCTGTGATGTGTTTATGCTTATGTCTGAGGTGTACTGACAAAGCTAAGACTTTGTTAGGAGGAGTTTGCTAGCAATGTTTTACTGTGCTTGTTAGTTTAGGGTTTGTATTGTATTTGGTGGTGTTCTTTGGGAGAGAACATGCTACGTATTTACATTTTTTTTTCCTGTTTTCTTTGTATTAAAAACACACATGATTTAAGACTGTGAAGGATTTGTGCTTTTCAGCTTATTCTTTCAGTTATGCTTGTATTTATGCCTTCTGAAATATCTTTGCTTTTGTTTCCAGACCCTTTTTCTGGTGTTCCTCCTGACTGTGGCCTTTTCTGAGTCTTACGTTTTTACCTCTTCTTTGTGTGTATAAAAATGTTGAAAAGACTGTTGAAGAATTGAAGTCGAGTCTTAATGTGTGAGTCTGACTACTTCTTTGGTAATGTACATTTAAATGCCCCTTAAAAATATTTTTTATCCTGTTTTTAGTAGTTGTTTTTTTCTTGTAAATATTTTTGTGTGTTTTGCTGCTAGTACTTGATGATAGTTGCATGCTACCCAATAATAACAGAGTTAAGTTGCAGTATGTGTGGTTAATTAGTTAAAGGAAACCTCAAATTAGGTTTTAATATACCTAAATGAGACTGTCAGGCATACATGTTTTATCCAGTTAGTGAAGTGTTGCCCGGCTGAGGACCACATTTGCCCCATGTTAAAAGCCTCAGGCTTGCTTTCTGCAGCTTACTTGATACAATTCTGATTTTTATAGTGTTAATTGGGTGCATATTCAGGATTCAGTATTTGACAATATAACATTTTAATCTGAATGATCTGCAGCCTACCATCAAACTGGTGTATTGCATCATGCAACCTGTAATCTTCATGTGCTATGTATTTAAAAAAAAGTTTGTATGGCAAACAAATCCAAGTAATTTTTAGTTATGTACTCTTTATGGGGAGTTCAGCTTGCTCCTGTTCCAATAGGGGATTTATCATTGACGTGAGAAAGCGTCATAATACGGCAATTTGTAGGTGAAAATTGAGTGTAATGTAGATAAGTTGTTCTGTTCTGAAGGTTCAAAGTACAATAATATTCCCATGTATTAATATTCTCCGTGAAAGACGGAAAGTATATAATTGAATTTAAAAAAAAACACATAGCCCTATACACAATCCTGTGCTTTAGTTGAAAAGACTCCCAAAGGGGGAGTGTTTGTATATGTGTCTATGGTTTGTGGGTTTTTTTGGTTTTTTTCCATGCCATATATATATAGATGAAGTATTACAGTCTCATAGCTGAAGGATGGGGTTAATTGGATTTATTTGATATGGGAGCCTGTATAAAATGTCCAAGTCTGTTTTGCTTATTATTTTCAAGCATTGTGCAGAAATACCGGTAACTTTTCCAAAGAAATGCAATGCAGCATATGCTTAACTTGCTACAGGATATATTAACACAGCCTTGAAAATTTTTATGTTTCCATTTTCTTTGTCAGATATTTACGTGTGTAATACTAGGTACTTCTTTTGTGTAGGACTATGGGAAAATACTTGCAAGGCATTAGTGGTGATGCTTATGATTGCCTGGAGCTCTAGGAGCAGCTCTTGTGCTTCATCACAATGAGGGACAGAATGTGATTGTGCTTTCTGTTTAAATGTGAATAAATGGAATGATCTAATGAGTTCCAAGTCTGTGTTGCTTCAGGGTGGGCAAGAGACGGTAGTGGCGAGAGAGATGCTAGTCAGATTTCAACCTGTTTTACTAACTTCTGCTAGTAAAGAAGGAAGTGATGCTATGATTTCTGCTATGGAAAAAGTTTCAAGTGAAAATACTAATGAAGAAGCAATTATTCATTTCTAGTTTCCCTTTCAAAATTCATCTTATCCTCACTGCTATTCCATTTCTGCTGATTTTATATTGACATGTGAGTGTGTTGTTTGAGCATAGACTTGAGCTGTAAATTGTTTATGCGCTCTTATGGAAACACTGATGTTAAGTCTTTAGTGAGACAAAGATGCTGACCATGCCTACTCCAGCCACTTAATCCACTGAAGGATACTGTTGACAGTCAGGCACTTGTTCTGAAAAGAATAACCTATACCCAGGAACATATGGTGAGAAGCTAGAGTAGAGTTTTATTTGTTGACTACTTCAGACTTGAGTGGTATTAAAGGTGGGCATGCCAAAAATTAATCGTAGATGAGTGTGGTGGGATTTTGTTGTTGAGAAATGTGTCTCCAGTAATTAAATAGATCTGTATTTTGCTTTTTTTTTTTTTTTAACCATAATGGTTAACTACTAGTAGAGTAGCAGACTTGAGTAACAAAAATAGCAGCTCCTGATGAATGTCACTTGTTTTTACTACTTCAGCTAAGTTCAATTAGCGATCCATGTCACACAGCAAGTGGAAGTACTACTTGCTTGAAAACCAGAATAAGTAATAAACACCAGCTGTTTTTTTTTTTCTAGAAAAAACCCAGGTCTTGGGATTTCTCATGCTTACAGGCTCTCCTGGTAGGAAAAGACCAAAATTTGATGTTATGAAACTTCATTAAACTTTTCAGCTTTCAACAGATACAATTCTTTAAAGCTTATTTTTCAAGGTTTATGTAACCTTTGTAGAAAACTCCCCTAATCAGCCAACACTTACCTCTCCAAATACAAGCAAAGACTATAGTGTAATGTCTCGTTTTTTGCCTCATCCTTTTTTCTCTCAAATGCTATTATATAAATAACTTCCAAGATTGGTACATATTTATTAATGAATTGTAATGAGTGGTCTAATTGCATTATTTTAAAAAGTAATATTTGCTTTGTTTGTTTTCTGATTTCAGGAGAATAAAATGGGGGCGTTCTAGAACCTTGAGAACAGCTGGACTCAGTACTCTTGCCCCAGGAACGAAGACTAATCTGAAGAGTTCACACCTAAAATCATGCCATCTGAAAATGAACATTTGTTTTATGATAAAAGGCAAATGAATTTGTTAAAGCACAATGCTACAAAGAATTTTTCTACAGATACTACTTTGGAGAAAGCATTGGTGAATAATTCTTTAAGTATGGTGACTCAAGAAGCAATTGCAGATGTCAGTCTCTCCTATGAACTAAAAAATGTGAAAATTGATCTACCCAAGGTGAACATTCCAAATGAAGTATTAATGAAACACGAAGTTGATAGATTTCGAAAACTCTTTCAGTGTAAAGAGCAAACTGCAAGGAAGTCCTTAAGTTTAGAGAAAATAAACGGAAGCAATCCCAATTGTTCAGAGGAAACTCACTTGCAAAATAAACCAGAAGTGCAATTTGAAGAAGGGTTGAAAACTGCAGCAAAGATACTGAATTTCACCTGTATGAAGTGCAAGAATAATGTTAGATACAGCCCAAATGACCTGCAGAAACATTTTCAGCTGTTACACTATGGCGAGTTGCCTTCCTATCCTTGTGAGATGTGTAATTTCTCGGCTAATGACTTTCAGTCTTTTAAGCAACATAGACGCACCCATCGTAGCACTTTAGTAAAATGTGAGCTCTGTAATGATGAGCATACGTACACTTTGTTGGATTTGACAAAACACTTCACGTCAGAGCATTGTGTAAATGGTCACTTTAAATGTGAAAAATGCGGGTTTTCTACCCAGGACGTGGGTACATTTGTTCAGCACATTCATAAACATAACGAGTTTCCATATAAATGTGGAAAATGCCATCACATAAGCTTTACAAAAGAGGAGTTCCAGGAACATCATCTTGTTCATACCAGTACGTTTCCTTTTGTTTGTCAATACTGCAATTACAGAGCACCACAGAAGGATTGTCTTTTAAAACACATCATAGCTTTGCATAGAGACCACTTATATGCAAAAGAAAAACTGGAAAGGCAGAAATGTGAAAATGGAGTAGTGAAGACTCCAGCAGGACTGAAACTTGTGTTAAGAAGGTATAAAACAGGAGCATCTAAAAAGGCATTCTGGAGGCGGGAAAATATAAGCGATAGTAGTGACAAAACTGGAGAAAACCTGCAAGTACTAAGAAGTGTGAATGAAAATCAAACAAAAGCTGAGGAGCGGAACCAGCGTACGAGTGATATGGAAACAAACGAAGAAAAAGATCAAACTATGTATATGGAAAAGCGGAATTTTGTGAGTGGAGTGCTCTCTGCTACTGCTGCACAATACAACAAAGCGGATGATGGAACAAGTTACAGTTTGGGATTACTGAGAAATGGGGTTCATGGGCCAACAGTATTGATGGTCAGAAACAATAAAATATCTGTTCCAGCTAATTACAGTGCTAAATTTATGGGATTTAAAATCGTTGATGGGAAACAACATATTGTTATAAAATTATTACCTACAAGTAAGCAAAACATACATTTGATGAGTCAGAAAGCTGATCCTGTTAAAGATGGTTCTACAACTCCTTTGCTACAGACTGCTGATCCCTGTGGCTTGTCTTCAGGTGCTATACCACATGTAACTGATCAGCCAACCTTAAAGAACAATTCTGTTCACCCATTAGTCTCTCCTCCATTTTCTTGTTCTGCTCCTCATTCAGCAAAAGTGGAAAAACAAAATAGTTCCTTATTGTGTAGTAGGAGTGTTTCTCAAACTGTAGCACCTTCTGATGTAGCTGTAGGGAAAAGTTTGAATTATTTGCCAATGAAGTTGAACTCAACTATACCTCCATGTGATGAGGTGACAAAAGTTGAAACTCGAAGTAATATCTTGTGGGGAAGCTATAATCCTTCACGTCATCCTCAGGTATTACCACCTACTATTACAAATACACTTCACTATGATTCTATGAAAATGCCCTTCTTTCCTGAGCAGAAAATACAAAATGGTGGCCTGAATAATAGTAATGGAACTGATAATCTCTGTTACTCAACTTCAGTGGACTCTTCAAATGAGGGGTTGTTGTCTTTTCACAACTATTCCAAAATGGACGCTTCGGATAATCCATGTAGCATTTGGATGTCAACTGATGACAGACACAAAGAATTTTTGTCTAGCAAAACAGTTTCTTTGCAAAACAGTAGGACAGATGAGTCTGCATCTTCATATTCAGAGTTGGTGAAGGGCTTAAAACCAGAGAAAATTGTATCAGCCCAGTCAAATATTTATAAAACTTATGGACACACAGAAACTAAGAGTAACTCTTTGTCTTCTAAAAGCCAATCTAAATATGTTGTTGATGGCAAGTGTTTTATGGAGGATCAGTATAATGGCCAGCAGTATTTGGATGGTAGCATACACCAAGGCTTTGAGAACATAGCTGAAAAATTCCAAGAAAATGCTTCTGATTGTGTTAACTCGGCCTTAATGCCTAAAATCACATCTGTTTTCTCATTGCAGAGTGAACAGGCAGCTAATTATTTAACACCCGAAATAAACCAGTTGCTGCAAGATGTGTTACAAGTGAAAGCCACTAAGCAAGAATCCCTCAGCAAGTCAAGTAACAGTGTAAAACGTCATTGTGACAATTTGTGCTCTTGTCACAAGGCAGGGAATAGAGCCTTTACCCATTTAAAGACCTCGGCAACTGCCTGTGGTTTTCAGAGGCCTCCTTCTAATGTAGGCTTTAGTTTATGTAAGAGAGAATTGAACACAAGGTGTAGCACAAATGAAGGTACACATTGTGGGAGAGAAAGACAGACACCCAGAACATCATTTGATTCACAGGGAATGGATAAATTGTCCAGATGTCTGGGTGTTGGTACGTTGTTAAAACCTCATACAGATGCAATCATAGCACAGCAGTTAGTAAAAGATAAAATGCTGTCTACAACCCAGAATACTAAGGGCTTCTCACCAGTTCTTCAGGAACAGAAGAAAACTCTTTTAGTTCACTCACCTCCAGCAGGAGTTTTTGTTCCTTTGCACCTTGCTAGCCGACCTGGACTACAGGTGGTTTCAGGAAGATCTCTTCCATCAACCAGTTCTTCAGAAGGGCGTGTGACTAAACGTCTGCCTGCATCTTTTGTTTTAAATAAAGGACCTGGAATGATTTTGACTTTTGGTGGGGCAATTGGAACAGTTGCAGATGTCCCTAGTGATAGTTCTCAGGTTTTAGGGAGAGTTGGATCTAGAGAATATGGTAAAATAACCATACCAGCTTCAAAAGTGGAAGGGACAAATGACAGTTCTGAAAGCATAAGAAGTTCCTGTAATAGGAGACCATGTAGTACAGCAAATGTCTCATTGAATAGCATGCCATTCAGAGGACCTCTTGTATTCACAAACTCATCAGAGTCATCTGTGAAAGGAATTTCTTCTGTGAAGGTGTTACCAGAGCATCAGGATACTGTCTTTGGTTCCTTGGAGTCAGTAAAGCAACAGGAAACGAAACGGAAACAACGTGTTTATGCACTTTTGCCCAATGGACAGCAAGCAGTTTTTCTGAAATGTTTGACACCAAACAAACCTGTTGTTTGTAAACATAGTGTTTTTCAGGATAGTGCTCATTATCAAAGTTGTCAACCAAAGAAAACTGGAGCCATGCAACAAAAGCTTTTGCTGAAAATTAAGACTTCTATGTCAGATACCCTGGCTGATAACACTCAGTCAGTAAGCAACTCAGTGCCCTCACTGCAGTTGGATAACTTGCAGTCCCTTACTTCTGCACTAGCACAGAAACAAACTGATCTTACTTCTAATGATGCCTTAATCTTACCAGGTAGATTAATGCCAGCAAATGCCTCTTTGGCGAGCTCCAATCCAGCGTGTTTTGTTCCTCCTGTAGAACCTGTTTATCCTACAAAATCTGCAGGGACGTGGTTGCAGCAGGGGTCTATGGAGAGTACACAAGTAGTAACTGATAACAACAGGAGTAACTTTGGCAGTCAGAAGTCCACATGGAGCATGCGAAACAGAACTGCAAAAGTAAAACCTCATTTAAAACAAACTGGGTCTAAAAGTTCAGAAACTGTGGATGTACAAAGAAACAAGAATTACAAACGGAAAAGTAAGGATAACCACCCAGCACCTCCAAGAAAGAAAGTAATGTTGCACAGAAAGCGTAAGGAAAAGAATCAACCTGAAGTTTTTAGTGAATCGGCTGTCCTTTACAAACCAAGGGCATCGAAAGAAACTGTGAGGACTTTGAAATTACTTCCTTTTAATTCTAAACAGCTTGTAAAGTGCCCTCGGAGAAATCAACCAGTGGTTGTGCTCAACCATCCTGATGCAGATGTTCCAGAAGTTGTAAATGTGATGAAAACCATTGCTAAATTTAAGGGACATGTTCTTAAGGTTTCATTGTCAAAAAGAACTATCAAAGCACTTCTTCAGCCAGCCGTCTGCAATCCTTTGAGCATAACTACTAATGGTCTTTCTCAAAAGAGGCGCAGGACAATAAAACCTATTAGCCCTGTAAAAGAAAGATTTGTCTTAAAATTGACACTGAAAAAGACTAGCAAAAACAATTACCAGATTGTGAAAACTACCTCTGATAATACCTTGAAAGCTAAGTTTAGCTGCTGGTTTTGTGGTAGAATATTTGACAATCAGGATACTTGGGTAGGACATGGACAGAGGCATCTGATGGAGGCTACTCGAGACTGGGATTCATTAACATAGTGATGACTAGTGAAGAAAGTATCATACCTGACAGATTTTTAAAAGAGAATCAATTGAATTGGGATACACAAATAATTTGGGTCTGAATTTCAGTGTTGTAACTGAAGTTTAGAAATGATGCAAAGTGCTTGGGTTTTAAAAGGAAGAGCGGATTCTTTATTGCCACCAGGCTTTGAAATAGATCAAGGAACTTTGTGGTTTAGCTAACTTGTAACAAACTGCAAATACAATTCCATAAAAATACATATATTTTTTTGTTGCTACTATCATGTCCTATATTTTTATTCTATCGAATGAGTCTTCAGGGCTTTTGTTCAATATGTATTTAAAACCTAAACATGTAAATATTTTTATACTTTTCAGTTACTTGGTATAATTCCTGCACAGAAATTACCCCTCCCCTTGCTATTTTTCAGTTCTGTGTATGCACTACTAAATCCAATTTAAGAAAATTTAACAGCTGTTATCCTGGGATTTTTGTTATTTTCACTTGTTAGCTCTTGATATTGTTTTTCAGGGACTGAACACTATTGTTAGAAAGTGCCTAAAAGATGTGAAGCAGTTTACATTATGTCAGCTGTATAACAAGGTCCATATAGGGCCATTTCCCCAATAGGTTCATTTAAACAAAGCCATATGTGAATGCTTTAAGCTATATTGCTATGCACATGACACTTGTACTGTTTCTGTGCAGTTTGTCTACTTTCTTAGTGAAGTATTTTTCATATAAATAAATCATGTTATGATTGTGTTAATAAGGTGAGCTTGAGAATTGAATCAGTTGAAAATACATAGTATATTCATAATGTCTGGTGTTTAAGAATGGTGAACATTCCTAATCTGTATGGACTCTGTCACTATTAAATTTGCTATAACTTGTGTTTACAGACTACGATTGTGAGCATTTGTGGAAAGTATTTCTGTTTTGTTTTATACTATATCTGCCATAAACCCTATAGGAAGTCCAGGATATGGTGAAGTGCAAAGCACCATTTCAGGCCTGTAACTACATTGTAGTTTTATTCCAGGTGGATTTAATTTGGCCCCATAATGACTAAATAGTATTTGCTACTATTGCTTATTCAGATGGAACTGTCTTTTAGAGTACCAAGGTTTTGGCAACACCTGCTTGCTTCCTACTTAACAGTTTTAGGGCTAATGATGAAGGGAGAATATGCTTCATATTTCTTCATGTTTGTGTGAAGCTGTGTAAACAAAAGACCTTATCCATAGTGAATAAGAGAAAGTTTGTAAATGAAGCTCCTTATTATCCACAGTAATTATATTTAGGGGCTTTGTCCTTCAGATCCTTAATGAATCTGGAGGCTTGATCCAATCTTTGCTGGGAGTACTCTTAACCATATGGCAACTTTTTCCCCATGTACTGGAAGATTTCATCTTAGATGCACAAGCCAGCTTCCCAAAGTAATGGTGGAGAAACTGTCAAAATTTAATACTGGACTTGGAGAGGACTGGAGCATTTATATCATTTATATGTCTTGAGGTTTTGGTTTGTATGCAAGCCCAAGGGTAGTTCTCTGTGACTGGTTCCATACGGTGAAAGTGAAGATCGACTTGCTACCGTTGAAACAACTGGAAATCTTTCACAGATGTCACAGGGAAGTCACCAGTAATAGAGTTTGACTTAGGTTTTAAAAGTGTTAAAATTATTAAAAAAAAATTAAATTCTTCAGTAGCTAGATAAAATTTTCTTAATATGTCTGTTGGCAGGAAGATGCACGCTAGCCTTGTAGCTGGTGAGTTATGTATGGGAGTCAACTGAAGTACCTGAGACAGTCAAGGTAACAATTAATATACAATTAATGTGTTCTGTATCAAAATTGGATCATTTTACCCTGCCCAGTGGACTTGAGCTCTGACATTAATTTGGCTGAGTACTGTGAAGAAGACTAGTGTAGTGGTGAGGAGGTGTGTTGGAAAAAGAAAAAAACAGAAAGTGTTAGGGTTTTTTGACTTGAAGGATCTATTAGCTGCCTGTCAAGCTTGCTTTCCTGTAAAAACCCTGAAACTGAACTTTGGTTTCTGGACATTTTCATTGCTGCCTTTGGCAGAAATATCTGTGAAGTTAGTTTCTAAAACCTACTTGTCCAACTTGACTAAGGATGAGCAGTTTTTGTTAACTGCTACTTAGCACTGAGGTGGGAATTCTGGTGTAGAGTTAGGGGGTTTTCCCTGTACTAATGAATCATGAGAGTGGAATTTTTTTTTTCCTCCAGCTTGTTTTCCTATGAATTGGGCAACCTTAAACAATATTGTGAAAAAGAACATTGTAAAACGAAGAAATGTTGAAAAAATGCTGCTTTATACAATCAATTCATTGCCATGTGTCACTTTATCTATGGACATCTGTCTTGTTGAGCACACAGAACAGTTCAGTTGCTCCCTCTTGAGCAAGTAACTCAATGTTTTGTTTCCCTACCCTTAATTACAGCCTTGTGTTATTTAGCACACGTTGCTCAAATACTGGTCTGAATGTATAATTCTTTTTTTCTTACAAGCTCTTCCATAATGCATTGTTTGAGGTCCTAAGAGTTTGGCACTTCTGCAGATCAGATTTCAAAGAACTTCGAGTGAGACTTCGGTGCAGTTAAGATCATAATTAATGATCATCAGGAGAAAGTTTGGTTTAAGCAATTTGACATGCATTGCAGTGGATGGTACAGTAGAAGGTGCAGGGACAACATGCAGTTCTTCAGTGAAACGTTCAGATGCTTTAACAATACGAGGCCACCTTTTTGACTCCTACAATAGTTGTGTCTGTGGTAAATGGGAAAGGTACCTTACAAGTATCCTACTAATCACAGTCTTTTCTTACACTGCTATGGTTTATTCCTGAAGGAGCCAATTGAGATACATCCATATGGAATAAGTTTATGTGTAAAAATAGTCAATAATCATATTTTTAATGCTTGTATTGTAATGGATATATGCTGTGACAAATCAAAGTTGCACAGGTTACCTGATTTGAAGTGTCTTGAGTTTGAGTGCTCAATTTTGCAACCCTAACATTTTAAGATGGCTTTTAACATTGCATATATAGCAAGATGAGAAAACCTTAACTTACAGTTTTTGGGCTGCACATAAATAAGTGGAAATGCAAGGTCAACTCTTTGCACAACATTCATGTGCTTGTGCAAACTGGCCTTAAAGAGGCCTACACTCTAGCCCATTGTATATTATTTGCATGATGTATTAATCAGCAAGTCATAGTTTCTCTTTCTTAGTACTTCCAGCGTTTTAACAAAAAAAATGTGTTTAGTACTTGTTCCAGGGCTGTTGTCATGTGAGACCTGTTTTTTTTACAACGCTTCGTAAGAATATCTGCCTGCTGCTGGTGATTTGGAATGTAGTTTCATAACTTGCATGTCTGAACACTTGGATTTTTGAGAATGCAAGTTCTTACTTTTTCATGGAACAGCAGTATCCAGAATGATGTGTAGTTCTCACTGTATTCCTTTCTGCATCAGGTAGGCAGACAGCACTTCCACTTCTGTATACATTAGTAAATACGATACTTTGCCCTGAATTCTCAGATACACCAAAATACACTTCAAAGCCAATGTTTTAGTTGGTTTAGGTCTTCTAAAAATAACAAAGGTAAAAATATCAAATATGGATGAGAGGTGTATTGCTATGTCTGTCAGAGGTCTGACATACCTGCTGCGTGGTAGAAACACCTAACAGTGGCAGCTGCTGGCACTGCAGCAGTTGTAAGATAAAGTCTCAGGTATAGGATTGCACTAGGTTGCCAATTCCTAGAGTCTGCATTGGCTGCTGAAGCAGTAGTCTCAGAATTTTTAACATAGCATGCCCCGTACTCAGAAACTGCTGCTCCTTGCTCTCAGCTCCAAGTGCTAATTATCTTAAAAAAATTGTATCATACACTTGAACTTACCTTTTTTGGGGGTGTCTTTTTTCCCTTCAGTTGCACAGTGATGGTGGTACTACATATTAACTCAGAAAGCAGTGTCTGAAAATCCTAGACTCTTGTGAGGAGCAACGTATAAAGCTTAAAGAGAAACAGTTTTGTTAAGAACAGAGTTTAAATACTGTGCAGTACTTGAGTGAATAAGGTAGAAACTCTATCAATGCAAAAAAACCCTCAAACAGTGAGAGGCTGCTATTTCCCAATGTGAGTATTGCTTGAAATAGTAATCTCGTATAGTGATGTTTCATGTAACAAAATAATAGACACATATAGGAGTAAATTAAACTTGCAAATACTAGTATTTTTTTGTTATTTTTGAGGCCTTGGCAATCTTACTGTTCTAAACAGTACACTAGTCCTAAATGTAGAATTAGTAGAAATTTAATACCAACTGAACAATCCACTACATGTTGTATTTAGTAGTACTGTGAACAGTCTGCCATCGGTAGGCTTGTGTAAAGTCTGTATATGTTGTCTTGCCTGTTCTTTGCTTCGTATCTGGGGTGTTACCTGTGTTGCAGATGGAAGAAACTGAGATTCAGTAGAGTAGGTAGCCATATGCTGAACATCTCTGTCATAGGACGAAGTGATTCTTTCTAGAAGACAGGTGCATTACTTGTAGAAGTAGAAGCAGTTGATCAAAACCACAAGGAAGTAATTGCAGAATACTGCAATGTAGTTCTGAGTGCCTTACAGATAATCCTAGAGAATGCTGCCTAGTCTGGAACAAAAACCCAAAGCATGTGTGTATAGAGAGTCAGTTTAAGATAGATGAGTTTTCAGGTCCAGTGAAATCAAACACCTCTTGAACTAGTTAACAACCATTCCTAAAAGCGTTTCATTGCGATTTATTGTTGATTGTAAATACTCATTGCAATGTATGTATTAATAGTCAATGTAATTTTCACCACTTTGACCTTTGTGGACATTACTCCAGGGTAGGAAGACTTCATAGAGGGACCTGGACAGGCTGGATTGATGAGCTGAAGCCAATTGTATGAGGTTCAGCAAGGCCCAGTGCTGGGTCCTGCACTTGAATCACAATCCCCTGAATGCTCCAGGCTTGGGGAAGTGTGGCTCAAAAGCTGCCTGGCAGAGAAAGACCTCGGGGTGTTGATCAACAGCTGGCTGAATATGAGCCATCAGTGTCCTCAGGTGGCCAAGAAAGCCAACATCATCTTGGCCTGTATGAGGAAGAATGGAACAAGCAGGTCCAGGGAAGCAGTCCCTCTGTATGCAGCTATGTGAGGCTGTACCTTGAGTCCTGTGTTCGGTTTTGGAGCCCTCACTACAAGAAGACGTTGAGTTGCTGGAGCATGTCCAGAGAAGGGCAATAAAGTTGATGAAGGGTCTGAAGAGCACATCCTAAGAGGAATGGCTGAGAAAAATGTTTGTTTAGCCTGAAGAAGTTGAAGCTGAGGAGAGACCTTATTGTTCTGTACAACTACCTGGAAGGAGGTTGTAGCAATGTGGATGGTGATCTTTCTAGTAACAAGTGCTGGAATGAGAGGCAATGGCCTCACGTTGCACCAGGGGAGGTTTAGATTGGATACTAGAAAAAATAAGGGTTATAAGACACTGGAATAGGCTTCCCAGGGAGGTGGTTTAATCTCCATCCCTAGAGGTATTTGAAAGACACATAGATGGGGTACTAAGGGACATGGTTTAGCAACAGACATGGAAGAATTAAATAATGGTTGAACTGAATGATGTTGAAGATCTTTCCCAACAAAACCAATTCTATGTTTATATGAAACATATATACTAAAAGTGGTAGTTTTTGTAATAACAACTTGTGAAGAAGCATATATGAATATATACATTAACACATCAGTAACAAATTGATGCTTTCTTGCTGGCAATGCCCCAATACACTTACTGATTTTACAGCATTTAAAATTATTTACACATTTCGAAGTACAAACAAAAAATTAATGGAACTGAGTAAAAAGGACAACACATGTCCATTAATCCAAAACATTTAGAGAGCTTTATTGCCACTCATCACATGAAGTACAGTTCTATTTTTAGCTTGTACACTGCAGTGCATGAGGTCAAGTTACTCTTTAAGTTCTGGGAATGTGCACTTTTCAAAGAAACTGCTGAAAGCAGTGATCTGTGGTAAATGCAACAAATTGAAAGAGTAGGTCATGGTGGGTATTCTCATTTTAGTGAAAATGTCTTACAGGAAGTCTATCTTTAAATAGCAGTCAAAGGACCAGGCTCTGTGGTATGTAGTTCTTCACGTGACTTTGCATACCAGTGTTGTCACAGATGGAAACCACAAACGAGTAGATGTGCTTTAGCTTCTCATGTTTTAAGTATGAGGGCTTTTCTGATGAATGTCATGTGGTCTTGATGAACTACATTTCGTGCTACTTCGTAGGTGCTCTTACAGAGTACGTTCCATCATTTTGGATCTTCTTAATACCTTACCCACTTATTTTGGGATGATGAAAGATGTTCTTTAAAAAGTTTTCATTTTAGCAGTTCAGAAAAACTTAAGAAACTCTCACAATGTGTTTCAGTTTTGTTGAGTCTTTTGTGTTGTTGTGGCTGTCAATTAGAACCAGGGAGGTATGTTGGTGATTCTCTACTATTTCAGCAACGCTGTCAAAACGCTGGATGGAGAAAACAAAACTTAATTAGCCCTGTTTTCTTTTAATGCTCCAATATCGACAGTAATCACTGTTATCTTTTTTTCTCTCTGCTTCTCCACCACTGAAGAGAGTGGGGCTATGCCTATGAAGAGTGACATGCTGCTCTGCTTTTAGGAAGCACACTGATCCTGCTCTTAGTCATGGTTCTGGTCATAAACATTGAATTTGGAAAATGCAAAATACTGTGGCCACTAGCTGTCTCATCTCATACTCCTTTTCATTTCTGATTGTCACTTGCACAAACTGAACCACAGAGGTTATGTGGCATATTAAACTGACACTGCTTTCAGTTTACCTTTATTTATATCAGGCTGCAGACTGTGGCAGTTTGGAAGCTGCTGCTTCTGTAGTTCAGCCACCTCAGAGAGGTATCTCCAGGACTAATATGATACAGACAACCATCAATAAGAACTGTTCTAGTTAGCAATTTTGATATTTGTCATGGAAAATTAATATCCAGAATCTGCTAGGTCTGTTGCATTTCCTTTTGGTCTTTGGTGAAATACAGGTTTTGGACTATTTTCTCTTTTTCTTCTGAGGTAATTTTTTATTTTTGTTGAAGGCCACATGAGCTTCTATTTGTGTTGTAACCTCAAAACCATTGCCTGGGAGGCACATATAATTAGGCTAAGGTAAGCCTACTCTGTGCTGCCAATTTCTATTGATACCTGGGTTCCAAGTTTCTGGTGTGCTCTCAGATTACTTATCTGTGTGATATGGTAGCCACCAGTGATTTTGGCACTTCAGAGTTTAATTTTTTTTTTTAATGTGATAAAATTTAAAGTATTGTCATTCTCGTTTGGATACAGTGTTTTTGTTGTTGTTTTTCTTTTGAGCATGGCTCTCTTTCCTTTATAATTTTCCAAGAAAACTTAGAGTTTTAGATAGAAGGTGACTAGAGAACTATAAAGAGCTGAAGAATTTATCTAGTAGCTGCATCTCTGATGCTGATAACTTCTTAAAAGAGTTCTATGTTACAAACTTAATCTGTGCTTCTATTACTGTATGCAGGAGCTGATGTTACCCTGGTTTCTCTAGCTTGATAAATCAGTCATTATATATGGTATACCTTTATCCTGATTCATGGAGAATCTTTTTGGTCCTAGAGCAATATCTCTTTAATACTTGCTTATTAAAAGTATAGAATGGAAAACTGTTAGGAAAAATCCCAGCACTTCATCTCACCTCTTCTCCACTTTTTTCTCTGCCCAGTGCATATTGTCTTGTTGATTCAATAAATCGTATAGGGATGTTGTATACTCTTCTGTTGTAAAACACAACCAGTGTGTATGGCTGCCGTGAATCCTGTCCAGAACTCTTTCTTACTAGAAAAGATCCATCCTGAAGAGAGAAATAGTAAGTGCATTCAACTTAGTTTTTCCTAACAACTTAGTCTTTAGCTTAATACCTTCATCTGCTTTAGCATTAAACCCTTTCCTCCCGTTTGAAAAACTGTACATCAGGAGATAAGAAGTAGGTGTCATTTAAGAGTCATCTTTGCTGCTGCCTGTTCTTTCTCAACCAGTGAAAGAAAGAGATAAACACAGAGTGGCAGCAGCCTGTTGTGGTCCACGGATTATTAGGAAATTAAGTTACTGTTGGTGGCAGGCAAGAAAGCCGTGAGAGGTAGAAACACTGTTTCTGCAGGGCTGCAAAAAGCGCTCTTGTAAAGATGAGCCCCTGCAGCTATTGACATTATAGCTAGCAGTAGCCAATACCGGCGGTGACTTCTGTGCTCTGCCCCTTTATCCTGCTTCATGGAACTGGGCAAGAGTGGAAATGTACCTAATGCTGAGAATGCCCCTCTACATGTCACTGTTCCCTTCTGTGACGCTACCTTTTATACGCAGTACTTGAGGGAACTCAAATTCTACAAATACCTAAATGTGCAGCAGTATCAGCCTTTCCACATAGTAGCTGTTTTTACATGAGCCACTGGGCTGTGGTGGAAATCATGTAAAAGTCAGGGGGTTCAGCCTTCCATTTTTAATAGATGCATGTGAGCTATCAGATCATCCTCAGCGCTAGTCTGGAATATTTGCAGTGCAGCACTCTGAGTGACACTAATGCAACTTAGTTGCATAGTTTCATATTTGAAAGTACTTGCATGACACAACATTCTGACTTGTTCAGAACACAACTAATTTTCTTAGAATATTTCTGGTTGTCTTTTTCCTTTTTAATGTGAAGTTTCTTCATAAAGCAGGCATTCTTTGAAAGTCACCTACCTTGTTTGATCGGTACAATGCATCTTCTGCTGTTTTTCTATCACAGGTAGCAGCGTACCATGCTTTACTATGAATGGCAGCATCCTGGAAAGAGAGAGTGTTTCCCTTGTAAAATAATGATAAAAATAATAAAAAAATATGGTCTTATAGAGGAGTGACAGTTGTTAAGAACTTGGATGCAGTCCAGAATTCAGAAAATTCTTTGTCAAGGAGCTCAGTGTTTTTGTGTGTCAAAACAGTGGTAACAGGTGCGTGATAGAGGGCTGATAAATGACAGAAAAGAGAAAGACCCTGGAGGAAGTAAAGTAGTCAGGTTCAATTGGAGGATAGTTTGGCATTTTAAAAGCAGGAATTCCTTCTAGTAGAGTTTAAAGAAGGTATCCATGAAATATTGGGGAATAAATTGACCATTAACAATTTAAATGTTCCTCAGCTGTGGGCTAGGCCAACAGTAGGCATCGAAGATTTGGGAATGAACTTTCCTATATGCTTAATGCTTTTGTGATAGCGCTTGGTTGGATAAGTGCATCTTTTGCTTTTTGTTTTTTATCAAATAAAGATACATAGAGTCCTACAAAACAGAGGAGTCTTTCCTCTACTAATACATCAGTTAATCCTTCAGTGCTTTCACCTTGGACATGAAGTATGGATTCAGTTTTGGTTGGGAGTGAGTGGTATGAGATTATAATTTGAGTAAGAGAAGAAGTAGTAGAAAACTGGGTGGTAAGATGATGCAGAATTGAGTGTGCATTTGGGAACAGGAATGAAGTTTAGGGAAAAGGTATGAGGGATTTTAGATAAGTTCAAAAAGAAATTATAAACAAAGGACAGGATAAGGGATTAGAAGCAACATGAGACCTATGCATTATTAGACCTCAATAGCTGAAAGATTAACTAACATTTTATAAAACCAGTAATCATAGGGACTTCTTGCTGAGGAGGTTGATGTAAAAGTTAAAATGAGTAGACAGGCTATAGAAATAATGCTGAGAGCATTTCTTAATGAATACTTCTGGGTATTAGCCTTCCTAGTAATTTGAACACTTTTCTTCCAACTGTATAGTTACAAGCTTAATGGTAAAATTCATTTACAGACAAGCTTTGTCATCTCTGTGCAAAACAGATTGAAGATGATGTTGCACATTATGGCTGAGGTGGTCTGATCTAGTTGCTGGCTTTTCACTGCCAAAAAGGAAATGACTTGGCTTCTCTCTTGTGCTTATTTTGTTGCTCGTCTGATGCCATGCTGAGATGACTCCCTTTAGCACTCTTGCAGTGGGAAAAACAAACAAAAAAGTTACCATTTTTATTTGTTGGGGTTTTTTTGTTTGTTTGGTGGGTTTTTTTTTTTTTGGTTTTTTTTTTTTTTTTTTACTTGGCTGCTGTGTGGTTTTCTGTTTTGGGGGCATTGCACTGAATTCTTAAATTGGCTTAAGCTGTAAGAAACAACAGAGTTGTTACCTTCAGAGTTCTTCCAAGTATTTGTCAAGTCACACTAATCACTTGAAAAAGGTAGCTCGAGAGGAACTGCAAGTATGCAAGATACTCAGCCACTTGGAGAATGAAGCTAGTAAACCAAACTGTTCAATAGAACAGGGAGTCAGCTGACCCCAGACCTCTCTTCTAGCAGTATGCGTGGCCTATAATCTGGAAGCAAAATCCTGCTGATAGTTTGGATGGGGAACAAATAAATAATGAACCTTATGGACATGAATCATAGCTGTAGGCACCTGTATTGTGCAGTAGGAAAATAACCCTAACAGTTAATAATTTTTTTTTTTTTGAATGGAACAAAATGGATATTGAAAGTTCTGGGTTTGCCCATGGCTGATACATAAAATCTGCAAATGTAATTGCTACAAGCTGTTTATTTAGTGTATGCTGGATTGGTTATTTGAAAGCAGTTTTTATAATAAATATCCAGTATGACATACTGTTAGAATTTTTCCAGAACTTTTAAGTCCTTTGTGTTCTTTACTGTTTTATTATCTTTGTCACATCAGGTTTTAGAACATTAATGTTACTGACTCTGTATAATAGAGTCTTTGTTTTGTATTCAACAGAACTCTTTTTACCTTGTTTGTGAATACTAGGCTAGTAAGAATGATTTCCTGCATTTTGTGGTCTCCATCCAAAATGAGTGCGAGGGGAATAGCACTGAAATGAAAATAACTTTGTATTTGCTTAGATTATTCAAAGCTTAACAAGGTAAGAAAAAAAAAAAAGTTGGTTGTAAACCTGACTGTGGTAACTGTAATGAGAAGAGGCCTGTATAAAGGTACAGAAAGGAGTAGGACTTGCCAGAGACTAAAACATGTAGGGGGTGGCATCAGAGCATCCTCCTTCAAGAGAAGCAGTGGAGACTTTATAGTCCGTTCTTAAAATTTTGCTGACACCCCAAACCACGATAGAGAGGGCAATGAATCTTCACTGCAAAAGTGGGACATGGATGCCCTCTACAGAATGAATATCATTTTTATTTAAAAAGGAGGTAGAGGAGGAAGTACAACTTTAAAGTAAAGGATAAAAACATTTTTGTAATGTGAATTTAGCTAGTGTTATACCTGGTCTGCAATACTAGACATAGGTGAAATTCTGCTATGAGAGAAGGTATTCAAAGAACGGTTTGCAGCTTCTGGCACTTCTAGAAAAGAGAAAGAACAATATGTAAAGTTTTCAAAGTATGTTTGTTAATGCTGTAAGAAATCGATTTGTTACAAGTTCTTTGGGAGATCTGTAAACACTCGACCTGTTGTTTCACTCAGGAAAGCTACCTACTGTAAATGAATGAGCCCTATATAACTCTCTGGGACACTTGTCTGCTCAAAACAGAGAAATGGTTTGGTTAATAGCAGTTTGGTTAACAACTTGGTTAATAAACAGAGTTGTTTTGTTTTTCTCCAAGAAAAACACCCACCACCACCTAAGTGAATCAGTGTAGTAACAGAGGAAGAAAATGCAGGAACACAGTGCAGAAGCATTTAGTCCAGTGTGATAAGTAAGTCACATAGGTGAGGGAGTAAGGAAAACAAATGCAACTCAAAGATAACAAATACAGCTCAAAGGTAATTTTTCACTAATATAGTACAACTGAAATGTTTGTATATGTGTGCAAGAAGTCTAAGCAGCTAAAGAGAGAAGCAGAAATAATAGGCACGATTATGAGGCTTAATTATAATTCTGATAAAGCACAGTAGAAAATAGCTCTTAGGTGTGAAATATAGATGACAAAGATAAGTTAGAAGGGAAATGGTTGAGTAGTGTTGTTTAGCAGTGGTATTGTAGAAATATAGGAAGTATAGATAATTGTTTTCTGGTAAAATAACTTTGGCCAAATATAGTACAAGTCACAGTATCACAGTATATCAGAGGTTGGAAAGGAGGAGGGACCTCAAGAGATCATCGGGTCCAACCCCCCTGCCAGAGCAGGATCACTCTGCCAGAACAGAGTAGTCCACACAGGAACGCATCCAGGTGGGTTTTGAAAGCCTTCAGTGAAGGAGACTCCACAACCCCCCTGGGCAGCCTGTTCCAGTGCTCTGTCACCCTCACTGTAAAAAAGTTTCTCATGTTGAGGTGAAATCTTCCAGTTTGAACCCATTGCTCCTTGTCTTATCACTGTGAACCATTGAAAAGAGCCTGGCCCCCTCCACTTGACACCCACCCCTCAGATATTTATAGACATTGACCAGATCCCCTCTCAGTCTTCTCCAGACTAAATAGCCCCAGGGATCTCAGTCTCTCTTCATGGGGGAGATGTTCAAGTCCCCTAATCATCCTCATGGCTCTCCATTGGACTCTCTCCAGTCCCTGCTTTAGGTACTTGGGGTCAGTGTTGGGTACAGATCACTGTTGTTACATTAGAGAAGATGATTGTGAGAAGTTGAGTGTTACTTATTCTGTTATGGGAGTTTTTCTTGCCTGTTTTATTTATTGGGGAAAAAGATGCAACTAGGATTGTTAGCACTCGTCTATTATGATACTTTGCAGACTACTTTATAAAATTTTTCACTGGTATGATTCTGATTCAGACTTTGGTGTCAGAAAGCAGTAAGTTTACAAAGGAGGTTATAGAGTGACTGAGAATTTAAAAATTCAGTTGGACTGGATAGCTCAAAGACACATGAAGTGGGTTTAGAACTCATTTCAAGGTAAAGATGGAACTGTCTGGAAGCTGCATTCCATGTACAGGGAAGACTTTTTAAGGAGCAGTTCTAGCTCTCAATGAATAAATAATCCTCTGATGAAAGTTATTCAATATTAATAATTCTGGATGTTTTCTGTCAAATTTTGACCAGCTGTGAAAGCTACAGTGAAAAATATGTTATATGAATAAAGTAAGAATTGTCAGAAGTCAGGCTGAATTACACTTTACAAAGTAAATGTAAATAATAAGATGTTTTTAGTTGTACAAAAATGAAAGTGAAGTGTATTGATTTTTAAAGATAATCTAGGTACTAAACCAATAGTAGTTCTCATACAGAAATGGAAACTTGACACAAAACTCAAATAGCTTAGTACAATTGAATTTGTGGACCCAGATAAAAATGATCTCAGAAAATTTAAAAACTGGAAC
Organism: Indicator indicator; assembly: GCF_027791375.1. Lineage (NCBI taxonomy): Eukaryota > Metazoa > Chordata > Aves > Piciformes > Indicatoridae > Indicator > Indicator indicator. The sequence goes on along the minus strand of NC_072016.1, from coordinate 13,959,378 downwards.
ATGAATTACAGGGCTGGTAGCAATTATTTTAAATAAATGTCATGTCAGGGTGGGTACCATATGTTTACAGAATACCAAGCATAATTGCTACAATTAAAGTAGTAAAACTGACCTGGGCAACTACAGGCCTTTTTGTCTGACTCCACAGAACACAAGGCCCTAGGAGAGGATTTGAATGAAAGAACCCTAAGACTTGGGGGTAAAGGTACAACTAGCAAGAGAAGATATGACATATACCCCCGCTCTTTCATAAACTAAGAGTTCTACAAATAGGTACTGTACTTAATCTGAACTTCAGCAGAACATTTGATACTGTGCTGTATTGAAAAGTTAGTACTTTTAATGAAGATTATAAAAGTTAGCATTAGGCTTTTATGGTGACAAGGAAGAGACAGCAGGTTATGCTGATGGGGACATCAGTGATTGGGACCAGCTGTACCTGTGATTAAGCTGTTACTGGACCTGGCACAGCATAACAGTGTGTTAAAGAAAGTTATTGATCAGAATATCATTTAGCACCAGATGACTTCAAAGACTAGTTATGCTTTAGGGATTAATGAAAATTTATGTTAGAAATTGAAGCACATCAATTTTACAACAGGAGCAGACAAACTTGAGAGCATCAGTCTACTGCATGAGTATGATCCATCATTATACTTACAGAGCACAGCAGATGTAATTGAAACATACATCAGGCAAGCATTTCCAGGAAGTACTAATAACAGCCTTGAAGTTTAAGCTACACCATTTGCAGATTTCTATGTGCAATTCTCATAATCCATTTACAGTGCAAAAAAACCATGCTGACTGAAATATGTGCAAAAAAAGGGCTTGTAGGAATGACAGAAATATGTTAGAGCTAATTTACACTTCTGTGCAAAGAGAGTTCAAAGGGAGCTGAGTCTTTTTAGTTTGGAGAGATGTTATAAATGTTTATAATGTTGTAAATGTTTATAAATATGTAAAAGGTGAGTGCCATGAGGATGGAGTCAGGCTCTTCTTGGTGATGCCCAATGACAGAACAAGGGGCAAGGGGTAGAAGTTGAGGCATAGGAAGTTCCGTGTAAACATGAGGAAAAATTTTTTCACTGTGAGGGTGATGCAACACTGGAACAAGCTGCCCAGGGGTGTTGTGGAGTCTCCCTCTCTGGAGATACTCAAAACCTGCCTGGATACATTTCACTCTGATCTGGTATAGGTGATCCTGCTCTGGCAGGGGGGTTGGACTAAGTGATCTTCCTAAGTCCCTTCCAGCCCCTAACATTCTGTGATATACATAGTACCTAATTTGTTTTTAACTGTGAACTGCAATGAAGTCCCTCTTTGAAAGTATTACTTACAGAAGAGCTTTAGCATTTGCCATTATAAAAATACCTTTCTGGGATTTTCTCCTATAGAGAAAAAATATGTTGCTGGATGCAATAATAAGCTGTCTGGCTTCTAGGCAACAAAAGCCTGAAATAGCCCAGAAATGGCATATTTAGGCTTTTGTGACAGGGAAGACTGATGGAATCTTTGTTGTGGGAACTGACCCAAACTGCCTTTGGTACATTTAGTAGTAGAAATTTGGTTGTCACAAATGGGACTGAAACACACGATTCCCATTGATTTATTCAATAGCTGTGACACACTCCCTTAACTTCACTAGCTGAGTGATGCCCCTGGATACTTGATCTGGTTGCATTACAAAGAAGTGTTAACTGCAAACTAATGAATATACATAACATCTTGGAATAATTCAAAGATTAATTTGAAATTGCAACTTAATCATATTTAATTAAAAATAGGAATTATACTTACTTGGCAGAATTGAGGGCTTTTGGAGCAAAGGCCTGAAATAAAAGTCAAGAGATTACAGAAAGATCTACCCAATATTGAAAATACTAAAATTGTGTATTTGAGGCATGCAGTGGTAGAATGTGTTCTATCTCACCCACTTGCCCATTAAGAAATAAAGGCCAGATAGAGGTATTTTAAAAAGTCATATCCCACTCATAGTGACAATTAGGAATTTAAACATCTAGTTTAAATCTCCATTACCTAATTAGAGATTGTATCCTCCCATGCTTTTTGGTGGCACTTACAGTATTTGGATGCGTTTGCCATGAAGTTTCAAGAAACATGACTTTCACAAAGAACATACAGTGCTCTGCTTTGAACCTCTCACAGCTGTGTTCAGATGGAGCAGTAGGAAAAATCGTTACATTGGAAATATTCAAAAGATGATAAAAAGGAATTTTACTTTTGGGCACCACTTGGAATGGATGGAAGTGGAAGCTCTTGGCTGGAACCTCGTCGTTCTGCTGCTGTAGGTTTTTCTGCAGTTTGAGAAAACAAATTGTGGAGTCAAGATTTCATCAAGAAATAAATTGTCCCAAGTAAGAGAGCCCCACTATTTGAAGGAGGGTTTCTTTTATTACAATTTGTTTTTTTTTTTTCCTTGCATGGCAGCTTGCCATCCTGCTACATCATTTATAAACTAGTGGTGTACCACCAAATTTCTAGGCAAATAGCTGTTCTGTGATTGCCTGCAGGAGCTCAGTGGGAGACTTGCCTATTGAGAGGCTAGTTGTGTGACATGGGAGACGACACTGGGCCAGGCTGCCTACAAGAGCTCTGCTGGAGGAGTGGTTGGCTGGCTGGCTGGCTGGCTACATCACCCTTCTGTTAGAAACTCCTGCTGAGATTTTGCCTGGAGGAGCTGCTGCCTTGCACAGAGGTGAGATGCATTTTTCTGCCTGAGCAGGGGACTGGCTGTAGCCCAGAGCCAGATCCACATGAGGTTCTTGCTGAGTTCAGAATGATGCACTCGCACTTTGCCTCCCTTCCTCTTTCTCCACTTTGAGGACTATATGGCACATTACTTGGTGCATTATGTTGTATGTTACGCTTCCTGTAACCTCAATAGTTCTTCTGTGGCTTCTTTAAGAGAAGGATGATATTTAGTGCAACTAAGGCTGGCTAGATCCAGGTCAAAACTACAACTAAGCCCTTCTCAAAAACCTAGAATAAATTGAATGTGGTGTTTGTTTCATGTTTTTAATAAAAAGAAAATTAAGTTCACAGTAAGAGAAATAATTTACCTTCATTTGCAGTTAAGATATCTCTGGAAGGTAAACATGGTTTCTGCAATAAAATGGAAGGAAATTGAATATTAAATGGCATGTGACTTGTACAGCAAATATTTTTACTTTTTTTTGTGAACTAGGTTACATTTAGAATTGACAGCATCCTGGAAGAATTAGGAGGTAGGGACATGACCATTCTGTGAAGAGTCTCTAGCTGTATGACCTTGAAGCTTTGCATTTTACAAAGTAGCTGTGGAAAGAATCCTAGTTTGCCTATAGAAATATGTGGGCAAAAGTAAAATGTAGAGATATGTGGGTTTTTTTGTTTTGTTGTTTACCCCCTGCGTCCTCTCCCCCACAAACCCTCATCAGTAGGTTTGTGGTGTAACAGATGATTTGTTCTGAAGTCCAAAAATGAAGGGTCCATCACAAATATGAATCGAATTTTTAGTATTTTCATCTTTGTTAAGCTACACCCACCAATTCAACACATTTTTTACTGCAAGTTAAATTGTCAGTTTAGCTCACAGTAAAAAATTCTCCAACCCTCCAATTTTTTTTTTCAAATTTTGAAACAAAAAACTGTCAGTTTTCAAATTAATTCCTTTGGAAAATTTCAACCAGTTCTCTCACTTTCACCCACAAGAGATATTTTTCTAATGATAAAATACTTATTGAATAATCTCTGGCAAATTCTGGTAAAATCCTGCATCATTCTTACAGGAAATATTTCTGAACAGCCTGTGTTCCCATTTCTCATTCAGTTCTTGTACTGTGTTTGTTACATCCTACAGTACCAAACCCAAACATCCCTTTAACACAAAGAATTTTTCTACGAGCTTTCTCTCTGCTTCTTAGTTCATATGATGGTACCCAAATATTCCCTTTCTTTATTAATCTTTCTCTATATTGTACCCAAAGTCATGATAAAATTAGGCTTTAGACTAAATAAAAAATTATCTGCAAAATAATTGGATTAAGCAGTCGTAAATCAACTTACTAGTGAATTTACTGCATTAGAAGTTTTCTTTCTACAGATGGAAAACAAAAAGAAAAAAGTATGGTTACTTAGCAGATACACATTTTCATTTAGCAACTCAGCATCAGATTTATTGATTCCTAAGATATTTCTGGTCAAGATGGGATACATATCCTTATTGCATAGCTGTAGCAATTAGGAAAAAAAAAAAGAATAAAAAAGATGAGACGAAATGTGGGTATTCAGGAAAGGTACTTATGCAGGGAAACTACACTCTACTCCATACTTAAGATGACAGCTTCAGTGTGGCAGAAGAGTTTCAATGAGAAACACAACTTTCTGGATTTATAGGCATGGACGTGCTATTGCTGCAGTGTGTGACTAACCTAAGCAAGCCAGCCAGCATTTACCATCAGTGGCAGGCACTGAAAGGCAGTGTCACTGGCCTACAAACAGTATTCCTCCAGAAATAATGAAATCGCAGGAAAAATGACTCTGAATTCTGATGGACATAGGCAGGGATAGGAGCTAGCCCCTAATATGCTTATTAGCCCCCTCCCCCCAGAAGTAGTTTTATTTTTCACTCACAGGCCCCTTGGTAATGGAGATGGAGCTGCTCCGATGGGAAATCTGGATTCTTGTGTGTTATTGAAGCTATGATCTAGAGATGCAAACAACATATTTAGTATGCAAAATCAGCTGTGTCTGAGCAGTGAATTTTCCTCACTGTCATTTCAGTGTTAATGTAATAAAAGTAAAAAACATCCATTGGTTTAAATTTTGGCTTAACATGTTTTCACTCTGAGTATACTAGAACACAGTTCAGTAACATTTTTTTGCTCACTGCTGAGTGTTGCAGATGAAATTCACACTGACACACTCCACTACATGCTACATTAAGGTAACCAGTGATGTACTGACAACACACCCCTCTCATATTGCCATGTTTTCATTACAGAATACTTACTTCTATCGTTGTTTGCTTCATGGTCCTGTAATGGAAAAATACATTAAATTTGATAAGCAATTTAAAAAGAAGTTGTATTTAAGGGAAATTTAAAAAGAAATTACATTAAATAAATCATCTGCTCTTTAATCTGTAACAACGTTTAAATAAATAGTTGTACAGGATCCATATAATATCCAGAATACTTTTCATCAGCTTTATGACAGCATTCAAAACATTTTAGCAAACCTTGATCTAATTTTGAACATTCTAATGACCATGTGGTTGCTTGTAGTTATTAAGAAAATTTGACCTGGGTTTTTCAGCAAGTCCTTTTAGTTCATCTGTCATTTATGACCTTGAAAGCAGAAACTTTGCAGCAGATCTGAATGTACTAACACTGAAGGGAAGATACTGAGAAGACTTTTTTTTCAGCATTCCAGAATTGAATGGATCCAACTTGTTTCCTGGGTTTTTTTAGAGATGCTTTTTTTCTGGTTCCCACTTAGTGCCTTTTAGGGAATCAGACTCCCATGTGATAAGTACCTTTCAAAGGGGCACCAGTTATAAATTTATTTGTTTTCATCCACCAGGTTAATATCTTTTCACTAATATGGATCACAAATACATCCATTCTCTGGCTGGGGAAATGTAATCCATCATCCAACAGTTTAGGGATTCTGATGTGGAGAAATTTTTCTCCCAGTCAGTCCAGGCCTTTTGAGAGGAACAAGGGTTACAGGTTTGTTAACGTGATGAGTACTAGTTAGTGTTGAGAATGGATTGAATGGGAGCAGTTAACAGATGTTCTAGTTATTGATTTGCTTTGTCTGTGTGCACAGTCAGGGGTGGAAAGGTACAGCGCAGCTCTGGACAAACATCATGCTCTTTCCCATGTGTTTCTTTTAAACAGTAAGAGCTGGCCACTTACACAGCAAGTGCAGAAATTTAGACTACAGTAGCTAATTCTTTCCTAGGCTGACTTCTGTGCCAAACTGGGAAACTGCAAGTATTTAGAAGCTGAATACGCCTACAGTTCAGGTTAAAATTTGGAAGTTCCACCCTTGGTGTTGTAAGTAACTCAGTATGTGGCCCCAGCAGAACAACAGTCTCCTGATTTTGCAAAGCTAAGATGATACCCATCTCAGAGTTAAACTTGGAGAATGAATTTATGGAGAGGCTTCAGTTGCAATATAGCACTTGAGTCCATTCTGAAGCAGTAGTATTCTTGTTAGCACTGATTAGAGAGTGGAATTTCAGCCCAACATGCTCCCCTCAGAAGGATTTTACTTTTCCCCCTCCTCATCTTGTATTGGTCCGGGACTTGGGCATAGTCAGGAATTGTTCAGCATCTTACAGGGTACAGATCTAAATGGGAAGAATGTTGTGATGAGGTGGAAGGGAAAGTAAAATGCTCTTGTTGTTGTATGTAGAGGTTTGCACCCACCCCCAAAATACTTGGTGTATCTGGAAATGTAAGGATTGAAAGTAAGACTATAAGATGTTTTTATACCACCTGCATTATGTTACCATAACCTCTAATACTGTGGTAGTACCCTAAATGCCTAATTTTAAACTTCTAATTTCTCTGCCTACTATTGGTAAGCTGATCATTTCTTAAGAACATTCAGAACATAGGGTTGGAATAGAGTTTGATTCATATTTCTGATGCAGTTACTGTCACCCTGTTTCTTGGTAGTTTGTTCCACATGCACACTCCCTTGTGCTGGCCCAACTGTTAGTAACCTACAGTGCAAAAGAATTTATGGATCTGATTTGGCTGAAAAAGAACCTTTTATACATTTGCTTTTGCTTATTTGCTCCAATTAGACAAGTTTCCAGATAGTTTGCTTCAGAAAAGCTTTGTTTAGCACAGTGGAAGAGACTGACTAGGCACAGGAGTAGAGGAAGAAGAGGAATGAGCCTTAGGAACACAAAGCTTGTAATTACTCCTCCATGGACTGCATTTTCTAGTGATGCTGGTTACTCAGACTGCCAAGTATGACATTAAGAAAAATTCCATTTTCAGAAAGTATTAATCCTTCATCAGCTGAGAGAAGTGAGGCTCAAGGAAGGTGCTTCAGATTGAGTAAAACAGGCCATTGCTACTGAAAATATCGTTCCTGGAGTTCAGCTGCTATTTTGTAATACAGTAAGCCATTTTTTGTGGACAGGGACATACATCCGTTAAAACATTTAAATTTTTTCTTGGATCAGTACATCTATCTACTGTATCCATTTTGTCAAAAAGATTAATAGCCACATTTACAATATTAGATCAATCTGACAGAGTCATCTGTTATTTAATCCAGGTAACAAAAAGCATCCTTCTATTTATCACTATATATAAAAACCACAAATAGCCTAAGTTTAACACATTCTTTTACAGTGACACGTTAATTACTCACTGCTTTTGGATGAAGACGATTTCTGGGAAGAGGCAAAATATTTCTGGAAAACATACACAATAAGTTAAGATGAGTAATAGGATTTACTCATTTAATTGCTTGACTCAGGTATGTGTTTCAAAATGTAAAGGGGAGGAGGAGGTCTGCAGTAAATGGATTTAATTGCAGCTTGCACCGCTGCAGTGGTTGTGTGATGCTCTGCCATTACTGTGGAACTGCTCTAAAAGAGCTTCTATCCTGGACCTTAGGTTCCCTGCAGCTGTGCACAGGACTTCACCAAACACCACGCTGCCTGCTCTTCATGGGGCACATAGCCTGTTTTTTTTAGGTCCTAGAGATGAGACAGTGGTTACAAAGCAGTTTCTTACACTGCTGGGGATATGAGTGAAATAGGTTGCAGACTCAAGTTTCCTTTGTCTCTTTTCTTCTAGAGACTTGGAATATAAATCATGGATTTACTGTATCCAGTTTCTTTACAAGCAATCCTTGTGCCCCATGCCCTGCAAAAACATCTCATTTGTAAGGGTGCAGAGATGGGTGATAGGGCTTTAAACTGGAGATATTTTTTAACCTTGCATCGGATTCCTAAAGGCATATTCAAGAAAATAGCACCCATTTGGCAAACTAGCTTGAATACAAAATTTCTCAAGGAGAACCTTGTCCCAGCATCTTTAGCTATTGCTGTGTGCTGACAGTTGCTTATTGTCTGAAAGCTATGTGATAGAGAAGAGACAATTTTGTCTCTTAGCTGCTGTCGACTTACCTGGAAGTATCCAGCTTAGGTGACTCTCTGGTTGTGCTGTGCATGTGGGAGTGCTCTATATTCTGAACAGGCATAGATGGAAGTGGCTTGGTGAACCTAGTAATAAAGCATGAATTAAGAAAGGAAAGAGTGAATACAAAGGCAACCTATCTTTCTCCTTCCCTACCCCTTCAAAATTATTAAAAGTACCCTTAAGAGGTATTTCTTTGTCATACTTGGGGGTTTTGTGTTGTTGAAATTAACAGAAATGGATGACAGTCTTTGTGTGGGTAATCTAAAGAAAGAATTACTATATGTATATCTTCTAGAGAGTGAGTAATCAAACATACAATATCTAGATGAGAAAATATGTTTTCTGACAGTTTAAAAATAACGCACAAATACTCATAGTGATGGATTACCTGGTTGCTGGTACTGGTACTGCTTTTTCCTGTAAGAGAAAATGCACAGAATTATTTGGTCACTTTTGATTTCAAAAGCTTCATTTGTATGATCCTATTAGGTTATTGCAGCAATACCTTATTTTTGCATTGTGGTATACATTTCTAATAGAACTCTGCTTGATAGTCTGCGCTAGGATGGGAGTGCACAAGGTCATAACTAGTAAATCTGTGAAGCTCTAAGCACACTGCTTTGGTTATGTGTCATGTCAGTACCAGCAAGTGGGAAGAAAATTACTGTGTCAGAACTATCATTGCTCCTTTGCTGCATTTCTGTTCAGGAAAGCTTTCCCCTAGGCTGCTGCTTTCCAAACTGGATCATTGTCATACAGGACTGGGAAGCCTCAACCCCTTCCTATTCATTCCGTTCTGCAGGCCTTTTGAATTGGTTAAACAGCTTTTCTGTAATGGAAGTGTCACACAAAGTGTTAACTGCAGACATATTTGTTTGCATTTTTCCCCTTTGAAAGACTGTGTGGTGTTTGTTTTTTTGTGTTGTTTTTTTTTTTTTAACAATCATATATGTGCCCTGTCTGAGGGAAATGTGAATCATAAACTATAGAAAGGCCTTACCTCTTCTTCAGGAACCTCGTAGACTTCTGTAGGAGAGGGCGTAAAAAAAGAAAAAAAGTGTTCTGGAGTTAGCAAAAGTGTACTGCATGTTACAAGAATACATATAAACTATACTTCTGCCTGTGGAAAATTAATTTGGAGAATCTGTTCAAAGTTTAATTCTGCTTCCAAAACCCTGGGACCCCTGATCTTCTAGTGGCACTGTCAGGAAACAACCCAGGAGTCTGATAAGTAGTCATTGAACCTTCCCCCATACCCCACCACCTTTGTTTTGTTATTTTTTCCTTTTTATTCCCTCCAAAGCAAGATGAATGCTTGTGTTGTGCAAACCTGGAACAGATTGGAAAATATCTTACCATATCTGTGGTAGCATTTAATATTTCCTTGACTCTCAGGGTCAGGGAGGAAGAGATCAGATGAATTTTAAATACAAACTGGCTCATCCGCATAGCCACCATCCATCCCTAAGCGCTGTCCCACATGCGTATTTTAATTTACAGACATTAAAGCCCCAAATTCCAGCATCTTTATCTGTGCCCAGTTTCTTCAATGAAAACTGAACCATATTTCAACAAATTTCATGTCAGGATTCATTTCCTTTATTGCACTGAAAAGTGTCTGAGTTCCCACCAGAGGGAGATGTTTTTATTTTTTTTAGTACCATCTGTCAGGAGTTGATTGTTGCTTGACACTGATTTACAGAAAGACTAGGATTGAGGCTAAGTTTTTTAAAGGCTAAAGTATTTTTACATGCTTGAAACGTAACTAGCAATCTTAAGTCATTCAGGAAAAAAAAATTACTTTGCACTTTATGACTTGAAAGTTAAACACATTGCTAATGAATATGCAAAGACTTTTAAACAACTGTGTGATCAGTCTGTAAAGGTTACATTCATGTAGTTAATGAGATGATGAGGATCAAAACCAACTGAGACTTAGCAGGGCTAAGAAAGGTTAAGTGAGTATATCTGCACTTACAAGAGCTAATATAATTCCTCATAGTTGCTTCTGCTTTGTGTCATTTTTCTAAATAAATTACTTTTTATAGAATTTAAATGGGAACACTTTAAGGACAGGGAACATAGGACATGCAAAACATCAGCCTATAGAGAATTTCTTTAAAAATCACACTAAAATTCAACCATAAAATACTGAATCTTGATTCCTATAGTGAAATATGATTACTAACATACTGTCCTATAATTTGTTTTGCTGTATTGATCCATTTGTGTTCCCCTGGTAGAGCAAGAGTCCGAAAATTAATTAGTTTGGGACAAATGCTTAAAACAGATTTACTATTCAAGCTGGGCACAACAACTGCTACAACATAGAAAAGCCTGAAGGGGAACATATTTTTGTCTTATGGTTTGTGCTGTAAATACATCAAGTATAATTTAATATTCTTAAGTCTTAAATGTTTTTTATTTTAACCGTGATACATACCTTGCATATCAGAAGTAAGAGAAGGCTTTGGAGAAGTAGAGAGGGCTGTCTTTGTTGTCTTCATAAACCTGTTCATGGGAGCTAAAAAACATTTTATTTGTATACATATATACTTGTGCATGTGTGTCTACTAGATATACACACACACACACACATACATATCTTTTTATAAATACACACCTATGTATTTAAAAACCTAACTGCAACATTGATGCAATAAGAATCAATATTAAGTAGGTCCAAGTGATAGCCTTTATGTGTGACCCTGAACAAATCAACAGAGGCAGAAAACAGCTCTCATTTTAAAAGGGAAACATTATTCAGTGTTCATGCCTTGGGTAAATAGGTTTAATACTGCCAGTAGAGTCAAAGAGCAGAACCACATATGCTTCTCTTTACTTTTCACCTTTGGTCTGTAGTAGTTTCACTCTCCAGACAAATTTCAAATAGTAAAGCTAGAAAAAAAATATAATCCAAGTGTCTTTATATACTGAAAATCTAAAAAAGGCTTGTTCTTCTCTTGAGGCACTTCAGCAAATCAGAATTTTAATGCTATGGGTCCCTTGGATGAGGAGTGAGATCACATACCATGAAAGCTTTGTGGTTATACAAGGGCTGGGCTTTGAAACAGCTGAGTGAGAGAGGCAGGAATTAAACATGGCTTTCAATAAAGTTAAAAAGAATTTTCCTTGGCCTTCTTATGGTCCAAGGGAGCTAACTGTCTTTTTGCTGGCTGCATCCTCTTTAATAGCTGCATTTCCACTCTTTGAACCCTAGAATCAGACACTCTTAGAACCCTAGAATCCAATTTTTAACACTGTTGTTCCTAACAAGGTAATAATTATTAGCTTAAAAGACTAAAACTCACATCTTGTAGGTGGTGACACACTGCTTTCTGTGGGTTCAATATAGTTATCATCATTATTGTCCACTGGCACAATGTAATTATCCTGTGAGAAATGCAGAACAAAAATCTACCGGTTAAAGCTCCGTCACATCAACAAACAGTTGGGACTGAAGCCCTGGCAGCAGTTTACAATAGTTGCCGTTTCACCATGGCAGCTATTCAGACATCTATTATCCTACAGGGATGGGATTCTCCAAGACGGATAACCCATTTACAGATCACTCCAGTTCTAGACTGGTAGATAAAAGCCCCACATCCCCCTTTCCCTTAGGTCCTGGTGTGGCCTTTGAGGTGCCTGTAGCTTGTTACAAATAAGCAGAAACTCTCCTATGGCGTTAAGAACCTCCTTGATGCTTGAAGTAGGAAAATGTTCCCTAGGGATTGGCACAGTGCCTACATGTCACTGCTTGTGAAATACAAAATTATTCGTACCACAGAGGCTACGAAAGAGAGCGAGCCATGGCATTGCTGTGTAGGTGTGATTGGTGTGGGGTGATCAGTCATTTTAAACTGTCAAAATAACTACATCTGTAAACATTACCTCATCATCGTTACACTCCTTAGGCTTTGGTGGTACTTTTGGTTTTGCTGCAGGAGATGGCAATGGCAGGGATGGCAGAGGTGGTTTCTTTGGTCTGGGTGTGGCTGGACTGGGTTTACTTGGGAGAGTTCTGTTGACGGGAGGAAGCTGCTGGTGATTGGTGCGATTGTCTTTTAATGTGAAGAAAACAAAAGTTTTAGTAAAAATTACACATTAGCTTCTGGACTGTCTTCTACTATGTGTGCAAACAAGTCTTTACTGTGGCTGCAGTGCAGGCCAATAGGGAGACTGTGCAAACTGATCCTGTTTTATCCCTCAAGGTAGCAATCTAGTTCTCTGTATCTGGGTGCAGGTGATCCTTACATGCTGACAGTTGTATGAACAACTGCTAACTCCTTGGAGAAAAGGTGGTGGCTGGGTAGTGTAGTCTATTAGTTAGGATGTCCTGTGCTAGTATGAGCTTTGGTGATAGGAAGTGAAAAAGAATATATCTGACATACGAGTAAAACAACTGCTATGCAGCAGAAATGGTAGGACTGCTACAACTTATACCAAGTCCTCTGGGGTGTCACTTCCAAAATTCCTCCCCGTCTCAAAGAACATGTAGGTGAAGTGCTGATAAACTTCTCTGAGTACATATGTGGCATTTTAGCACTTTGATGATTATTCTATAACCAGTAACAGTCTTACACAAAAATGAAAGCAGGGAACATACCTACGTTTCTTTTCCCCATGGCTCAAATCTTCACCTAATGGAAGCTAACTTTAATTTGCTTCAGTGAGATCTGACCACAGTTGGAAGGAATCAAAACAGGAAGAAAAGGTGTCCTTATGCTGAACAGATGTGAATAAAATATTGATCTTGTCCTGTGTTTCAGGATATTTATTCTCCTCAGTACCAACTCTGAAGGACAATATGGCTGCCTTGTACTCTACTTTATTGCCTTTGGAACAATGATTGAGATAACAGATTAAGGGACCTGTTTAGTCTTTTGTGCTTAATCTTGAATGCAAATTCCTGCATTAAGATATGCAGATGAACCTAGAGTCAAATTAGTGGTCTCACCCACACTTTTGCTTGAATTTCAGTTAGTACATGTCCATCAAGGTATCTCAAAGTAAATTCTACCAGCAATTCTAATTTGTTTCATGCTGTAATAACAAATCATACTTCTAAAAGCTGAATACCTGATTGACATTTAAAAGCAAACTCTTAAGAAAAGGACAGGTTAATCCACTTGAGGCCACTTCTGTTATTGATAAATGAGCAATTATCAATGTGACATAGTCAACTATTCCATAACTACCTGCATATTCACCCCTAGAAATAGGGAGTGCAGAAGGAATCTTTTTTTTCTCCTGCTCACTTGGAGGTGGTTCATAGCTGTCATCAGGATTCTCTTCACTGGGGACCACATACATCTCAGAGTCAGAATGGTCATCTGGATTTTCATAATCACTGTCCTAGAAAGACAGAATATACCATCTCATAACATACTTATGGCTCCATAGCAACGTATGACACAAATTTCCTTGCAGAAGGTACAGTTACCTGCTTTTTAGTGCTCCCTCTCTAAACAAATAGACACTCCCACCTCCATCTCCTCCCAGGATCTTCCTGCTTCCTATCTCCTTGCTGTTTCCAAGAATTCCTTCCACACCAAGAACTGAGTATTCAATTATGGACTGACAGCCTTTTTCTCTTCACAGGACAGTTCCTTTCTAGTTCCAGCTGTGACTCTTGAAATGTCCTATCACTTCCTCTGCCTTTCCTGGGAAAATGGTGCTCAGGCTCTAATTCCAGAAGGAAACTAGTCACTTCAGGCTGATGTTTTTACCATTACTTTACATGGCTGAAGACTATGACTTGCTTCATTCTAATCTTCTCTAAAATCTTACCAGAAGATTTTAAGGAAGAAGCAGCTTTCTACTCCTCACCCCTCCCACTTTCACTCCCCCAAACAGAGAATCTGAATGGTTTCTATAATGATTGTTCAGTTTGAGAAATCCTTCAAACTGATCCTGTGTGCTTACTTATCCAAAAAGCTACAGCTGACAGAGCTTCTAAGCCAAACATAAGAAAATTGAGGTAGCTAAAAATTGGTGGCTACTTGTAAATAATGTGGATGCAACAAATAAGATAACATTTCAGTAGTCTTAAGTTAAGCCACAAGTAAATTAATAAAAAATAAACTATTATTGTTGTTGTTTGTGCAAACTTGTTGCTACAGGAACTTCATACTACCCCAAAATATGTACTTACAAAATCATCTGACCATTGTTCCTCTTCATTGTCTGCATGTTCTAAACCAAACATTAGAGTTATTTAAGGAGATGGAATAGTGAACATGTTTATCTTAGATTGTTTTTTCAATCTATACATTTCATATCCAGTTAAAAAAGAGAGTGGCCAAAAAATTTCTGAAGGGTGCAGAGCAACACATCTGGCTTGGACTGACTAGTAAAGTAAATGTCTTCTTGCTTGTTTTTGAAAGTTTCAGAGCTATTGGAAAAGCATTGGAAAATGGCAAACTGCACATGGTCTGAAAAGCAGAGAGTGTACTTTACCCAGAGTGTCTTGCTAAAGAATCTCATTTTTAAGTAAAAGTAACAATTTTTGTCTAATGGAACTATTGCTGATCTCTGGGCATTGCACTTTCTTGTTTCTTGGTTAAAGCTTCAAGACAGCAACGCTAATTACAAGTGTTTACATGAAAGATGGAACAATTGTCTGGTAATTTCCAAACTCTGTCCTCTTTGCTTCAGCTTTCAAATCGTTTCCTTAACAAGAGAGCTGTTTGCTTGTCAAAATGGGTGTGAACTAGTTTGTTGGCAGAGCTGCATGATAATTCATTACATCATCATTGACACCTTAGTAGTATTAAGATTGGAATCTGTGAGGATCCATTTGTTCATTGTTTCTCCTATTTACTTTGACATAACAATTTCTGTCAGAGGGACGAAGTGTGAATTCTCCATTTTAGAGCAGCCTACACGCAGAACCCTGGTTAATACTGAGTTTCAATTTGAAAGAGTAACTGCTTGCTACTTTCTTCATACTGGGACAACTTGCAACATTTTGTTTGTTGCTCTTTTCGAGAGCTGTTAACTACCTTCTGTGTTGTTGATAACGGTATACTGTTCTGTCATTAAAAACAAATTATGAGGAAGTGTGTAGCTGAAATTCTATTTTGGTGTAGAGATACCAAATGCACACAGACATTTGGCTTATATTTATACAAACACAGCATTACCTGAAGCATAATCCCTCCGTGGTAGACTTGGTGGAGGTCTGTTTTTTAGCCTGCAAACAATAATTATTATATTTATTATAAACTTGTAACATTTACTATAACAGAACATTAGCCAGACACATAAAAAAGCTGATAACAAAAGATACCTGCAACTGAAGAAATAGAGATTACTGTAACAGATGCTTAGCAAACAGATGCAGGAGAATGCTTTGAAAAGTTAGAAACAGATGAGAAGTTAGAATTTGATCTGAGTTGTTTTTGTTTTTTTTTTTTTTTGTTTTTTTTTTTTTTTTTTTTTTTTTTTGGCTAACAATGTATTTTGAAAGAACAGCTTTCCTGCTCACCCTTCTTCATTTCCAGTGCAGAAACAGATAACATATGGGTCAGATTTCATCTGATAATGAAAATCTGTGCAGGCTCTCCGAGGCTTTGTTAAGACTATAGAATCATAGAATCAGTCAGGGTTGGAAGGGACCACAAGGATCATCTAGTTCCAACCCCCACTGCCATGGGCAGGGACACCTCACACTAGATCAGGCTGGCCAGAGCCGGCGTAAGGAAGTGGTGCAGCACTCTCTGTCTGTATTTTTATAACCATCTTTTTTCAGGCACTTAATTTTCTGATTGATGTTTAAACATCTACCAGGTCTCTCAGGGCCAAATTCTGTTTCCATTTAGTATTATTTTGTATTACTATGCCCCTTTATTGGTAAATACTGTTACAATGGCATTTGTAATACCAAGTGAATCAAAAGATAGTTTATAGAAGGATCTTTGTGGCTATACACAGGGGCATGTAAGTATGTATTTAGCAAAAAGAAATATACATATGTTCATACACATAATGTTTACTCCTGCTCATACCTATATATATACTCCCACTTGCTAAACTGCAATTGTCCAGACAAGACACTGAATTGCAGTCAGTCTATTATCAATTCTTTCATTATACTGTAAAAATAAGAGTAATTTGGGACACTCGGTGTTTAGGTCCTGAGCTTAGGTGTCATTGTTCAGGTACCAATGTTACTCAGGGTGATGGCATGCTGTCACTACCACATCAGTTTACAGTCATTGCCTGTTGATTTAAGAAATGCTTTTGCTGCTTTTGAGTTAACAAAATTCTGTTGTTCAGGGGAAATAAAAAAAAAAAGGTATATGCATGAATTGGTGAATAAATTGTGGGGGTACTGCTAAAGCTAAAACCAAAATCCACTACAACCCTAAATCAACCACCCCCTAAACCAAACCAAACCTAGGCACATAATTTTGGAAGTGTTTACCTGCTTTTATCATCACTAACAGTGCTAAAGATGTACAGGTGCTTCCTCTAAGTGTTTAACTTCCTTCAACATTTCATGACTTAGTGTATGAATGGTAAATTATAAAGCATTCTCAACAGTCCTGCTATTGTCTTCTGCCCAGGTTAGCACAGGCATATTAGAAAGGAAAACCCAGGGCCACTGCCAGGGCAGATCTAAGGTCTTAGGGAGGATGGACCAAAATCCATTCTACTACATCTGCTTGCAACATGTCTATCATGAGTTATTTGGAGAAGTTAGAGACTTAGAAAATTATGGGAACCAAGGGAATAGTTAGAGGGTGTCTGGGTCACAGTGTGAAGTATGTAGCTTAAGCCACGTACACTTTCCGAGATGCTAAGCAGAAGAAGACTTCAGTGCTTTGTCCTGGGCCCTGGAAATCCTGGCAGTGGCCCCGACAGAAAATGTAAATATGTTACAACAAAAGCATACAAAGCACAGAACAGAGGTCTGTGTCTAAGAAGCCTATCATGCCATTGTGCAGCTCTGAAATAGCATACCGATCCCAAGTATCTTTCCCAGTTTTGCAAATAAAGGCCACTTGTTCATTTTGGAACCTGAATATCAATAGAAGAAAAAAAAATAATAATGTTTCTGTCACAGAGCTTAAACAGTTCATGGCCACATCTATATTTGCTTCTAATGTGTTACTCCAAAATTCAAATCCACTTGAAAAAATAACTCTGACTATACCAGTATGATTGACTTAGTGCCAGAACTAAAATCCAGGCTCTTCTGAAGTCAGCTGGAGCTTTGCTTTGCAGGAGTCAGAAGTTCATAAAATGTGCAAACCATAATGCAAACTCAAAAGGCATAACCCCAGTGTCAAAGAGTGGTTGCCACTATTTCAGATTCTGACATCACTATCAACATAGATGCTTGCAGAGTGACAACTGACTCCATCCTCTCTCCTGAAGTTAATGAGAAAGGAATGAAAGAATCAAATACAATCCAAATAAGCATACATATCTAAGTGGAGGACAGAATAATTTTTTAACAGTTATATAAAATCATACCAAATGCAGTTTCCAAGTAAAATATTCTAGTGCTACTCTGCTCTGGAGTTAAGTTAAGGGTGGTTAAGTATCTCTGTCTCAGCTGTGATAAAACACAAATAATTCAAATTTAAATTTCATGTTAATGGGACCAGTATTTTTTTTCTAAAATTTAATAGAAAATAAGTAATTTTCTGGAGATATTGGAGTATCCCTGAGAAAATTCAATTTCTAAAGGACTCAATAAAATCCAGGTATGTTTTTGAGAATACATTTAGGAGTTTTAAAAGCAGCATACCACATTGTACTATAGCTATTTAAACTTTGACAAATAACCAGGTACTGAGACATTTCACATAATCATATCTAGATGCTGCTCACACAAGAACAGAATGCACTGTATAGAAATTCATTGTTACTTTTAGAACAATAACCCATTTCATTTAAAAACAATGTATTCTGGGATTTCCTCTCTAGAGCATGCTGAGGTTGATCCTACAAAATATTTAGGCAGGTGCTTAACTTTCCTCATGGAAGGTGTCCTGTAGGAATTGCAAATATTGATCATGTGCTTTGAGTTCACAGCCCATTTCTGTGTTTTTCTGTGCTAAACAGATTTTTTTTTTCAAGTAGGCTGCAGCAGAGGCCTGAGTTTTCTGCTCTAGCAACACTTATTTTTACAGGCTGTACTGAGAACATTAACCAATGTACACAGGAGTAGCCCTTTGTGAATAGCACTTAATTCTTCCACTGATGTATTTCCTCACTAGTATTTCTGCTCACTCCCCTAGCACCTAATATGTGCCTAAATCCTCTTTGCTTTCAAGAATTCCTCACTTTTTCTGGTATTAACTCTGTACAAAATCCACTCCCTTCTTAGGAATAATTTTAACTTACTAGGTTTTTACAAAATTTATATTGATATCTTTACTGAGTTGAATATATATTAATTCTGATCATCACACTTGTGATTAAAAGATAAAGTAACCAAACTTTGCCAGAAAGGTTTTCAGAGTTCCAAACAGGTGCAATCCAGCTGACAGATAAATTTTCCTGAGCTGTATTCTCATGACTTAGTGGAATAATTTTCTGTAGCTTTGGAATTATCTAGCAGTTGCACAAAATAAAATTAACCTGCAACTTTCTTTAAAGTGTTATTACTATCCTTTCACACCTTTAGGGAAAAATGTTGACTTTGCTGTATATGGAGTATGACTTTTAGCATATGGAATATGACTTTTAGCACTACCTTTGGTGGTGCTAGGATTTGACCAAACAAAGTGCTGTGTCTTTACAGTGTGTTTCAGGCATAGGCAACCACCCTGCAGAGTGAAATCTACAATTTCTCTTACTTCCCTGATCTGTATTATCAAGGATGTAAAAAAATGACCCTGGCTCTCATTGTTTATATGAAAAAAGTGTGACGATTCCTCTTGCTTCTACACCTGAGTACATAATCCTCTCTGACATCATGATCTGCACAGCAGCTGGGACTCAGTATTGTAAACAGGTTTGCATGTGATTAAGGGCAAGCAGGTGAATGCTATGCTGCAGTGGGTAATATTTTTACTGTCAGAAAATTTGAGTCAGGAGGGGGAATATACAACAGAAACTTTTAAGCATGGAAGAAACAATCTGTAGTTTTCTTTCCTGTTAAACACCACTGTTCATACTGCTTTCTGCAGACCTTTCATACACATGGGGTGGTAGACTTATCCCTCTCTACTTGCACCCCACAGACAAACTAGACTGGAAAGCAAGGCACTTAATGCAAAAACTTCTTTTACTTTTCTGCATAATCAAAAACAAATCCAGATTTTATGAGAGTCTTTATAAATACTGGAAACAGGGAAAATATATTTCATGAGTATTCTTTCAATTTCAGTAGCAGAGGCTTACAGAATGCATGTGTGACATTGTTAGGCTTGGGAGAAGCAAATACACTATTTGACTTCTCTAAAATGATTTCTACTTATAGGTTTGAATTTGAGTCAAAAAAGATGTGCAAATCCTTCTCCCCTCTCCCTCCCCCCCCCCAATAGCATATAGACGAATTCTAAATCTGTGCTATATAAGGCTATTTTTTGACACATTTTTTCCTGGTTCAATTATGTTTAGATCCTTGACATTTAATAAAATAATCCTGTTACTGAAATGGATGAATTGATCAACTGGATATCCATAGTTTTTTAGAAAAAAGCACCTAGAATTCAAACAAAAAGCCTCTAAAGGGCACATTCAGAGGAATACAGACAGCTCTAATTCTGTAAAGCTCGGCAACTTTTGTACACACACTTATCATGTTGTCAACTCATGCTTTTATATCAAATTTCATTATGTGCTGTGTTCAAGGCTTGAATTCTGAAGTCTTGTGCAAATGTAAGAGTTTTTTCTTCATTAAAAAAAGAAAAAAAGAAATTAAGTTTCTGATCTTCATAAATACAGAAAAGATTATAATGACTGAGATGAACCACAGAAGTGTCAGAGAGATTATTATATGTTTTTTTTTTCTAAATCTCAATTTGTATTCTTATAACTGGAGAAGGTGAAATGTGAGCTTTGTGTTGCAGTTGTACATTAAGCATTTTGATGATCCTGCTCTTTTTTTGTGGATTTTTTTTTTAAATCTTGAGAAAATCAAAGAATTGCAGTGTTAGAGCAGCAGTCGTGTATCTGATATTTAATGATGGCACCTCTGACATTCCCAGCTTCAGTTACATTTAGTTCTTGTTATTTTTCCCTTGTCTCTCCTTCCCCTTTTACTCTCAGGGAAGAACACACAGTCAGAACAATACCAATTAACAGCAGAATTCATGTCTAGGCAACTATGGGAGACAACTTGTTGCCTCAAACTATGAATTGAGATGCTTCTATAGTTTTCTTCTCAGAGGCACCTGGACTGGACCCACTGCAACATTATCAACATTAACTACACTTAAACTACTACTGTCAAGTAGGAATTCATTCTTTATTGAAATGCAATGACAGCAAACTCCCCCCCAAATCCCCCTTATCCCCCTCATTCCAAAAACCCACCAAAACCCTTAACAGCCTGAGAACTCTTCCCTGTGAGCAGGTTCCAGGTGAAACTATGAGTTTTATGCAGATTGATCTCTGAATACAGTGGTCCATTTACATACACACTGTGTTAAAAACATGTTTAGGTTACATTCAAGATACAAGTAGTTGAGAGAGGGTCATTTGAAGGGTCATCTGAGTCAGGACCTTGTTAAGAACTAATCATTATTCTCTAGTTGTTCTCTTGGGATGAACAGATACTAGAAAATTTGCCTATGTGCTAAAGTATAAACAAGTACATATACCATGTGACTGTGACTTACTGTGATTTGCAGCAGTGTTAGAGTGAATGAGGATGAGTAAAGAAAAAAAGAGATCTCAAGAATCTGTATGATATGTCAAGTGTTACCACCAGAGCCTGCTCGAGGTGTTTACAGCTATGATAGAGGCCACAAAGGGGAGCCTGCAGCATGAGGTTACTCCTTCTGCCTGGGGTATTAGAGAGCCAGGTGGTCACTGCTGCTCCTAGAAGTGTACCCCTCTCCTTTGCTGGTGGCTTCACCACAAATGCCAGCCCAAATGCCAGTGGCAATAGCTGAGCCAACCTGACTTGCCAGAGTTCTTTCATAGCCAAACTGGGCAAAGCCATCTTGCCTCGTATATATGTAGAATTAGCTCAAGTTAAAACCCTACCTTTCCTATCTTGGTCACTCCTTAAGAATAATTTTAAACAATGTTTGTATGTGCCTTTTATGTGTGAGAGCTGCATTTCTGGAATATAATATGGGCATTGTGCAAGCACTTGCAGACACTGTATACTAATTAACTTTTAAAAGTACTTAGTACGTTTGTTGTCAATGACCTATGTAAAGAAAAATATCTGAACGAGAAAACCATATCCAAATGGGAGTTCAATGCAAATAAGCATTAGGAAAAAGAAAAAGTGTGCTAAATAGCTAATTGGTTTTAATAGATATCTGACTGGAAACAGTGAATGATATCTTCATCTGATGAGGTTACAGAATTACTGGAATTTCTTTCTATGTATAAGTACACATGAATATTTTGTGATACTTGTATGCACGTGACATTGGTGTGCATGCTCTTCAGCACTTCTTACCAGAATAAGGGTGTTAGGTAATGCTGAGGTTTGTTTTGTGGAACTGAAACACAGGAGGACTTAGCATTTTTATGGGAATTCTAACTATGATGTCTGACCTGTTGGTTCAAGGTGGAGTTCAAATTAAAACTTAATTGCAGCAGGTAGCCTAAACAGTGACCTGAGGAGAAAGGCACACTCCCAAACAACAAGTGATGATAATTCCCAAAGATTATGTACGAAAAATGCATCTTACCCCAATACTGATTTTCAAAGGCTACAAACATAACCTCCTGCTGGAGGCCAGTTCTGCAAATGTTGTGTGACACTCTTAATACTGATGACAATTCTGCATGTTACAGACTGGACTGAAACTTTTTACATATGCTGAAGTGCATTCCTCTAGAATAGCATGGTCCCATCACTAGAATACTATATGCTATGCTAGCAATCTGAACTTCCCCAAAGTGGCAAAACTAGGATTGGCATTTCAAACTCACTTTTTGAACTTGTTTATTATCCCACTTTCATTTTTCTTGATGTCATGCACCATCTTTTGAAGCTTCCTGTAAGACAGTAAACAAAGCCAGCATTAAAACTACCATGTGGTTGAATATTCATTTATAGACGTGGACAAAAATATAGGAACTGCATTTCAAGTAGTATTTCACACATTAGAAATGCTTAATATACGTTCAATAAGTAGTTCAGCTGCTAAATCAATTGCGTATGAAGTTTTTCTGCCTTTTAAAGAGAGGTCTTTGGCATGATTTGTGTTATCCTTCTCCTTAATACAGTTAAGTGTAGTTTAAACAATCAGTTTAAGAGTAAGTGCATCAGGAAAGAATTTTGCCTGAATTAATAGTTTAAAATATTTCAGTGTTAACATTTTGTACAGAACTGACTTTATGACACTCCGTAGCTATAATAGGAATGCCAAATGCCCTCCGATTTCTGACCCTGAGCTGTAAAAACTTGTGATCTCAGGAATCCAGTTATGTGGACTGGTATCTGAAATCATAGATTGTTTTTATTAGTCATCTGCATTGACCTCGTTAAAATTTTACTTATAATCTGCAATTTACATCAAATCTGCAAATATAGGGTGAAGATCTCAGAAGAACTTAAGCTTTTCTGTGGGGCTTGGGTTTTTCTTCCTAATAGATTCAGCTTCTGGTTATGCTTGAAACATCACAAATAGACATCTGCAGATTACTGTTTCTGTCTTGTGCCCCAGCTGGCACCTGACAGTATCTATAAATGAAAAGTAATGAGAAGTAAAAAGAATGAGAGGAGGTTTAAATGGTTTAGTTCTAGTTTGGGGAGAACGATTGTCTGCAAATGTTTGTGTCCTTTTCAGAAAGGCTTGACAGCTTTTAATTAGAAGTGCATGTATGCATCACTTACTTTTCTTCCCATATTTATTGTTTGAGATAGAAACCAACCAACCAAAATCTAACTGTAGATTTAGATCTAAATATTGCTTATTGCTTATCTCTGCCATTAATATAGCTTTACAATAGCAAAAGAATTTTTATTTTTTACATTGCTGATACTACTTTATTTTATATTGTTACTTTGATCTCACAGACAGAAATACCCCTCCCCCCCAATTTATAACTACATGTACCCAGATCTTTTTTTGCCTTTAATTTGATCATCTCTAGGTGAATTTATTAGACTGTCACAAGTGTTTGATGTGCACTGGTTAAGGCTATAGTTTAAAGGAGCATTTCAATATGTACATCCATTTAAATTAGAGATAAACATCTGTGTCACTACTGGTGTGATCAGTTATTTTTCCCATGCAAATGGACTGAAATCAAAACATTCCCATGTTTGGATAATCAAATTTCTTAAAAACCTCTGCTGCACTTATTCTTCCTTCTTCTTCTGGAGCCATTTCATTTCCTAATCACAAATTGCGATAAATTAGGGAGTATCTAACATGTATTTGTGTGAAGTTTTCCAATTTTTAAAGTTAGGTAGTTGTTGTAGGAGTGGCAGAATACTTTGTTGCTTCTGGACAATTGTGGGAGGAACTTGCCAGAGCAGCAACCCTGAGACTATCTAGTACATGGAGGCTACCGTGGCTCAATGTAAATAGCCTTTGCCTCAGGTACATAACTACAACCTTCTTGCTTCACAACACATCTGAGTCAGGACCTTGTTAACAACTGCTGTTTATTCTCTAGTTTGGGATGAACAGATACTAGAAACATTCAAAGACCTCAATCAGCTAATACTGCAAATGAAAATAATATGTAATGCTAGTTTTACCATGCCTGTAATTAAAGACAATCAAGAGGTCAAATGTAAGAGTTGTTTCTTAACTACAAGCACTAACTCTTCACCCAGCTTTGCTGAGAGCATTTTGTTTAAATCAGGCTTACAGATAAAGGGGCAGTCTGTGTCACTGTTAATCTCTGAAAACACTTTTCAGCAACAGATAGCTACTTTGAGAGCCAGTTTACTTGTGATAAGTATAGAGCGGGTGGGACCCTTTGATCAGGAACTCAATGCACACAAAATAGATTTTTGGACTTCTGCTGACAAGAATTTTGGAAGTCTTGGCTCTAGGTGCTTCTAAGAAAAGTTTTAGGTTTCTTACAAATAGATTAGAAATTCTACATGTTGGAGGGAATAATAATAATAATAATAATAATAAACAAACTAACAAAAACCCCAAACAAACAAAACAAAACAAAACAACCCCCACCAAACCAAAAAAATCTCCAACCAACCTACCAACTAAATTGTTTAATGAATCCTAAAAGGAGACATTTTATCCCTGTGTTGCTGCTTTTCATATCTTACCAGTTTGATTTCCAGCAATTCAGGATTATCAGATATATTGACAAAGGGATCACTAGCTGTGATCTAAATGGGGTTGTAAAGGCTTACTATTGCAAATACAGTATACCCTAAAAGAAGGATTTGCTGTGTCACAAAATACTTAGCTGTGGACAAGGACTGTCAGAGCTGCCTTGAATTAAAACAAAATGAAACAAAACTACCCTCTCTTTGATCTGGTCACAGGTCAGCGTATAAGGAATGTATGTCAAGTGAAGGGTGATGGATGGGCCAAGCCTATCACATATCCTCACTCTCAAACATCAGCTGGAAGCTTTTGGCTCTTGCATACAAGCTTTCCACAGTTAATTTAAAAGATAGGAAAAAAAATAAATAACATGAAGAAGAGTAAAGCATGTAATTGTCTTTCAACTCAGATGTGAGATGAGGTACAAAGTTCCCTGACGTGAGAAAGAGGAATCTGGTTTTGTTCCAGACAGATCTGTATAATAAGGAATTCTCCCACCATTTAAACTGAAATTTGAGAAAGTTTATTTATCAGTATTATAAGTGTGAAGACAACTGTCAGTATGTGAATATGTATGTTCTGGCTCTGAGCAGTTGACGTGAATGGCTCCTCAATGGCTATGGCCTCTCCCTGCTCCCAGGAACAGAGCAGGATCTCCTGTGTGTATGAACAGCACAGTTCAGCTACTTGTGCAGAGTGAATTCAGTGCTTTGGACCTTCAGTGCACACGTTGGTTGTCAGTATTTTAGCTGTATGGGTTCCCGTGTCAGGTAGGGAGTGACACCCCTCTGCTTTATATTACAAAGTCTCTGGGGTGGGAAGATGGAGCACAGAGGCTGCAGTGCATCTGGCTGCAGGCACAGATGTGTGCACTTGCAGTTGGGAGTGGTGCTGATAGTGTTTTTGGAAACAGGGCTGACTGCCGTGTCAGTAGGGAGTGGTGGCAAAACAAAAACCAGTTTTAAATGAATCACAGGAAGTTTTCTGTATGGCAAGCACATTTATTTCCGTTTATCTGGAGGATTAGAATTATACCTTCTTAACTTTGTGATGCTTACAGGACTGCCTTTATTATCTGGTTTGCTCCCTGAAAAATCTCCATGTGCACTCTCAGAATAGTTTCTCAAGTTAAAAAAGGGCAGAAGTTTGAACAGGATCTATTCAGGCAAGGGAAGCTTTTTAAGCAATATTGACACACTCAGTATTAAGCAACCTGTATACTCCTCTTTCTAACGTCAGTTAGATCTTTAACTGATGAAATTGGCTTGGTTTCAAAATATTAATTAATTTTAAACACACTGTAAATCAGTCAGTTTACACTTCAGTTTCAGATCTGACACGTTTTTTTGGGGCACCTCTGTTTCTCCATGACAGGGCACGCTGAAATTCTGTGTCTTAGAAAATCGTATTTCTGAGGATCATTAGTATCTCCATTCACTTAAAGTAAGACTGTAGTTAAGTATAGTCCTCATTTTTGTCTTGAGAAAGGCAACATTGATCATATATAAAAGTAGTTATTCCTCATTTTCCAGGCAAATTCAAATCCTTAGCGTTGGAAATCTGGAACAGGACTTACTAAGTACAAATTTGGACTGAAAACAAAACCATGTCCCCAAAACCCAGGTTTTACAGGGAAAAAAACAAACCAAACCAACAACAAAAACAACAAAACCCAAAAAGTGAGGAAGTGTATAATGGAATTTGGAGAGTAAAACCAAAGTTATTAGAATATAAAAAAGAAAACTTGAAGGAAATTAAAAATTACTACAGCTACCTCTGTTATTTAATCCTCCCACCTCAACCTCATTAAAACATAAAATTAAAGAAGGAACAGCATGCCCAGCCCACACTCTTTTACTACTTCTCATACCATAATATTTCCACCACCTTCTTCCCAGCTGGTCTTTATTTTGTGTTTTGGTTTGCCTTTAGTTTTATAAACAGGTGTGCAGATGACTGAATTAAGAAAGAAAGTTATTGTTTCTGGATGAAGGGGAGGAATCCTGCTTGCTGGAGGAGTACAGGACCTGCTCAACTAGAGGAGGATTTGTAAAAGTACCACTTGAGGTTTTGAAAAGCTTGAAGCTCTTAACTTGAACTGTCTTCTCAAACTAATGGACAAAAAAGTCCCACCTTTCTTACAAGAGGTTTCCATTAACACAGTGCTCTCAACACAGTCTTTGGGGAAGAACACAGATCTCAACAAAGTGGGTGAGTGTTTTCACTGTGTGTGTGTCTTCACTGGGTGTATTTCTATATTGCTTGCCAGTTTTGTGCATCTAAACCAACTCAATCAATTATAGAAAACAACTCCGTCTCCTTCCATCTCTTTTCTAATTGCTCAGCAGAAAGCAAGAGGAAATTATACACAAATAGCATCTGATTCCTCTCATTAGGCCTTCTTCAGGTGCTTGAGGTGTCCCCTATGTTGTATGTTACCTGGAACAGCAAGACAAGAATTCTTTTGCAAGGAAATGCAGGCTTAATCAGCTGGCTGGATTGGAGCTGGTGTTTTTAATGGCTGTTACGTGTGTATAATGCATAAAGGCATAGCTGAATTCTTGATATGCAGTCAGATAAGCTCCTTCAGTTGCTGCTGGTCTAAAACAGAGGTTTATTGCCCCTCATCCACCCTGGAAGCTTATCACAGCTCATCCCCTGCAATGCCTTTCATGACAGGAGAGGAAGAGGTTTGGAGTTGGAGATAGTAACCTGTGACACCAAACTATCAGTTCAAGGCACTGAGCCTTTGATCTTTATGAGTAAAGCTATCTCAAAGCTGTGAAGAACAGTTGAAAGAGGCTTACTTAGGGGAAGACACCTATCCAAGAGGAAGAAGGAGCAACAAATTGTGTTCTGCCATGTTCATTAGATGCACAAGAGGAAATTACTATAAACAATTTTAGAGCGTTGATTTTTTTTTAAAGTCTGCTCACTTTTGTCATCCACTATTTTGTCTAAAGGCAAACCCCATAACTAGAGCAGGTGTGTGTTTACATGCTACACATAGAAGAATAGAAAAGCTAAATATTGATTATACTTTTCATCTTTGTATGCCCTCCACTCAATCTTCACAAAGAAGCTGTTAATCTCTCTCATAATACAAAGTACTACCATAGGCTGGAGCAAATGAAAATATGTAGCAAGTAAAGGCATCATACATCTTTTGACAGAAATCAGTCCTAACGTGAAATTAAATAGTATAATGAGGTAATTTGAGGCAATTAAGAATTCTGTGCATTGAAAGAACCTATGCAGATTTATCAGCAGGGCTGAGACAACTGAGGCCCTACTGATGACACCAACTACTTGGTACAACTGCTTCCTTGCTTTAGATCAAGGCTA
The DNA here is from genome assembly GCF_027791375.1 of Indicator indicator. NCBI lineage: Eukaryota > Metazoa > Chordata > Aves > Piciformes > Indicatoridae > Indicator > Indicator indicator. The sequence continues at coordinate 13,931,456 of NC_072016.1, read as the reverse complement.
ATGCATGTTCTGAGTATATATGGACAATGTATTAATGCCAAAGACTTAATGTGCTTAAGTTGTACAGCATTTTCTGATTTTTTTTTTTTTCATTTATTTAGCAGAGAAGAACAGTACACCTGGTTATTGTTATCTTACTTTACTACTATTGGGGACTTCACAGGTGGTTTTGAATATCAGAAAGCGGCAACAGCCAGGCACTTTTTAGTAGGAGTTCTAAAATACTTAATAACAGCTGAAGTCATTTAAGGTTTGGACACCTCTTCCCTCTTGAAGAACAAATTTTATGAGGAGTGTCTGTGGGAACTGGGATTATTTAATCTGGAGAAGAGGAAGTTGAAGGGAGACCTCATTGCTCTCTACAACTACCTAAAATGAAATTGTGGTGTGGTAATGGTCAATCTCTTCTCCCTAGCCTCAGGTGGTAGAAGTTGTGCCAGGGGATGTTTAGATTGGATATTAGGGAAAAATTTCTTTACTGTGAAAGGATATAAAGAATGATGTGCTTTTGTTTGGGAAACTTTGTGGGCTCAGTAGTTTGAAGGTGAGGTGCTGTGCGCATTAGAGAAAAGGGAGGCTTTTCTAAACAGCCTCTTAACTTTTCTCCTTAAACCGAAAGTGCATTTATATGCACAATGGTCTTAGTTTGCTCTGCCAAATAGTGCTCCAACAGCCAAATAAAACAGAGCAGAGCTTCTAGGTCCAGCCTTAAACTTTAAACACATTAGTCTACCTATAGAGACAAAATATTCACAAGTCACTAAGGCTGGTTCCATGACAGTAGCTTTGGTGTATATAGGTTCTAGATACACTGAGTAGATGTTAGAAGTTTAAAAAAAAGAAAAATCACTTGTTTTAGGATTTTTTTTTGCATTGCTTTTTTTGTAGAGCCAAATTTTTTCTTTGAAAAGTGTTTCATTATTGGTTCTTTTCATACTTGCTCAGCATGAATAAAAGAAAATCCCCCAAGACTGGACTTCAAGCATGTTTAAAAATTGTCCTTTATGGCCCAGTACTTCCTTTTCCATTGTCTGACAAGATTTTTCCCTCTGCAAAGCAGTTTCTCTACAGGAGTCCCTGAGCTGGAAGGAGACAAGAACTCTCTCTTGTTCCTTGCTGAAGTGTAGCTTTTTTTGACTTCCATTTTTTTCTTACCTATTCATAACTGAAGTCTAGAAGCTAATTTCTTCTGTGCATTTTTGCTACTGTAATGCTTATAGCAAACCCTGCAGATGTATTTTATGCCATTAGCATTAATTTATTATACCAAATGTCTTTAGCATTAAATTCTCTTCCACTGAAGTGACTTTACCACCTGTTTAGAATCAAAATGGTAGAGGTACAGCATAATTATTTTTTTGACACATCTGACAAACTAATGAATACTGCTCTACTTGTGTTGAAAGTGTTTTTGCTCAAGCCACACAAGCATTAAATCCACCAATGATGTGGGGTGGCAGTGGCAGGGAGCTAATAGGGGCTACCCATGGATCTGTTTTGTTTATTTTGTACTGAAGTCCATCAAAATTTTCCAGAAGCTTGAGGAAGTCTTTTGGTCCCTAGAGTTATAAGGCCACTTTAATGCAGCCCACAAGGGCTTCCACTGAAAAGGGAAATTCTGCACTTCTCTGCCCTTGGTGCTTACACAACTGTGATGAATCACAGAACTAAGAGCTGGGAAGCTAACTTCTTTCATTTGGCAATTTAGGTATGAGCAGGATCATATCCAGCTTCATCACGTGGTCATGGGAATCCCAGCAGCAGTGTGGGGGTGGAGACAAGTAGCAGGGTGAGTAGGGACACAGAGAGGGTGGAAGAAAGGAACCAACTCTTTTGGCAGTAGTTTAGACTTAAGCTGTTAAACTGGCTATGTAACTAGAGATTTAGTAGCACTGAGCTGCCTCTCTGCTTCTTGCATAGATACCCATAATGCTTGTATTTTAAGACTTGAAGGAATCATTGAACAATATAGGATAGCTACTTGTATTAGTAGCCTACTTCAACCAGTTGCCCTTGCATTAAGATTGAACAATATATACTCATGTTTTTCATAGTGCTGCCTCGGGATACATTATTTTAAGTCTTTCTAAAGTATTTACTGTCTAGTATACAATTTGTCTTGAAGTTATAAACCTGTAGCATTGCACATCTGGATTTGCTTATATCTGGAAAATGAATTTGTCCAAAAAGTATATGCTAGCAGATTAGGATAAAGATGCTTACAGAATTTCCATGGTTCTTTTACCCCTCAGTCATTTACTATGGCTGTCACAAAACAAACTTATTTACACAGTCTGTAAAGTCCTTTCATAGTCTCCCAAAAATCTAAGACAATTCCCTACAGCCAAATGAGAAAATACTGTCTTTCAGACACCGTTTCCCATCAGTTTTCCAGTTCTGGCATCTGCTTTAGGGTACTTTGACTACAAAAGTTGTTATATAAAATGAAAATCAATCCTCTATTTCAGCAATCATTTTAAAAACTGCATACCACATATAAGAAAAAAACCCTACATAGTGAGCAGAAATGTACTTTCTTTTCTAATGACCAGGGACTTAAAAATCACCTGCAAAAGATGACTGACATCTGAAGGTGGCTGAAAATTACTTTCTACTAATTTCTGTAGTCAAATTCCAGCTATGAAAGCAGCAGCATTAAGGCATTTCTATCACATAACATCAAATGGAGTGCATCACAAGTTTCCCTCATTGCAGTGTGCACACAGGAATGTGCTACAGAGCAGAAACATAGTTTAATCCTGAAATGTACTGGTCCAGCAAATTAAATTTTTTAAATGTCAAAACTTTCAGTTAATGTAACATTGTGAATGTTAAGTAAAATCATATGAACTCTACAGGTTGTCATTTTTTTTCAGTTTTTGTTCTGCAGATAATTGAAATCTTATTTTTTCCTCTAGGTTTGGTCACAATGCCGAAAGTGCCTGCAAGTTTTGGAACTCCAGATTTTACTCCCTTAAACAGAAAGCAAAAACAAGGGAATTCTCAGGATGTTTAAAAACGTTCCAGCTCTATCCTTTCTAGCCTGTCACAACCCTGAAAATGATTGGTCATGATTTTACATCAAGTTAGATGGTTTCCCAGAACTAACTTCACCAAAAGCAGAACTAAAACTTGATTCTATTACTCTTGATTAACATTTTCAACTGTTGACTTACAAATGTTTTGCTTCTAAAAACTATCAGAGAGCTCTCAGACATAAATAACAGGGGTGTTTTCCAAGGTGAGAAACGAAGCCACTAAAACCAATATTTGTTTTCAAATAAATAGGTATTTATAGCAATTTCTAACAATGTAGGAACTCTTTCCTCCCCCTTGATTGTACTGTGATGTTTTCCAACACTGTTATGCCTGACACAAGCAATAACAGTGTGGATGGCTTTTTTTTCAGTATTCTATGATTGTCCTATTTGTCTTCCAGAAGAAAAGCATAGATTATATTATAATGTAGTGTGCATGTAGGGTGTGTGTAGGTTTTGAAGATTCTGTAAAACCCAAAGCTGTTTTATTCTGGGATCAATCCCAGAATCAGTAATCAATCCCAGAATCAGTGATCTCACCATATCACTGGGGCCCTGCAATGCCATTTTATGCATTAATATCTTGCACTCTGCACAGTGTATGGGGTATAGTTTTACATTAATGGTGAAAAATGGTTATGTCAAGTTTTCTGGAATGGTCTATTTTCCACAGGGCCACAAAAATTAATTTATGATGTTAATTGCTTGGCTATGGCTTGTTTATCACTTGATTGGAAGAAAAGAAAAAAAAAAATCAAGTCTCCAAATCCAATCTGTACTACCAGCTTTTGCTGAATAACTGACAGTCACAGGCCTAAGATGATATCACTGTGATTGCTATAGTTGGAAAATGATCCTACTGTGGACAGTTATTTTGCAAGGTCACTAGAAACCATAAGTTTATTTGGAAGAGTGTGCATATGAGGCTGTCCCAGTGGCTGAACAATCTTGCCAGCACAAATAGAATGAAACTGTAGGTACTCCATACAGGTTATACTCTTACACTGCCAGAGGCTTTCCACCTTGGTTTCAGTATTTCACCACATCATTTTGTCTACATTGCCATATTTTCACTTAAATCATAGGTAGATCACAGCTAGACACTTTTCTATAAGCAGCACCATAGGCAGGAAATTCTGTATGAGAATAATTCACTATGTGCAAATTTAGGTTTAAAGAAAGAACGAAAAGTAGTGGTTTCAGGTGGTTTATTTTTTGGGCAGCTTGGAGATTGGTCCAATCAGAGTGACATAGCTGGACAGAGGATGATAAGCAAGGGGGGGAAAAAAACAAAATAAAACAATATCCAAAATAACTTTCTAAAGAGATTGTTATAATTAAATGCTTGTGTAGAGAGAAAGGAAGAAAGGAAGACAAATATAGATGGAATAGAGGCTATAATATGCTGAAGCAAGATCAGAGGGAGAAGCAACACAAGATTTGACTGCAGAAGACACACTAAGGGTGAAAGAACAGTGGTATTTTGGGAAGTTTGCATTTCCTATCTCATTCCATTCCAAAGTCCAGAGGTGAGAGAGATTCACAAACTGTTTAAGCTGACAGAAAGCTAGAGAGAGATTATACAGCTTTATCATTTAATCACAGTTCTGTGCTTTGTATGGAAAACTGGACCTGACAGTGCTACAGAAAGGGCTTTTGTACTCATCAGCATGGCAAATGCAGCTAGCAGTCTCCTTTTCTACCATGCTTGTGAAATGAGTCTTTAAAGACTGCCTACTGTTGGCACTGATTTCATATGACCTTACCTTTGGCCTACATTTTATTGGTCTAGAACATGGGTGCACCACAAAAAGGTGGTGTTGTGACAAAGTGTAACTGCAGTGGAAACTTGTCAGGAGAAACTGAAAACTGAAATAGAAGGCTGCCAGAAATGGCAGAGAGTGGTGTCCTAGAAGACCTTCCACCTATTATATCCTTAGGGCCTGAGTGTGGAGGTAGATTAGACTTCTGCTAGAAAGAGAAGAGCAGAGCAGGTAGAAGAGCAGAAACAAAGGAGCCATAACTTGTGAAGAAGAGGTAACAGTGAACACCTAGAAAGGGTTGGTCTAGAAAAATCCTGTGTGTGAAATAGTTCTGATTTGGGCTTTTAGACCACTGAGCAATATACACATAACTAGTCATTTGCATACTCTTCCTCCATAGTTTATGTAACTAAAGAAAAACGACGTTGAAGCTGGGCATGGATTTTGGTGCTCGGTTCTGCCATGGAGAGCATTCTCCAGCTTACTTTGAAATTCAGTTTCTTTCCTGCTTGAGTTTATTCTTGTTATTTTGTCTTGTTCAAGTCCATTGATGCAATAAACTATGTTAAAATTTTACTTGGAAAAACAGATTAAGTTTCCAAGTCTGTTTGCCACAATTAACTCTTCACAGGAATTAGTAGAACTACTGCAATAAAGTATTTTCTTACAGTGCAACACTAATGTTCTGGTATTCCCCTCAAAAATCTTCTCAAAAAGTAAATGTTGCTTATGATAAAACATTGTGTACAAGGAAGGTATCAGTTTACAGTTAAATATTGTTTCACTTATAAATGAATTCATTTTATGCTTAACAAGCTTTCAAGAGGAACTAGTCCCAGAAAATCCACTGTTAAAGAAAAGACCTTGTAGTTAGAGTCAAGCTATCTTTATCAGTAAAAAATTAAGTGAGGACCATAAATACCTTTAAATTTGAAAGACAACTAAGAGACTTTTGGGCCTTAAGGAAACTCCTCTTGATTCTAGCAGAATTAGGACTTAAACCCTCCTGCTAGCAAAGGAAATGGAAACAAAATGTTGCAAATAAATGGCCCTGCAGCCTGCTTTTCATTTGTGAATTATGGTTGGGTTTTTTTGGTATAGGTGGTCTTCTTTTTAGTGGGAAAAGAATTGCAGCAAATTAGTAATGTCATCTAAAATGAACGTGAAACTGCATTTGGAAAAGTTTCTTTGCAATCTGGAAGTTGTTGACTGTGTGACCTTAGGCAAGTGAAAACGTGTGGCACACTTCTCGTTCATGCCATGGTTTGCCCTTCACTGTAGTGGTGATGGTAATGATGCCTTTGAAAAGGACTTTGTGATACAGAGCTACAGACAGCTATGACCAGAGGCTCATTATTAAGGTTTGTGGTCATAATAAAAAATTGCATCAGGTCTGAAAGATGTTTTAAAAGTCATATATAGTGGCTAGAAGCAACTGGAACACACGCTCTGTGAGAATACTTGCATCATTCTTTGCATACCTTATAACAAACACTATATAAAAATAATACTGAAATTCCATGAAGTTCCACCATTCCTATCCAACTAACCAATGATATTAAAGCTTAGTGACTTAACTGCAAACAATGTTCATACCACATGCACATAAGAATACCTATGTTCTTTATTATTGCAAGAAACAAACTAATGGAATATATTAAAAATTCAAATCTGACATTAAGAGTTACTAATGCAACAAAAAGCTAAGTCTACTAGGTTCAAATATACCCATAGAGAATAGATGATCTTAGCAAAACCACCTAATATCTAGTTTTTCAAGACTACAGTTTAAAAAAAGTATCAAAAAATCAAAAGCTCTACTCTCAGACACTGACTCAACAGCAGTGCTACTTTAATTTTTGCTGCTACAAAGCAGAAATTTTATAAAAGCTGTCTTTAGAAAAACGTGAACTATAATTACACCAACTGAAACTATGTTTGGTGGGAATGTTTCTTAGCTTTTCATCTTTGCTTATGGAGCAAAGTACGTTTTCAACGTAGCTGTTTCTTCCATATAACGTTCAGTACACTCTATGAACCATCTGTGTGTCCTCCATGCAGATAGGAGTCTGTATTAGGAAGTCAGCTGCACTGTCAACAAGTCACATAGTGCAAGAAGGTATTCACAGAATGGCAGGGACCTACAGAGATACCTAGTTCAAACACCCTGCTAAAGCAGGTTCACCTAGATCAGGCTGCACAGGAACACATCCAAGCAGGTTTTGAAAGCCACCAAAGAAGGAGAACTCCACAGCCTCTCTGAACAAAGGAGGAAGGTTGCCACCATGTTATGCTGATGCCTACCTATATTTGCACATCTCTCCTAAATTTGTACTATGAGTATGTACTCATGGAAAGTTCAGCTTTCAATCTTTTAAATCCTAATTCTGTAGTAGGACCATGTAGCAAAATACACAGGTTTCTGTATAAGGAGGTATTTCAAGAAGTTCATATCAAAGCATGTGCGCACTTCCACCGTATGTAGTGAGAACACTCACACGCTTGAGAGGTGTGTGCTCCTATGCTCCTAGCATAACTAGGGTGAATTGGCCAGGAGAAGGAGAGGAAAAGGTAGGTTTTAATACTTCAAGATAATACAGGAAAGCAGAGCTACCTCCTCCTGTTCCTTATTTTACAACAATATTAGAATTTCAGACAAGATAAAGAGTGTCAGCCAGTGAAGAGATGCAGCAGGAGCATGATGGCTGCCTTTCTGGTTTAGGGCTTTTGAACCTGTTCACAAACAAGTTGTGGACCATTATAACCATTACATGTAGACCTTCTCTGTATACTTGGAAGTAATCCTGCTTTAATTGTTTGCAAAGATGCAAAAGATGCAGCCCAGCCACAATTTTGCCACAGCAGAGAGTGTGTTTTATTTCTTTACATGCCAGTAACTGTCTTGATGACATTAAGCTTTCCATTAAATCACTTGGCTTACTATCCTGTATGATCTGGTATAGGTGATCCTGCTCTGGCAGGGGTGCTGGACTAGATAATCTTTTGAGGTCCTTTCCAGCCCCTAACATTCTGTAATTCTGGATAGCTAGTTCAGACCAACATTGAGCCCTGACACTGTTTAGGCCATTTTAGACTATTTAAAGTAATAAACTGAGACGAGAAGGAAATTGACTGTCGTCTTCCCCCGGTTCACAGAGCCCTGCCCTGGTTTGTAGGATGCAGTCTGCTAGACTTTTATTAGGCGTGTCCTGCTGGGGAATATCAGGGTCATTGCAGCTCTTCAAGTACACCCCCCCTCCCATCTCCTTCTCCCCTTCACCAAGATTTCAAGAGTATAGAAAGAGTAGATATCGAGAAGTGCTATTGCATCAAAATTAATTTTGCAAAGGATTATTCTGATTTGCATGAAGGTTTCTGGGGAGAGGAAAAGAGACTCGAGAATGCTTAAATAAGAATAACTTAAGAAGAAATGTTTTTGCAGTATTTCATTCTTATTTTTCACAGGAAGAAAAAGTTTCTGTTACTTTAATCTGAAATAGGTATTTTTTAACTATTCAGAAAAAAAAAGTGATGAAAGAGCCTTGAGGTACCAACTCCACCGCACACCAATTGAGTCACACTAAAAATACTTCTGTAATGTTCAGCTTCTGCCTCTTTTTTTCGTCTCAAACCCTGCTTTTAACATTACTCTCCTCCACTTAAGCACACTTCCCATTTCCCAGTTCTGTCTATTCCACCAGCTCTTTCGAGGATTGGAAAACAATACAGAATGTAGCTGGAAAAGCTATCTTCACAGAGACTGATTAACCCATTAAGCAATTAATTACATTTTTCTAATTTGCATAAGTCTCATACATCTTAGCGAGCCAAAGACTGTTTCCTTACGGCTTCAAACCCAGACACTTTAAAACTATTCTTCACTGTAGATGAAGCAGACGCACATTTTGCTTTGAAATCTACTTCAAATTAATTGCTCCAGACCTGCACTTACCTTCCGGACTTCCCTGTACCGCCCTAGCAACCAGCGAGAACTCCGCTTTACTCTAAAACTTTTGCCAACTTCCTTGTGCCTCAGACTCCCCGTCTCCCCTAACTCCAGTGCGGAAAGCGTCTCCCTGCCACCTCTTCAGGTCCGCAGCAGTCCCCGCGCCGCTCCCCTGGGGTGGAACTGACTTTACCTGAACTTCTCGCCGGCCGGCACGGTCAGCTTGTTCAGCTTGTCCATCTTCCGCGCCGCCGCCGGGACACGCTGCTGTCGTCCCTACTCGGCACCTGCCGGGGCGGCCCCTTCCACGGCACGGTACCGCTCCCCACTAAGGCCGTCACTCAGAGAGCCACTGAAACTTGTATGCCAGCAGTGCCTCCGCTGAGTTAAATCGCGGCGGCTGCCGTGCTGGGCGGTTGCGGCCTCTCTTCGTCCTAGCCGCAGGCGCTAGCAGAGGAGGGACCCGGTACTCGGAGCGCTTGGCTCGGCCCCTCCCGCCCCCGCCCCGTCCCGTCCCGTCCCGTCCCGTCCCGTCTGGCACTGTGCACAGGTGGCCGAGGAACCAGGAGCCGAGGTGGAGCGTTTGGAAATGGAAACTCCGGGATTCGCTAATCTATTCCTTCCTTTAGACCTTTCGGATTCCCTCAGGGAAACACTGGTTTGGCCTCGGAGAAGGGAGAGCCGGTAGTTCGCTGGCAGGCTTTACAGTGGGTTAGGTTTAGATAAGGTTCAGTGGGCTGTGTCGGGGCCAGGTAACCTGCTCTCAGTTGCTTGTCTAGCCCCAGGTGACTTTGCAGGCTGTAAGGACTTACGCAGTGCTTGGCTTCCTTTGACCTCCCCACCCTGTGCTTCCTGGTGAAGATGTGGCAGGTAGCAACATGCTGCCGTGGGAACTTTTCCCTTTTCAGAGATTCTCCAGTAAAGCTAGAGAAAAGCATTCTGTTATTCCCATCTTTTTGACTACACCAATGCAGGAGCAAACTGTGATCTTTCCAGAGACACAGGGCAAGGCTGTTCCCACCCAAGGTGTAGGCAGCTGGTCTGTGGTTTATAAGCTCTAGGTATATCTGAGCCTGGGTTTTTTTGCTTAGTCTTG